>NC_082734.1:902500-1212500 GCF_030144855.1 Hypanus sabinus | reverse complement strand
AGCCTTTCCTGGCGTTGGAATTTCTGGCACGCAGCCAGCAAGGTACCGTCGAGTACAAACTTTTCCCGCCAGTTACTCAACTCACTCCGAGACTTTATGACCTGCACCACCGTATCATTCTCGGTTCGGACACACAAGGAACATGCCGGACCAGTCTACAGGGAGTCACAGGCCTGCGGGGAGTTATGCAAAGGCGGCTGCCTCTCCGGCCTCGGACAACGCCCTGTTTCGGACGGTGAAAGTTGAACGCGGGGTGCAATGTATTTTGCGAACTGGAACTACCCTGGAAAAGTGCGCGGAGGCCATGGAGGACTTGTTGGGGAGAGATGGTGTTTTGGCCGCTGAGAAGGAGTTCGGGAAGGCGGTGTTTTACCTGAGGAATGATGAGTTGGTGCATCGGGCCCTCAGTAGGGGGATCACGGTGGAGAACATCTTTTTACAGGTGGAGCTAGTGACAGCTCCCACACAACGCATCGTCCTCGGTCACGTACAGCCTTTCATCCCCAACGAGGACCTGCTTCCCGCATTGGCCCGCTTGGGGCAAGTACGGTCAGAGATAACTGCCATCAGGCACAAATTTAAGAGACGCACCCTCCGTACCGTAATCTCTTTCCGGCGACAGGTATTCATGAAACTGGAACGGGAGGATGAAGTTGAGGGCCGGTTTACTGTCCGGCACGGGGGGGTAGATTATCAGGTGTATTGGAGCTCTGAGCGCCCACGGTGCCATGCGTGCGGGGAGGTGGGGCACTTTCGGAGGGACTGTCCTAGCACCCGAAAACCCAGAGAGTCCACTTCGGGAACCAGTGCCCCAGCTACCTCTGCCCCTGATCCCATCCCTGCTCCAACACCTGTGCCGACCCCTGCTCCTGCCCCTGACCCTGTCTCTAACCCTGCCCCTATTCCTACGTCTGCTCCTACCCCTGTGGTTCAGGCGGGTGATCCTGGGGCTACGTGTGGGGAGGTTCAGGCGAGGGACGGGGTGGAGTCCGGGCGGGGCAAGAAAGCGAGGAAGAAGTCGAAACACGTGAAGAAGTCGGCCCCCGAGACCGCAGAGCTCACGCCCATTTGCCCTGAGGTGGAGGGGGAGACTCGGGGAAGCGTACGGTTGGACGGGGCAATAGGAGCGGAGAGTACCGCGCTGTCGGTGAATTCCGCACCTGTGTGCTCCTCCGGCTTGAAGAGGAGATGGGATTGTTCCCCCAAGAGAGCAGAGAATGTAGATGAGGGGGAGTCCCAGAAAGGGGTGGGGATCCAGGTGGGAGTTGTGTCTAACCCTGAATCCCCAGATGTAGACACCAGTCCTGGGGTGGGTGGTGTGGTTATGCATGAAGCTAGTGCTGGGCCTGTTTGCACGCCTAAAACAGACCTGGAGCCCTCCACCCAGGACTTGGCAGTCAGCGCCTCCCTGGAGGCAAATGTATTAAGTAGTACAGGTGGAGAGGAGACCAGGCTCTCTCACAGTCAGCATCAGGCTGCCAGTGAATCCATTGGGCCAGAGCTGCTGGGGTCCCCTTCATGCCTGTCTCCTGGGGAGAGTGATGTAACCTGCATGCCGACCCCATCAACTAGTGGCCTGCAGGGAGTCCCTTGGGATTTTCCCTCCATCGTCGCAACTGTGGGTAAGACTGCTGCGACGGTGGAGCGGGAAGGTATGGGGGAGGTACCCACTGTGCAGTGTAGGTTACAGGGGCAGCCACCTTATACGCCACCTGAGGAGGACGGTGGGGGATCTGTCTGCAGTGAGGGGTTGGAGGGGGATTCATTTGACAGCGAGACAATGGACATCCTCACCCCTCCAGAGAAATCCCCATTGATACCTGTGGAGGAGATCAGAGAGTTTATTCACTCCTCCGTTGGTGCAAAGCATCGGCCTAAACTAGCCTCGCTTCGCTGGCCTAGCATGCCGAGGCTGGTGAAGTCCCTGAGGGTCATCCTCAGACGGAAGGGGAAGGGGAAGAGGAATGCTGAGTCAGGGAATGACAGGCGGCAGCTGAAATCCTTCCTGGATGACCTGGTGCGGGACATCAGGATGAAAAGCAGCCTCGCTCCTTCGGGAGATGGTGGGTCACAGGGTAGCGATGGCAGCAGTCGGGCCCGGAAAGCAAAGGATATTCTCGGTTTTCTTCGGGAGAGTGCGGCTGAGGGCGCAATCGCTCTCAGTGGGAAGGGGACTGGTGCTGAGGCCTAGTGTGCTTCCGACATGAAGCTTACCATAGCTAGTCTCAATGTAAATGGTAGCAGGGGCTCTCTCCGCAGATATAACAATCTCTCAGTCCTCAGGGACGGGAGATACGCTGTGAGTTTCCTGCAGGAAACCCATACCACCCCGGGGGACGAGTCCGCTTGGCTCCTGGAGTGGCAGGGCGGGGTCTACATGAGTCACCTTAGCTCCAACTCTAGTGGGGTGGCGATCCTGTTGGCCCCAACCTTCCGGCCAGAAATCGTAGGAGTCCAAGATGTTGTGCCCGGCCGTCTGCTCCACCTGGCTGTGCGCCTGGATGGTGTACCGTTACATTTTATCAACGTGTACGCTCCGAGGCGCGGGGTGATGCAGACGCGCCTATTCTGTCAGCTGTCCACCTTGCTGAGTTCCATCGACCCAGGGGACTGCGTCGTCCTCGGGGGAGACTTCAACTGTACCCTCGAGGTGGAGGACCGCTTGGGCCTCCAACGCGACCCGGCATCAGCGAAAAAGTTAAAGGAGCTAGTCGGCTCCTTTGACTTGGTGGACAGCTGGCGGAATCTTCACCCCGACTCTAGCGCCTTCTCCAGAAGATCGAGAGAGGGGGGTTCCCGGATAGACCGCCTGTATATCTCTCGGGCTTATGTCTCCCGCGTGTCGGCTTCCTCCATGCGGCCGGTGTCGTGCTCGGATCATCACCTCGTGTGGATGGAATTTACTCCTCTGCACCCTCGGGTGGGATCCGGGTATTGGCACTTTAACAACCGGCTGCTGGAGGACAGCCGATTCCATGATTCATTCCGAGCGTTCTGGGCCGCCTGGAGAGAGAGACGGAGAGAGTTCTGCTCCCTACGGCTGTGGTGGGATGTGGGCAAGGCCCACATCCGGTTTTTATGTCGGGAGTACACTAGGGGGTCGACAAAGAGGTGGGACTCTGAGATTGAGCGGCTTGAGAGAGCGTTGCTTGACCTGGAGACCCGTCTTGGTTCGACCGGTGGAGACCATCAAACGTGGCAGGAATACCAGGAGAAGAAGGACGCACTCAGGAATCTGCAGCTTCAGCAGTCCCGAGGTGCGTATGTGAGGTCGCGGATCCAAATGCTGCAAGATTTGGACCGCGGCTCACCCTTCTTCTACTCGTTGGAGAAGTGGCGGGGAGTTCAAAAGCAGCTGGTGGAGCTATTGGCTGCTGATGGCTCCTCCATCACGGATCCTGACGAAATTATCGAAGAAGTCCGCACTTTCTATCGGTCCTTATTCTCACCGGATCCGTCAAATGCGGGGGCGTGCAGTGAGGTCTGGGAAGATTTGCCAAAGGTCAGCCCTGATGACGCAGCGCGTCTGGACGCCTCCCTGACTGGGGAGGAGCTGTCTGCTGCCCTTCGGCAACTCCGGAGGGGTAAATCCCCTGGCTTAGATGGTCTGAGTGTGGAGTTTTATCAGGCTTTTTGGGATGTCCTGGGGGTCGATTACAGCCTTGTTCTAGGGGAGAGCCTAGCCACCGGGGAATTGCCCCTCTCATGGCGGAGACCTGTCGTGGTCCTGCTGCCCAAGAAGGGAGACCTTCGCCTGCTAAAGAACTGGCGCCCTGTCTCCCTCTTGTGTGCGGACTACAAGATCTTCGCCTGGGCAATGGCCAACCGTCTTGGTTCAGTACTGAGATAGGTGATTCATCCTGACCAATCTTACACAGTCTCGGGCCGCTCCATCCAGGACAATGTCCACCTAGTACGGGACCTGATCCACCTGTACCAGGAGACTGGGACCCCGGCAGCGTTTCTTTCTCTTGACCAGGAGAAGGCGTTTGACCGGGTAGACCACAGTTTCCTGGTGGGCACTCTGCAGGCCTTTGGGCTCGGACCACACTTTGTGGCCCGAGTTCGGCTCCTCTACTCTGCCGCAGAGTGCCTTGTTAAGGTCAATGGATCACTGGCAGCAACCATTCCCTTCAGGAGAGGAGTACGTCAGGGATGCCCCATGTCCGGTCAATTGTACGCGATCTGTGTCGAGCCATTCCTGAGCCTCCTACGGCGAAGGCTGACAGGTCTGGTTCTGCGTGAACCGGACATGGAGGTCGTCCTCTCGGCCTACGCCGATGATGTACTCCTCATGATGACAGATCCCAATGACCTGCGGAGGATGCGCGAGTGCCAAGACATTTTCTCGGCAGCATCCTCCGCCAGGATCAACTGGGCGAAATGTTCCGGACTCTTAGTGGGTCAGTGGCAGGTGGACTCCCTGCCGGAGGAGATGAGAGCTTTTGAGTGGAGTACTCGGCGTCTCCTCTATCTGGGAGTCTACCTGAGTCCTTCTGGGGAGACCTGGCTGGCGAACTGGCAGGACCTGGAGATGAAAGTCATGGCCCAGCTGGGGCGCTGGTCAGGCCTTCTCAGGGTGCTTTCCTATCGAGGCAGGGTGGTGGTCATAAACCAGCTGGTGGCCTCCATGTTGTGGTATCGGATGGTCACCTTGGCCCCTCCTGCCCCGTTTGTTGCAAGACTGCAGAGGAAATTAGTGGACTTCTTCTGGGGCAACAGGAAACACTGGGTCTCTGCAGCGGTCTTGAGTCTCCCAGTGGGAGAGGGCGGACAGTCGCTGGTGTGCGTCCGAACGCAGCTGGCGGCTCTCCGCCTCAGGACTCTGCAGAAATTACTGTACTCCGAGCACCCTCCCAGGTGGCACGTGTTGGGCTGTCTTCATGAAGACATGCGGCTACCACTGGCGGGTGTCAGCCGTACTGCTTTGCGGAGTCTGCCCGGCTTCTATCAGGACCTACTGAGAGTCTGGAACATGGTTACTTCAGGCCGGGAATCCCCTCCTCAGGCGGAGGGCGGGGTCCTGGCCGGCCCTTGCCCTACCTCAGTGGCTGTCGGTGCGGCTCAGTTGTGTGGACCGACTCAGGCCGAGCTGCTGGTCAGGCCCAGACCCCGCAATCTTCTCCGGGAGCCGTGTCCGCACAACTTGAGCCGTCTCTCATCGATACCCACAGTCCCATTCAGGGATGCAAGTAGGAGGTATCTGTATGGGCTGCTACTCCACATCCTCCACTTCCTTGCCCTTGTACACCGTCCCGACACGCCATGGCGGTCGGTCCTTCCACCCAGAGGTGAGGAGGGTCCCCACTGGAAGTCCCTTTACGCCGGGGTTCTTCCCATGCACCTGGGGGATCTCGGCTGGAGGGTACTGCATAGGGCAGTGCCCTGCAATAAGTTTTTCAGTTTGTACATGGACTTCCCACCCGCATGCCACTTCTGCGGGCTGGAGGAGACCGTGTACCACATGTACATGGAGTGTGTGAGGCTGCAGCCTCTTTTTGCATATTTGCGTGGGCTGCTTCTCGCCTTCTGGCTGCATTTTAGTCCCACCCTGTTTATATATGGTCATCCAGTAAGGAAGGGGGCATGGAGGGATGAGGATGTCCTAGTCAACTTGCTCCTGGGGCTGGCAAAATCCGCCATCCGAGGGTCTTGGAAACGGGTGGCGGGAGGATCTCCCCGGGCAGACTGCCTGGCAATGTTTAGGGGGTATGTTCGTGCTCGGGTAACTATTGAAAAGGAACACGCGCAGTCCACAGTGGCCTTGGAGGAGTTTCGAGACCGTTGGGCTCCGCGGGGTGTAAATGCCATCGTGGATAGAGATGGCAACATTCTGGTATAATGTCTATTGTCTATTTGTAGTGCAGTAATTGTGTTTGCCACTGTTTTGTATATATTGTATAGCACCGAAATTTGTAATAAAGGATTTTGTAATAAAAAAAAGGGGTCAGACACAGAGTGAATCTCCCTCCACACCGTCCCATCACACACTCCCGGGGTCAGACACAGAGTGAAGCTTTCTCTGTACTGTCCCATCACACACTCCCGGGGTCAGACACAGAGTGAAACTCACTCTACACCGTCCCATCACACACTCCCAGGGTCAGACACAGAGTGAAACTCCCTCCACATCGTCCCATCACACACTCCCGGGGTCAGACACAGAGTGAAACTCCCTCCACATCGTCCCATCACACACTCCCGGGGTCAGACACAGAGTGAAGCTCCCTCCACACCGTCCCATCACACACTCCCGGGGTCAGACACAGAATGAAGCTCCCTCCACACAGTCCCATCACACACTCCTGGGGTCAGACACAGAGTGAAACTCCCTCCACACCGTCCCATCACACACTCCCCGGGTCAGACACAGAGGGAATCTCCCTCCACACCGTCCCATCATACACTCCCGGGGTCAGACACAGAGTGAAGCTTCTTCCACACTGTCCCATCACACACTCCTGGGGTCAGACACAGAGTGAAACTCCCTCCACACCGTCCCATCACACACTCCCCGGGTCAGACACAGAGTGAATCTCCCTCCACACCGTCCCATCACACACTCCCGGGGTCAGACACAGAGTGAAACTCACTCTACACCGTCCCATCACACACTCCCAGGGTCAGACACAGAGTGAAGCTTCTTCCACACTGTCCCATCACACACTCCTGGGGTCAGACAGAGTGAAACTCCCTCCACACACTCCCCGGGTCAGACACAGAGTGAAGCTCCCTCTGCACCGTCCCATCACATACTCCCGGGGTCAGACAGAGTGAATCTCACTCTACACCGTCCCATCACACACTCCCAGGGTCAGACACAGAGTGAAGCTCCCTCCACACCGTCCCATCACACACTCCCGGGATCAGACAGAGAGTGAAGCTTTCTCTGTACTGTCCCATCACACACTCCCGGGGTCAGACACAGAGTGAAACTCCCTCCACACACTCCCCGGGTCAGACACAGAGGGAATCTCCCTCCACACCGTCCCATCACACACTCCCGGGGTCAGACACAGAGTGAAGCTTCCTCCACACTGTCCCATCACATACTCCCGGGATCAGACACAGAGTGAATCTCCCTTCACACCACCCCATCACACACTCCCAGGGTCAGACACAGAGTGAAACTCCCTCCACACCGTCCCATCACACACTCCCCGGGTCAGACACAGAGTGAATCTCCCTCCACACCGTCCCATCACACACTCCCGGGGTCAGACACAAGAGTGAATCTCCCTCCACACCATCCCATCACACACTCCTGGGGTCAGACGCAGAGTGAAACTCCCTCCACACCGTCCCATCACAAGCTCCCAGGGTCAGACACAGAGTGAATCTCCCTCCACACCGTCCCATCACACACTCCCAGGGTCAGACACAGAGTGAATCTCCCTCCACACCGTCCCATCACACACTCCCGGGGTCAGAAACAGAGTGAATCTCCCTCCACACCGTCCCGTCACACATTCCCGGGGTCAGACAGAGTGAAGCTCCCACCACACCGTCCCCTCACACACTCCCAGGGTCAGACACAGAGTGAATCTCCCTCCACACTGTCCCATCACACACTCCCAGGGTCAGACACAGAGTGAAGCTCCCTCCACACCGTCCCATCACACACTCCCGGGGTCAGACACAGAGTGAATCTCCCTCCACACCGTTCCATCACACACTCCCGGGGTCAGACACAGAGTGAAGCTCCCACCACACCATCCCATCACACAATCCCGGGGTCAGACACAGAGTGAAGCTTCCTCCACACAGTTCAGACAGAATGAGATTTTTACGCCCATATTTCATGATCCATACACAATGCAATTCTATGTCCCTCCTGTTATCCATATGATTCTGCTCCCTGTGTAAAACTCAGATCTTCCACTCCCACTTTCAAATCTCTTACTATCTCTTCTTTCAGTTAGTCCTGATGAAGGGTCTCGGCCCGAAACATCGACTGTACTTCTGCCTACAGACGCTGCCTGGCCTGCTACGTTCCACCATCATTTTGTGTGTGTTGCTTGAATTTCTAGCAGCTGCAGATTTCCTCATGTGTGCTGCACACCTTCGAGCTTACCCCCTCTCACCTCAACTGCACACCCTTCAGTATTTGAGATATTCACCAAGATACCGGCTATCCCGGCTGTCTGCTCTGTCTGTGTCTCTCGTAATCCTGTAAACCTCGATCAGGTCTCCCCTCAGCCTCTGTCGCACCACAGAAAACAAGTTTGTCTGACCTCTCCTTCCAGCTCAGGCCCTGAAATCTCCCCTGAGCCTCTGTCGCTCCAAAGAAACAACTGAAATGTGTCCAACCTCTCAGGCCCTGTAATCCAGAAGGACCTCTTCTAAAGACTAAACAATGGCTTTGAATATCACAAGGACACTGAAACAGAGAGTGAAATGTGTTTGCATCAATAACCACAGCTTGAGGATATGCTGGGGGCAGCCCACAAGTGTCTATCAGGTCTCCCCTCAGCCACCGCCGGTCCAGAGGAAACAACCCAAATGTGTCCAACCCCTCAATGTAGCCCAAGCAGCATCCTGCTGAACCCTCTCCAATGCCCCCACACCCTTACTGAAATGAGGTGACCAGAATTGAATGTAATACTTGAGAGCTGAGCAGGTTCAACAACAAGTTCTACTCTGATGTAGTCAGACTACCGAATGGACCACCAGCATGAAAATATAGACTCCACCTCATAATGATCTTGCACCTTATTTTCTGCCTGCACTGCCCTCTCTCTATAACTGTAACACTTTATTCTTTCTGCATTCTGTAATTGTTTTGCTTTTTTCTGCCTCAGTGCTCAGTGTAACGATGATTTGTATGAATTGTATGAACAGTGTGTGAGATAAGTTTTTCACCATATCTCTGTGACAAAAATAAACCAATTTATCAATTAATTTAAGATACTGAGACTCACCTCTTCAACAGAACAGGGGAGCACGATTCGGCTGTGGAGAGTAGAGACCCATCACAATGAGAACACAGCAACACCCACCCCCACCCATAGACACTCTCCTTCCTCACCGTCTCTGCAAATCCTCTTGCACAGGAGGGAGGTGAGGAGAGAGGAACAAGATGTGGTTGATGAAGGAGGGAGGTTTGAGGTGTTGAGAGGGGAGGGCGGATATGGGAGGGACAAGATGGAGCCGGGTAGGGGTGAGTGTTGGCGAGGGAGATTGGTTGAAGGCAGGGGGTGAGGGAGGAGGATTAGATGAGGAAGGGGGAATTGCAAGTTGAGGAAGATCTGAGGTTGAGGGATGGAGGAGGAAGGAATTCATTGGAAGTAGGAGGGATCAGAGAAAAGGACAGAGGGAATCATGAGGGAGAGTGACGAGGGAGCTTGAGGGTGGTGGGATGAAAGAGAGGGAAAGGGAGTGAGGAGGGAGTTTGAAGATCGATGTGAAGAGGACAGAGGATGTGGAGGAAGTTTGAAGGTGGATGGATGGAGAGAGGGATTTGATTGAGGGGGGAAGGAGGACGAGGAGGGGTCACAAGGGGGCACCCGATAGCCAATGGAAAGCTCTCTCGCCCTGCCCTTTGGGTTCGGTCCTCCCACCTGCCAGGTCTGGTCCTCCCGATCGCGGAGCCCCGACCTCCCACTGTTCCATCTTGCACCCCCCGACCCCCACTCACTACTCTTTGATCAGCACCATCTTCTCCCTCTCCTCCCGGAAACAGGAAGTCAACCGGTGCGCCGATCTGTCACTTCCGCCCGTTGACGTAATCTTCGCCCCACTACGGTGGTGCAAATGCGCAGCCGTCAGGCGTCATCAGTAGGGGTCGCGACTCGTTGAAGGACGCGTCCTCAGTTCCGTCGCATGGGAATACGGTCTATAGACTGAACGGGGTGGTGTTGCCCCGGGGAACGCCAACAGACCCCCAGAAAACCCCCAGATCCCCATAAATTATCCGATCCCTAATATATCCCCGAAAAAAACCATAGATTCCCCATAAGTCACCAATAAATCCCCAAAACACATCAGTTAACACTGGACAACAAAGATTTTGCTTCCTGTATATTTATGGGTGTATTTTATGAATTTTGGGCTGCTGATCATGAAAATCACCATGAACTTCACTATCACGCACCATTTTTTAAAAAAAAAATCGCCGATATTTGTCAATTCAAGGGAATTAAAATGTTGCCCACAATGTAAGCTGAAAAGTTTTCTATCTTGGGCAGGGGAGATCGCACACACCGGTCTATGTACGGATTGTGTTTATGTGTGTATCGGTTTGTGTCATGTGCTTTACATTCACAGCATGTTGTGTGTGCCCGTTCTAACAAAGTAATTGTATTTTCAGGAGTATTTGTGATAGCAAACTGTCTTGCCAATACTGCAATGACCATGATACTTTGTTATATTTGCGGCAAGTAGGCGCCTCTATCTCAAAAGACTGAGCATGAACTCTACTTTGGGTGTAAAGTTGGCGAGATAAAATGTTGATCTTTGAGCTGGGCTCAGAGGTACTCAGTAGTTAATGCCGTTTATTGTCCTGATGATATGATGAGAGCAGAAGGGCGATGTGATAGACAGCTACTTCTGGCTGACCTGTGTGTCTCGTTTCTCTGCCAAGAACAAGAAATCCATTGAATACCCCAATCTCCCTTCAGCAAGCAGATCTTTGTCACATGAGAAGTCTTCCAGTACTGAAGCCACCAGAGGGATGGAGTCTAGAGGAGACAGACGAAGACGCCATGGTGCACGAGACAGGAATAGAAAACGACACCGATACTGATACAGATTTCCACCCTTTATGTCGAGTGGGCCTCATCTGATAACTCAATCTGAGTTAAATGATCTGGTCAGAGACTTGGCTTTGTCAAAGGCAAAAGCAGAATTACTGGGTTCAAGACTGCAATGATGGAATTTGCTATCGCCAGGCACAAAAATTTAGTGAATGGATTTTAATATTTGAGATGGTTGTTTCCCAGAATAATTGATGCTAAGGTTAAGGAAGGTAATTACAGGCCGGTGATCCTGACATCAGTAGTAGGTAAATTATTGGAAGGTGTTCTGAGAGATCGGATATACAAGTACTTGGACAGCCAAGGGCTGATTAAGAATAGTCAGCATGGCTTTGTGTGTGGTAGATCTTGTTTAACGGATCTTGTAGAGTTTTTTGAGGAAATTACCAAGAAAGTAAATGAAGGAAAGGCTGTGGATGTTGTCTACGTTGTCTTTAGTACGGCCCAGATTCGGGCTGTGCCTTCCAAATATCCAGACCTGTCTCTTGGTTGTTTTTGTTTGCACCACCTTACTTTCCCTTCTCTATTTATGATTTATAATTTAAATTTTTATTATATTTACTATTGATTTGTACTCCAGGGAGCGCAATGCACAGAATCAAATATCGCTGTGATGATTGTATGCTCTAGTATCAATTGTTTGGCCACAATAAAGTAATAAAGTAGTAAGGACTTTGACAAGGTCCCACATGGGAGGTTAGTTCAGAAGGTTCAGATAAGAGGTTGTAAACTGGATTCAAAATTGGCTGTGGGAGAAGACAGAGTGGTAGTGGATGTTTGCTTTTCAGACTGGAGGCCTGTGACTAGTGGTGTACCTCAGGGATCTGTGGTGGGACCATTGTTGTTTGTTGTCTGTATCAATGATCTAGATGACAGAGTGGTAAATTGGATCAGCAAGTTTGCTGAGGACACTAAGATTGGAGGCGTTGTGGACAGCAGGGAAGGCTTTCAAAGCTTGCAGAGGGATCTGGACCAACTGAAAAAATGGGCCAGAAAATAGCAGATGGAATTTAATGCAGACAAGCGAGATGTGTTGCATTTTGGATGGACATATCAAGGTAGGACATACACAGCAGGGCATTGAGGATTGCGGAGGAACAAAGAGATCTGGGAGTTCAGATACATAACTCCCAGAAAGTGGCGTCACAGGTAGACAGGGTTGTAAAGAAGGCTTCTGGTATCCTTGCATTCATAAATCAAGTATTGAGTATAGGAGCTGGGATGTTATGGTGAGGTTGTATAAGACATTGATGAGGCCAAATTTGGAGTATTGTGTGCAGTTCTGGTCACCTAACTATAGGAAGGATATCAGTAAGATTGAAAGAGTGCAGAGAAGATCTACTAGGATGTTGCCAGGTCTTCAGGAGTTGAGTTACGGGGAAAGATTGAACAGGTTAGGACTTTATTCCTTGGGGTGTAGAAGAATGAGGGGGGGATTTGATAAAGATTTACCAAATTATGAGGGGTATAGACAGAGTAAATGTGAGTAGGTTCTTTCCACTTAGATTAGGAGAGATAAGTACGAGAGGACATGGCTTTAGGGTGAAAGGGGAAAGGTTTAGGGGAACATTAGGGGGAGCTTCTTCACTCAGAGAGCGGTGGAATGTGGAACGAGCTGCCACCTGACGTGGTAAATGTGGACTCACTCTTAAGTTTTAAGAATAGATTGGATAGATACATGGACGGGAGAGGTCTGGAGGGTTATGGACTGACTGGGTGCAGGTCAATAGGACCAGCAGAATTAAGTTTCAGCACAGACTATAAGAGTCAAATGGCCTGTTTTCTGTGCTGTAGTGTTCTATAGTTCTAAGGTATTTTTGTTGGTCCACAAATCAAACAGGTCATCAATGACAGGCAAATTCTAAAAACTTCTAGTGGGACCGGAGAAAATCGCATAGAGGGCCTTCAAGGATGTTGTTGAAAATTTTCATGGCAACTACAGAGAACCAAACTACGTGCAACTAACATTTTTCAAGCATACAAAACCATGAAGTGCAACATGTCACTAAAGATTCATTTTCTGCACTCATTCAGATTTCTTCCCTGCAAATCTTGGTGCTGTCAGTGACAAGCATGGGGTTTCACTGGGACAAATGGTATCAAGGCTGATTATTGTTCGACACTTAAGTGAGAAGCCTCAGACACTGAGTACAAATGAAAGTCATCAACAAAACATTTTTAGCTCAGTTGAATTATTGCAAAGTGTCAGCATTGTTATGCAATTAAACGCATTTTATTCAATAAAAGTTAATTTCTTGGTTCTCCAAGTTCCTCCATGATACAAGTAGTCTGACATTATATTTGTGTTCAGCTTTATGCAGTCCATCATAACCAAAAACTAATTCTGAGGAAGCAGCACATTCAGAAACATTTGCTGTCCACTGCAACCAGTCCAAAGATGTACCAACAGAAATCTGGGTAAAATCCCCAGATACCCAATAAATCTTGAGATGAGAACCAGGTTTATTATCATTGACATAATTGTAAAATTTATTGTTTAAGTACAACATTGAAAGATATCTACTGTAAATGGTACAGATTCAGGTTTCTTTATCACTTCATCTGCACAGCAGGATCTACAACGGACAGTCAAACTGGTCAGTGGGCAATTCTGACAACCCAGAGCTTGCCTAGTCGGTATCACCAGCACCTGCCGACTCACCATCACAAAAACATATCAGACAAGGGCCCCTGCCTACCCTAGCCATGGACAGTTTGTCCCACTCTTACAAGCATCAGACTCAAGCTGTAAGACCGAACAACACCTGCACCCACTAACTCAGCCCTCTACACCCCCAACCACCATGACTTTATCATTTCCAGTCAGAGTTGCATTTTGTACTGACACTCCTGAGCCCAGTGTCGCTTTATGGACACACAATCAATCGATGTATACAAGTTATCTCTACAATCAATTGATGTGTACGTCATCTCATGATTTTATGTTTATTGTGGTTTTTTTATTCATCTATACTTAATCTTATTGTGTTTTTTTTTTGTGCTGCATCAGATCTGGAGTAACAATTATTTTGTTCTCAGTTACACATGCTCAGGAAATGACATGAAACAATCTTCAATCACCTACTTTGAAACAAAAATGAAATGTGCCATTTGCGTTAAGAGCCAACGCAACGAAGGATGTGCTGGGGACAGCCCGCAAGTGTCACCACACAATCTTGTGCCAAGAGCACATTCAGCATAGAACAATCCTGTCTCCCCTCCCACCCACCACAAACATACTCAGTCCAGGGGTTAGAGCAATTCTTCAGCCTTTAGTGCACTGTGAACTCACAGAAACTGGGACTTTGACTACCTCAGTGGCCTCAGACAGACCTCCCCAGCGGGTTCTGTGAAATGTTCCCAGCAGCCTCAGACAGATTTCACCAGCGGCTCAGAAACACTTCCTCAGCGGACTTGGACAGATTTCCACAGTGGATTCAGACAGATTTTCCTGGCAGACTCGGAGACTCTCTCAGATTTGTGCTCCGGCCACTGGGCCTCAGTTGAACCTCTGATAACCTGCTTTGATCTTCGCTATTGAGGATCCCAGTAGCCAAGACTCCTAGATGTTGATGAGTGAGGTCCAAACTCATGACTTATAAGATCAAAGGTTACAAGTCACCAGGATTAGGTGAACTGCACCCTAGGGTTCTGAAAGAGGTAGCAGTAGAGATTGTGTAGGCATTAGAAATGATCTTTCAAAAATCACTGTACCTTGGCATGGTGTCACAGGACTGGAAAATTGCAAATGTCACTCCACTCTTTAAGAAAGGAGGATGGCAGCAGAAAAGTAATTATAGATCGGTTAGCCTGACCTCAATGTTTGGGAAGACGCTGGAGGTGATGGAGTACTTGGTGACATAGGACAGAATGGGACAGAGTTAGCATGGTTTCCTTCAGTGAAAATCCTGCCTGACGAACCTGTTGGAATATTTGAGGAGATTACAAGTAGGATAAATAAAGGGGATGTAGTGGATGTTGTATATTTGGACTTTCAGAAAACATTTGACAAGGTGCCACATATGAGGCTGCTTACCAAATTGAGCCCATGGTGTTACAGGAAAATTACTGGCATGGTTAGAACATTGGCTGATTGGTAGGAGGCAGTGAGTGGGAATAAAAGGATCCTTTTCTGGTTGGCTGTCAGTGACTAGTGTTCCGCAGGGGTCTGTGTTGGGACCACTTCTTTTTATGCTATATATAAATGATTTAGATTATGGAATAAATGGCTTTGTTGCCAAGTTTGCAGATGATATGAAGATTGGTGGAGGGGCAGGTAGTGTTGAGGAAACAGATAGGCTGCAGAAGGACAGACAGATTAGGAGAATGGGCAAGAAAGTGGCAAATGAAACACAATTTTGGAACATGCATGGTCATGCACTTTGGTAGAACAAATATGCAGACTATTTTCTAAATGAGGACAAAATCCAAAAATCTGAGATGCAAATTTACTTGGGAGTCTTTGTGCAGAACTTCCTGAAGGTTAACTTGCAGTTAGAGTCAATGGTGAGGAAGGCAAATGCAATGTTGGCATTCATTTCAAGAAGTACAAAATTCAACAACAGGGATGTGACGCTGAGGATTTATAAGGCACTGGTGAGTCCTCATCTAAGAAAAGATGTGCTGGCATTGGGGAGGGTCCAGAGGAGGTTCACAAGGATGATTCTGGGAATGAAAGGGTTATCATACGAGGAACATTCGATTATTCTGGGTCTGTACTTGCTGGAATTTAGATGAACCAATTGGCCTAATTCCGCTCCTTTGTCTAACTCCAGGACTTGAATAATGGCCCAAAAACTCGCCCTCGAAGTCTGGGTATGCCCTCATCACTGGCCTTCCAAAGCAGAGTGGAGGTTTACAGTTGGACTTAAGAATCTGGCCTGTCCTACAATTACTCCACATTCCTGTCCTTAAACAGTAACCTGAATCCTACCTTGAATCTCTGTCCCCAAAACCATCCCTATGAACCAAAAAAGAAAATATCTGAGCAGTGATCTTGACAAAGACTACAACGTGATGCCATCTTTAAATGTCTGTCATCCTGCTGCTGTCTCTAAGGGGTTTGTACGTTCTCCTGTGACCATGGGGGTGTCCTCCAGGTGCTACGGTCTCCTCCCACAGTCCAAACACGTCCCAACTGGTAGGTTAGTTGGTCATTGTAAATTGTTCTGTGCTTAGGCTCGGATTATATCTGGACTTGCTGGGCACTGTGGCTCCAAGCGCAGAAGGGTCTGTCCCGTGCTGTAGACAAAATGCTGAAGACAAATAATATTGAGGTCATTTACACGCTTCAAGGACCATTCAAAAATCTGGTAGCAGAATGGAAAAAGCTTTTCCAGAATCGTTCAGTGTGGGTCTTCAGGCTCGTGTATCTCCTCCCTGATGCAGGCAGTGCAAAGAGGGCATGTCCTGGGCAATGGGGGTCCTTAGTGATGGATGCCTCTTTGTGATATAGCACCTTTAAAGATTCCTCACACCCATGATGAAGCTGGCTCTCACCGCAGCATTTTGTGACGCTGTGGCATTGGAGCCTCCAGAGCAGTCGGTTGGAATGCTCTCCACTGTACATCTGTAGAAATTAGAATTTTTGCTGATATACCAAATTACAAGAAACTCCTAATGAAGTGGAGCTGCTGTCAAGCTTTCTTCGTCATTGCATCAATGTGCTGGGCCTAGAACAGATCCTCAGAGATGTTGATGCCCAGGATCTTGAAAATGAACACCCTTTCCACCACTGACCCTTCGATGAGGATTGATGTGTGCTCCCTCAACTTTCCCTTTCTTAATTCATGCAGATATCAAATAGATGAGAGTGAATGATGGAACAGTGTGGAGCCCCGGGAGTGTGTGGAGTAACCTTATCCTGCTGGATAATAACCATGACAATAGAGGGAAGGTATCTGATCGTTCGTTTATTGGTATATCATTCAACAGTAACAGCAATGGGGAGAACAAGGTGACAGCACTATTCACTAGAACTGTGCCCTCCTGGCTCCCTGGTGGACAGTTTTCCCGCTAATGTCTGAGCGTCTTGGTGGTCGGCTTGGCGCAACCCCTCCTTGTGACATCCCAGTGTCTGTGCCTGGGGCTGTGGCTCAGGGTGACAGTGAGGTGTGGAGTCCAACCCGCTTTCTTGCTCCTGGCCGTCCATTTGTGCTCCCGCTCCACTGTCTTGATACCCCTGGAAGGGCAGTGAGTCCCTGCCCTCTGTCTGCAACAGGAGGGGGAGACCCATTAGGCAGGTGGCCGCCTCCCTCCCCTCCAGAACCAAAGGGCACAGGCTTTTTAAGATGAGAAGCGACCTAATAGGGACCTAAGGGGCAACTTTTTTACGTAGAGGGTGGCACACTGGGAGCACCTGTTATGCGAGAGGTGGGAGGGTGGGTCCAGTGCCAAGGGTCCTGAAATATTCAATCACACAACAGAGAAACAGCCTATCTTACCCAGTCCAGATCAGTCTATCAGCCTGCACCCGGCCTACATCCCACTGAGCCTTTCCCCTCCATCCTTCCTCTGGGTGCTCATTCCATTTATGGGCCAGCCTCTACATGAAAAAGTTGCCCCTCGGGTCTCTATTAAACTTCTTCCCTCTCACCTGTGCCCTTCGGTTCCCGATTCCCCAACCTGTTCAGTCTCTCTTTATAACAGAAGACCTCTGGTTCTGGGGAATCTTCTCTGCAGCCCCCCCCCCCCACCAGCTTAATGAGACACTTCCTGTAGCTTCAAGCAGAACTGCACACAGCACTCGGACTCCGGTCTCACCAACACTGTGACAAGCTGTAGACTGGGATCTGGACTCGGACCTCTGCTGTCTGTCACAAATGGAAATGACCTGGCTGACAACATGAGGAGGTGGATTTGTATGCTTGCAGACAACACTGCAACAGGGACTGGTGCTGGTATGGACAGTGTAGACAGTTGCCAAAGATCACATAGAGATCAGTTACAGATACAGCAGAGAAATTCCCAATGGAGTTTCTACAGACACCAACCCCTCTCCTGGCTCAGTACAATCATCATGTTTGTCAGCAGTCAGTTGGACCCGTGGGCAGCAAAGATGACGGAGGACACAGCGGGATAGAGATCAGTTACAGATACGGCAGAGAAATGGCCAATGGAGTTTAATCCGGCCAGGAATGAGGTGTTACACTTTGGGAGGTCAAATGTAACAGGACAGGGCACAGTTAATGGCAGGACCCTTAACTGTGTTGACCTACGGAGGGATCCTGGGACAATGCCCAGAGCTCCCCGAAGGTGGCCACACAGGTTGACAGGGTGCTAAGGGAGGTGTGCAGCATGTTTGCCTTTATTAGTCGAGGCACTGAGTTCAAAAGTCAGGAAGTTATGTTGCAGCTTTATAAACCTCTGGTCCAGCTGCATCTAGTTCTGGTTGCCCCGCTACAGGAAGGGTGTAGGGGAACAGACATATGAACATTCAGAGAGATAGAGATGGTGTAGGCAGAAATGAGGAGAGAGAGAGAGAGAGAGAGAGAGAGAGAGAGAGAGAGAGAGAGAGAGAGAGAGAGAGAGAGAGGGCGGAGTGTGTGTGAGAGAGTGAGAGGGCGGAGTGTGAGAGAGAGAGACAGGGTGAAAGAGAGCGAGAAAGAGAGACAGGGAGAAAAAAAGCAGTGAGAGAGAGAGGGAGATAGAGAGAGTAAGAGAGAGACACAAAGAACGAGAGATAGTGAGAGAGAGAGAGAGAGGGGAGGGAAGAGAGAGGAGAGAGAGAGACAGGGTGAAAGAGAGCGAGAAAGAGAAAAAAAGCACAGAGTGAGAGAGACAGGTAGAGAAAGATAGAGACAGAGAGAAAGAACGAGAGAGATAGTGAAAGAGAGAGAGAGGGGAGGGAGATGGAGAGGGGGAGAGGAGGAGAGGGGGAGAGGGGGAGAGGGGGAGAGGGGGAGGGGGGAGGGGGGGAGGGGGGAGGGAGAGAGAGAGAGAGAGAGAGAGAGAGAGAGAGAGAGAGAGAGAGAGAGAGAGAGAGAGAGACTTATCCTCCACCCACCCCATCACCCAGCTCCCCACCCCTTCACAGAGAGCCGTAGGGGAGTCACCACATCTCCCACCAGTTCTGTTCCCCCTCCCACTCCCACCACAGAGAGCTGGGGCACCTCAAAATCAGCTGTCCACCCTGAGACAACCACCCACACAGAGATCGAGGGTGATCTGCAGCACGGTGGGAGCTGATTTGAGGGGGAGGGGCTATCTGCTTTGTTTAAAATGGCAGCCAAGGGTCCTGTCTCAGGGAAGGGGTGAAATAAAGAATGCGCTACAGGAGTGGGAGGGGGAGCCAGAATGAACAAGTGGAACAGAGGGGGACAGGAAGGGAGGTGTGAGGGAAGGCATGACGGAGGGAGACAGGGGTGGGGTGAGAGTCAGGCCGAGTACCTGAGTCAGGCTTTGTTCTGAGATCCCGGCCGTGGTGGGCTGCTGCTTGAGTTCGTCGATCATTTCCTGCATCAGATCGAAGCTGCGGGGAAGCAGGAAGCCGGAGATGTGAGTTGAGGGGCAGGCCAGGGTGAGGCGGAATGGCAGAATGAGGTAGAGAGGAAGGGCGGGGTGAGGCTGAGGGCCAAGAGCAGCGAGGCAGAACTCAGCTGTTGTAGGGACCAGGGCACAACTCCAGTCAGAATCAACAATGGTAACCCTGGTCACGAGGACGTGAAATTCTGCAGACGCTGGAAATCCTGAGCAACTCATACACAATGCTGGAGGAACTCAGCGGGTCAGGCAGCATCTCTGCAGGAGGATAAAGCAGCTGACAATTCTGACCATCAGAGATGAGAAGGTTGGTGTGGAGCAGAAGCCAGAGTAAAAAGGTGTGGGGAGAGGATGTGATATTTTGTTGTGGCAGTTTGGTGCAAGGAGATAAAATTACTACAATGTAGTGCAATGTTTTCTCACTCCTTTGCGACTCCTTGTAGCCATTGGAGATTTAGTTGGACAGTCCTGAGCATAGAGGGAGACCAGTGGAGTAGAAGCACATTCTTGAGGTGCGTTTGTGTCAATTGTCAGTGAGAAGGAGACTGCTTCTCCCTGAAGTTGGACGCACAGGCTGACAGGGAGGGAAAGAAGGTGATGCCTTTATTACTCAAGGCATAGAGTTCAAGAGTCAGGAAGTTATGCTGAAGCTTTATAACCATCTGGAGAATTTTACATAGTCCTGGTTAGCCCATCACTGAAGGGTGTGGGGGCATTGGGGAGGGTGCAGAAAGGTTCACCAGGATGCTGCCTGGATTAGAGGGCCTGAGCTGTAATGAGAAGGTTGGACAAACTTGGGTTGTTCCCTCTCGAGCAGCGGAGGCTGATAGACATCGGAAGGTGAGATGCGGAGCAGGAGGACACAGTGACAGGTGGCACAGACACGTCCCGGATACCCCGGATGGGAGAGCACTCACCCTGACTGCTGATCATCACTGGATGATGAGGACGAGGTGGAGTGGCAGAGATTCCAGCGTTCCAGCAGGGCCAAGGCGGTCAGAGCCAAAGGGGTCGCCTGCAATTGGAAACAGAGCAGGGTGAGGAGGGATAGGGAGGGAGCTGGAGACATCAATACATCCACAGAGCCCTGACACTAAGACCGAGCTGCAATGCGCATTGGAGGATCCCAGGAGGAGAGGAGAAATGGTCAAGAAACTATGAGGGTGGTGGGGGAGGAGTGAGTAGGGCTGGAGAGGGCAGGGGGAGAGAGCCTACGCAGATGTGGGGGGTGGGGAGGGGTAGCGGACAGTGTGAGAGGAGAGGTGAGAACCTACGGCACCTGAGGTAAGGGTCACTCTGGCCCAGGGAATCGGTATGGACACCTGGTTGTGGCCTACAGACTATACCCAGTACCTGGGTGGTTTCCTTCTGGGAACTGCTCTGAGACTCGCCGTCTCCTGCTGTCACCAGCGCCCCATCCTCAAGAATGGTCGACAAACTATCAGTATTATCTGCACTTTGTTGAAATTCCACAGAGCTCGTTCCCTTGTGAGTTCCTGTGTGATCCAAACACAAAGGTAGCACATGTCAGAAATCCATGTGGGAATAATTACAGGCTGGTGCTGACGGAACTTCACTGTGTCCGATGCCGGGAGTGTGTGAGGGGACGGTGTGGAGGGAGCTTCACTCTGTGTCTGAGCCCGGGAGTGTGTGATGGGACGGTGTGGAGGGAGCTTCACTCTGTGTCTGACCTCGGGAGTGTGTGATGGGACGGTGTGGAGGGAGTTCCACTCTGTCTGACCCCGGGAGTGTGTGATGGGATGGTGTGGAGGGAGCTTCACTCTGTGTCTGACCCCGGGAGTGTCCGATGGGACAGTGTGGATGGAGATTCACTCTGTGTCTGACCCCGGGAGTGTGCGATGGGACGGTATGGAGGGAGATTCACTCTGTGTCTGACCCCGGGAGTGTGTGATAGGACGGTGTGGAGGAAGTTTCACTCTCAGTCTGACCCCGGGAGTGTGTGACAGGACGGTGTGGAGGGAGCTTCACTCTGTGTCTGACCCCGGGAGTGTGGGATGGGACAGTGTGGAAGGAGTTTCACTCTGTGTCTGACCCCAGGAGTGTGTGATGGGAGGGTGTGGAGGGAGCTTCAATCTGTGTCTGACCCCGGGAATGTGCGATGGGACAATGTGGAGGGAGATTCACTCTGTGTCTGACCCCGGGAGTGTGCGATGGGACAGTGTGGAGGAAGATTCACTCTGTGTCTGACCCCGGGAGTGTGTGATAGGACGGTGTGGAGGGAGATTCACTCTGTGTCTGACCCCGAGAGTGTGTGGTAGGACGGTGTGGAGGGAGTTTCACTCTGTGTCTGACCCCGGGAGTGTGTGATGGGACGGTGTGGAGGAAGTTTCACTCTCAGTCTGACCCCGGGAGTGTGAGATGGGACAGTGTGGGGGGAGATTCACTATGTCTGACCCCGGGAGTGTGTGATGGGACGGTGGGGAGGGAGATGCACTCTGTGTCTGACCCCGGGAGTGTGCGATGGGACAGTGTGGATGGAGATACACTCTGTGTCTGACCCCGGGAGTGTGGGATGGGACAGTGTGGAAGGAGTTTCACTCTATGTCTGACCCCGGGAGTGTGTGGTGGGACGGTGTGGAGGGAGTTTCACTCTGTGTCTGACCCCGGGAGTGTGTGATAGGATGGTGTGGAGGAAGTTTCACTCTCAGTCTGACCCCGGGAGTGTGCGATGGGACAGTGTGGATGGAGATACACTCTGTGTCTGACCCCGGGAGTGTGTGATAGGACGGTGTGGAGGGAGATTCACTCTGTGTCTGACCCCGGGAGTGTGTGGTGGGACGGTGTGGAGGGAGTTTCACTCTGTGTCTGACCCCGGGAGTGTGTGATAGGATGGTGTGGAGGAAGTTTCACTCTCAGTCTGACCCCGGGAGTGTGCGATGGGACAGTGTGGATGGAGATACACTCTGTGTCTGACCCCGGGAGTGTGTGATAGGACGGTGTGGAGGGAGATTCACTCTGTGTCTGACCCCGGGAGTGTGTGGTGGGACGGTGTGGAGGGAGTTTCACTCTGTGTCTGACCCCGGGAGTGTGTGATAGGATGGTGTGGAGGAAGTTTCACTCTCAGTCTGACCCCGGGAGTGTGCGATGGGACAGTGTGGAGGGAGATTCACTCTCTGTCTGACCCCAGAAGTGTGTGATGGGACGGTGTGGAGGGAGATTCACCCTCTGTCTGACCCCGGAAATGTGTGATGGGACGGTGTGGAGGGAGATTCACTCTGTGTCTGATCCCGGGAGTGTGTGGTGGGACGGTGTGGAGGGAGTTTCACTCTGTGTCTGACCCTGGGAGTGTGTGATGGGACGGTGTGGGGGGAGATTCACTTTGTCTGACCCCGGGAATGTGTGATGGGACGGTGGGGAGGGAGATACACTCTGTGTCTGACCCCGAAAGTGTGTGACAGGACGGTGTGGAGGGAGCTTCATTCTATGTCTGACCCCGGGAGTGTGGGATGGGACAGTGTGGAAGGAGTTTCACTCTGATCCCAGGAGTGTGTGATGGGAGGGTGTGGAGGGAGCTTCACTCTGTGTCTGACCCCTGGAGTGTGTGATGGGAGGGTGTGGAGGGAGATTCACTCTGTGTCTGACCCTGGGAGTGTGTGGTGGGACGGTGTGGAGGGAGTTTCACTCTCAGTCTGACCCCGGGAGTGTGTGATGGGACGGTGTGGGGGGAGATTCACTCTGTCTGACCCAGGGAGTGTGTGATGGGACGGTGTGGGGGGAGATTCACTCTGTCTGACCCCGGGAGTGTGTGATGGGACAGTGTGGGGGGAGATTCACTCTATGTCTGACCCCGGGAGTGTGGGATGGGACAGTGTGGAGGGAGTTTCATTCTTTGTCTGACCCCAGGAGTGTGTGATGGGACGGTGTGGAGGGAGATTCACTCTGTGTCTGACCCCAGGAGTGTGTGATGGGACGGTGTGGAGGAAGCTTCACTCTATGTCTGACCCCGGGAGTGAGGGATGGGACAGTGTGGAGGGAGTTTCATTCTTTGTCTGACCCCAGGAGTGTGTGATGGGAGGGTGTGGAGGGAGCTTCACTCTGTGTCTGACCCCAGGAGTGTCCGATGGGACAGTGTGGATGGAGATTCACTCTGTGTCTGACCCCGGGAGTGTGTGACAGGACGGTGTGGAGGGAGCTTCACTCTATGTCTGACCCCGGGAGTGTGGGATGGGACAGTGTGGAAGGAGTTTCACTCTGTGTCTGATCCCAGGAGCGTGTGATGGGAGGGTGTGGAGGGAGCTTCACTCTGTGTCTGACCCCGGGAGTGTGTGATGGGATGGCATGGAGGGAGCTTCACTCTATGTCTGACCCCGGGAGTGTGGGATGGGACAGTGTGGAAGGAGTTTCACTCTGTGTCTGACCCCAGGAGTGTGTGATGGGAGGGTGTGGAGGGAGCTTCACTCTGTGTCTGACCCCGGGAGTGTGCGATGGGACGGTGGGGAGGGAGATTCACTCTGTGTCTGACCCCGGGAGTGTGTGATCTGACGGTGTGGAGGGAGTTTCACTCTGTGTCTGACCCCGGGAGTGTGTGATGTGACGGTGTGGAGGGAGCTGCACTCTGTGTCTGACCCCGGGAGTGTGTGATGGGACGGTGTGGAGGGAGCTTCACTCTATGTCTGACCCCGGGAGTGTGGGATGGGACAGTGTGGAAGGAGTTTCACTCTGTGTCTGACCCCAAGAGTGTGTGATGGGAGGGTGTGGAGGGAGCTTCACTCTGTGTCTGACCCCGGGAGTGTCCGATGGGACAGTGTGGATGGAGATTCACTCTGTGTCTGACCCCGGGAGTGTGTGATGGGACGGTGGGGAGGGAGATGCACTCTGTGTCTGACCACGGGAGTGTGTGACAGGACGGTGTGGAGGAAGCTTCACTCTATGTCTGACCCCGGGAGTGTGGGATGGGACAGTGTGGAAGGAGTTTCACTCTGTGTCTGACCCCGGGAGTGTGTGGTGGGACGGTGTGGAGGGAGATTCACTCTGTGTCTGACCCCGGGAGTGTGTGACAGGACGGTGTGGAGGGAGCTTCACTCTATGTCTGACCCCGGGAGTGTGGGATGGGACAGTGTGGAAGGAGTTTCACTCTGTGTCTGATCCCAGGAGCGTGTGATGGGAGGGTGTGGAGGGAGCTTCACTCTGTGTCTGACCCCGGGAGTGTGTGATGGGACGGCATGGAGGGAGCTTCCCTCTATGTCTGACCCCGGGAGTGTGGGATGGGACAGTGTGGAAGGAGTTTCACTCTGTGTCTGACCCCAGGAGTGTGTGATGGGAGGGTGTGGAGGGAGCTTCACTCTGTGTCTGACCCCGGGAGTGTGCGATGGGACAGTGTGGATGGAGATTCACTCTGTGTGTGACCCCAGGAGTGTGTGATGGGACAGTGTGGAGGGAGATTCACTCTCTGTCTGACCCCGGGAGTGTGTGATGGGACGGTGTGGGGGGAGATTCACTCTGTCTGACCCCGTGAGTATGTGATGGGACGGTGGGGAGGGAGATTCACTCTGTGTCTGACCCCGGGAGTGTGTGATCTGACGGTGTGGAGGGAGTTTCACTCTGTGTCTGACCCCGGGAGTGTGTGATGTGACGGTGTGGAGGGAGCTGCACTCTGTGTCTGACCCCGGGAGTGTGTGATGGGACGGTGTGGAGGGAGCTTCACTCTATGTCTGACCCCGGGAGTGTGGGATGGGACAGTGTGGAAGGAGTTTCACTCTGTGTCTGACCCCAAGAGTGTGTGATGGGAGGGTGTGGAGGGAGCTTCACTCTGTGTCTGACCCCGGGAGTGTCCGATGGGACAGTGTGGATGGAGATTCACTCTGTGTCTGACCCCGGGAGTGTGTGATGGGACGGTGGGGAGGGAGATGCACTCTGTGTCTGACCCCGGGAGTGTGTGACAGGACGGTGTGGAGGAAGCTTCACTCTATGTCTGACCCCGGGAGTGTGGGATGGGACAGTGTGGAAGGAGTTTCACTCTGTGTCTGACCCCGGGAGTGTGTGGTGGGACGGTGTGGAGGGAGTTTCACTCTGTGTCTGACCCCGGGAGTGTGTGATAGGACGGTGTGGAGGAAGTTTCACTCTCAGTCTGACCCCGGGAGTGTGTGATGGGACGGTGTGGAGGGAGTTTCACTCTGTGTCTGACCCCGGGAGTGTGCGATGGGACGGTGTGGAGGGAGATTCACTCTGTGTCTGACCCTGGGAGTGTGTGATAGGACGGTGTGGAGGAAGTTTCACTCTCAGTCTGACCCCGGGAGTGTGTGATGGGACGGTGTGGGGGGTGATTCACTCTGTCTGACCCCGGGAGTGTGTGATGGGACGGTGGGGAGGGAGATTCACTCTGTGTCTGACCCCGGGAGTGTGTGACAGGACGGTGTGGAGGGAGTTTCACTCTGTGTCTGACCCCGGGAGTGTGTGATAGGATGGTGTGGAGGAAGTTTCACTCTCAGTCTGACCCCGGGAGTGTGCGATGGGACAGTGTGGATGGAGATACACTCTGTGTCTGACCCCGGGAGTGTGTGATAGGACGGTGTGGAGGGAGATTCACTCTGTGTCTGACCCCGGGAGTGTGTGGTGGGACGGTGTGGAGGGAGTTTCACTCTGTGTCTGACCCCGGGAGTGTGTGATAGGATGGTGTGGAGGAAGTTTCACTCTCAGTCTGACCCCGGGAGTGTGCGATGGGACAGTGTGGAGGGAGATTCACTCTCTGTCTGACCCCAGAAGTGTGTGATGGGACGGTGTGGAGGGAGATTCACTCTCTGTCTGACCCCGGAAATGTGTGATGGGACGGTGTGGAGGGAGATTCACTCTGTGTCTGATCACGGGAGTGTGTGGTGGGACGGTGTGGAGGGAGTTTCACTCTGTGTCTGACCCTGGGAGTGTGTGATGGGACGGTGTGGGGGGAGATTCACTTTGTCTGACCCCGGGAATGTGTGATGGGACGGTGGGGAGGGAGATGCACTCTGTGTCTGACCCCGAAAGTGTGTGACAGGACGGTGTGGAGGGAGCTTCATTCTATGTCTGACCCCGGGAGTGTGGGATGGGACAGTGTGGAAGGAGTTTCACTCTGATCCCAGGAGTGTGTGATGGGAGGGTGTGGAGGGAGCTTCACTCTGTGTCTGACCCCTGGAGTCTGTGATGGGAGGGTGTGGAGGGAGATTCACTGTGTCTGACCCCGGGAGTGTGTGATGGGACAGCGTGGAGGGAGATTCACTCTGTGTCTGAGCCCGGGAGTGTGTGGTGGGACGGTGTGGAGGGAGTTTCACTCTGTGTCTGACCCCGGGAGTGTGTGATAGGATGGTGTGGAGGAAGTTTCACTCTCAGTCTGACCCCGGGAGTGTGCGATGGGACAGTGTGATGGAGATACACTCTGTGTCTGACCCCGGGAGTGTGTGATAGGACGGTGTGGAGGGAGATTCACTCTGTGTCTGACCCCGGGAGTGTGTGGTGGGACGGTGTGGAGGGAGTTTCACTCTGTGTCTGACCCCGGGAGTGTGTGATAGGATGGTGTGGAGGAAGTTTCACTCTCAGTCTGACCCCGGGAGTGTGCGATGGGACAGTGTGGAGGGAGATTCACTCTCTGTCTGACCCCAGAAGTGTGTGATGGGACGGTGTGGAGGGAGATTCACTCTCTGTCTGACCCCGGAAATGTGTGATGGGACGGTGTGGAGGGAGATTCACTCTGTGTCTGATCCCGGGAGTGTGTGGTGGGACGGTGTGGAGGGAGTTTCACTCTGTGTCTGACCCTGGGAGTGTGTGATGGGACGGTGTGGGGGGAGATTCACTTTGTCTGACCCCGGGAATGTGTGATGGGACGGTGGGGAGGGAGATGCACTCTGTGTCTGACCCCGAAAGTGTGTGACAGGACGGTGTGGAGGGAGCTTCATTCTATGTCTGACCCCGGGAGTGTGGGATGGGACAGTGTGGAAGGAGTTTCACTCTGATCCCAGGAGTGTGTGATGGGAGGGTGTGGAGGGAGCTTCACCCTGTGTCTGACCCCTGGAGTGTGTGATGGGAGGGTGTGGAGGGAGCTTCACTCTGTGTCTGACCCTGGGAGTGGGTGGTGGGACGGTGTGGAGGGAGTTTCACTCTCAGTCTGACCCCGGGAGTGTGTGATGGGACGGTGTGGGGGGAGATTCACTCTGTCTGACCCCGGGAGTGTGTGATGGGACAGTGTGGAGCAAGATTCACTCTCTGTCTGACCCCGGGAGTGTGTGATGGGACGGTGTGGAGGGAGATTCACTCTGTGTCTGACCCCAGGAGTGTGTGATGGGAAGGTGTGGAGGGAGCTTCACTCTGTGTCTGACCCCAGGAGTGTGCGATGGGACGGTGTGGGGGGAGATTCACTCTGTGTCTGACCCCGGGAGTGTGTGACAGGACGGTGTGGAGGGAGCTTCACTCTATGTCTGACCCCGGGAGTGTGGGATGGGACAGTGTGGAAGGAGTTTCACTCTGTGTCTGATCCCAGGAGCGTGTGATGGGAGGGTGTGGAGGGAGCTTCACTCTGTGTCTGACCCCGGGAGTGTGTGATGGGACGGCATGGAGGGAGCTTCACTCTATGTCTGACCCCGGGAGTGTGGGATGGGACAGTGTGGAAGGAGTTTCACTCTGTGTCTGACCCCAAGAGTGTGTGATGGGAGGGTGTGGAGGGAGCTTCACTCTGTGTCTGACCCCGGGAGTGTCCGATGGGACAGTGTGGATGGAGATTCACTCTGTGTCTGACCCCGGGAGTGTGTGATGGGACGGTGGGGAGGGAGATGCACTCTGTGTCTGACCCCGGGAGTGTGTGACAGGACGGTGTGGAGGAAGCTTCACTCTATGTCTGACCCCGGGAGTGTGGGATGGGACAGTGTGGAAGGAGTTTCACTCTGTGTCTGACCCCGGGAGTGTGTGGTGGGACGGTGTGGAGGGAGTTTCACTCTGTGTCTGACCCCGGGAGTGTGTGATAGGACGGTGTGGAGGAAGTTTCACTCTCAGTCTGACCCCGGGAGTGTGTGATGGGACGGTGTGGAGGGAGTTTCACTCTGTGTCTGACCCCGGGAGTGTGCGATGGGACGGTGTGGAGGGAGATTCACTCTGTGTCTGACCCCGGGAGTGTGTGATAGGACGGTGTGGAGGAAGTTTCACTCTCAGTCTGACCCCGGGAGTGTGTGATGGGACGGTGTGGGGGGTGATTCACTCTGTCTGACCCCGGGAGTGTGTGATGGGACGGTGGGGAGGGAGATTCACTCTGTGTCTGACCCCGGGAGTGTGTGACAGGACGGTGTGGAGGGAGTTTCACTCTGTGTCTGACCCCGGGAGTGTGTGATAGGATGGTGTGGAGGAAGTTTCACTCTCAGTCTGACCCCGGGAGTGTGCGATGGGACAGTGTGGATGGAGATACACTCTGTGTCTGACCCCGGGAGTGTGTGATAGGACGGTGTGGAGGGAGATTCACTCTGTGTCTGACCCCGGGAGTGTGTGGTGGGACGGTGTGGAGGGAGTTTCACTCTGTGTCTGACCCCGGGAGTGTGTGATAGGATGGTGTGGAGGAAGTTTCACTCTCAGTCTGACCCCGGGAGTGTGCGATGGGACAGTGTGGAGGGAGATTCACTCTCTGTCTGACCCCAGAAGTGTGTGATGGGACGGTGTGGAGGGAGATTCACTCTCTGTCTGACCCCGGAAATGTGTGATGGGACGGTGTGGAGGGAGATTCACTCTGTGTCTGATCACGGGAGTGTGTGGTGGGACGGTGTGGAGGGAGTTTCACTCTGTGTCTGACCCTGGGAGTGTGTGATGGGACGGTGTGGGGGGAGATTCACTTTGTCTGACCCCGGGAATGTGTGATGGGACGGTGGGGAGGGAGATGCACTCTGTGTCTGACCCCGAAAGTGTGTGACAGGACGGTGTGGAGGGAGCTTCATTCTATGTCTGACCCCGGGAGTGTGGGATGGGACAGTGTGGAAGGAGTTTCACTCTGATCCCAGGAGTGTGTGATGGGAGGGTGTGGAGGGAGCTTCACTCTGTGTCTGACCCCTGGAGTCTGTGATGGGAGGGTGTGGAGGGAGATTCACTGTGTCTGACCCCGGGAGTGTGTGATGGGACAGCGTGGAGGGAGATTCACTCTGTGTCTGAGCCCGGGAGTGTGTGGTGGGACGGTGTGGAGGGAGTTTCACTCTGTGTCTGACCCCGGGAGTGTGTGATAGGATGGTGTGGAGGAAGTTTCACTCTCAGTCTGACCCCGGGAGTGTGCGATGGGACAGTGTGATGGAGATACACTCTGTGTCTGACCCCGGGAGTGTGTGATAGGACGGTGTGGAGGGAGATTCACTCTGTGTCTGACCCCGGGAGTGTGTGGTGGGACGGTGTGGAGGGAGTTTCACTCTGTGTCTGACCCCGGGAGTGTGTGATAGGATGGTGTGGAGGAAGTTTCACTCTCAGTCTGACCCCGGGAGTGTGCGATGGGACAGTGTGGAGGGAGATTCACTCTCTGTCTGACCCCAGAAGTGTGTGATGGGACGGTGTGGAGGGAGATTCACTCTCTGTCTGACCCCGGAAATGTGTGATGGGACGGTGTGGAGGGAGATTCACTCTGTGTCTGATCCCGGGAGTGTGTGGTGGGACGGTGTGGAGGGAGTTTCACTCTGTGTCTGACCCTGGGAGTGTGTGATGGGACGGTGTGGGGGGAGATTCACTTTGTCTGACCCCGGGAATGTGTGATGGGACGGTGGGGAGGGAGATGCACTCTGTGTCTGACCCCGAAAGTGTGTGACAGGACGGTGTGGAGGGAGCTTCATTCTATGTCTGACCCCGGGAGTGTGGGATGGGACAGTGTGGAAGGAGTTTCACTCTGATCCCAGGAGTGTGTGATGGGAGGGTGTGGAGGGAGCTTCACTCTGTGTCTGACCCCTGGAGTGTGTGATGGGAGGGTGTGGAGGGAGCTTCACTCTGTGTCTGACCCTGGGAGTGGGTGGTGGGACGGTGTGGAGGGAGTTTCACTCTCAGTCTGACCCCGGGAGTGTGTGATGGGACGGTGTGGGGGGAGATTCACTCTGTCTGACCCCGGGAGTGTGTGATGGGACAGTGTGGAGCAAGATTCACTCTCTGTCTGACCCCGGGAGTGTGTGATGGGACGGTGTGGAGGGAGATTCACTCTGTGTCTGACCCCAGGAGTGTGTGATGGGAAGGTGTGGAGGGAGCTTCACTCTGTGTCTGACCCCAGGAGTGTGCGATGGGACGGTGTGGGGGGAGATTCACTCTGTGTCTGACCCCGGGAGTGTGTGACAGGACGGTGTGGAGGGAGCTTCACTCTATGTCTGACCCCGGGAGTGTGGGATGGGACAGTGTGGAAGGAGTTTCACTCTGTGTCTGATCCCAGGAGCGTGTGATGGGAGGGTGTGGAGGGAGCTTCACTCTGTCTGACCCCGGGAGTGTGTGATGGGACGGCATGGAGGGAGCTTCACTCTATGTCTGACCCCGGGAGTGTGGGATGGGACAGTGTGGAAGGAGATTCACTCTGTGTGTGACCCCAGGAGTGTGTGATGGGACAGTGTGGAGGGAGATTCACTCTCTGTCTGACCCCGGGAGTGTGTGATGGGACGGTGTGGGGGGAGATTCACTCTGTCTGACCCCGTGAGTATGTGATGGGACGGTGGGGAGGGAGATTCACTCTGTGTCTGACCCCGGGAGTGTGTGATGTGACGGTGTGGAGGGAGTTTCACTCTGTGTCTGACCCCGGGAGTGTGTGATGTGACGGTGTGGAGGGAGCTGCACTCTGTGTCTGACCCCGGGAGTGTGTGATGGGACGGTGTGGAGGGAGCTTCACTCAATGTCTGACCCCGGGAGTGTGGGATGGGACAGTGTGGAAGGAGTTTCACTCTGTGTCTGACCCCAAGAGTGTGTGATGGGAGGGTGTGGAGGGAGCTTCACTCTGTGTCTGACCCTGGGAGTGTCCGATGGGACAGTGTGGATGGAGATTCACTCTGTGTCTGACCCCGGGAGTGTGCGATGGGACGGTGTGGAGGGAGATTCACTCTGTGTCTGACCCCGGGAGTGTGTGATAGGACGGTGTGGAGGAAGTTTCACTCTCAGTCTGACCCCGGGAGTGTGTGATGGGACGGTGTGGGGGGAGATTCACTCTGTCTGACCCCGGGAGTGTGTGATGGGACGGTGGGGAGGGAGATTCACTCTGTGTCTGACCCCGGGAGTGTGTGACAGGACGGTGTGGAGGGAGCTTCACTCTGTGTCTGACCCCGGGAGTGTGGGATGGGACAGTGTGAAAGGAGTTTCACTCTGTGTCTGACCCCAGGAGTGTGTGATGGGAGGGTGTGGAGGGAGCTTCAATCTGTGTCTGACCCCGGGAATGTGCGATGGGACAATGTGGAGGGAGATTCACTCTGTGTCTGACCCCGGGAGTGTGCGATGGGACAGTGTGGAGGAAGATTCACTCTGTGTCTGACCCCGGGAGTGTGTGATAGGACGGTGTGGAGGGAGATTCACTCTGTGTCTGACCCCGGGAGTGTGTGGTAGGACGGTGTGGAGGGAGTTTCACTCTGTGTCTGACCCCGGGAGTGTGTGATGGGACGGTGTGGAGGAAGTTTCACTCTCAGTCTGACCCCGGGAGTGTGAGATGGGACAGTGTGGGGGGAGATTCACTATGTCTGACCCCGGGAGTGTGTGATGGGACGGTGGGGAGGGAGATGCACTCTGTGTCTGACCCCGGGAGTGTGCGATGGGACAGTGTGGATGGAGTTTCACTCTGTGTCTGATCCCAAGAGTGTGTGATGGGAGGGTGTGGAGGGAGCTTCACTCTGTGTCTGACCCCGGGAGTGTGTGATAGGACGGTGTGGAGGAAGTTTCACTCTCAGTCTGACCCCGGGAGTGTGTGATGGGACGGTGTGGAGGGAGTTTCACTCTGTGTCTGACCCCGGGAGTGTGCGATGGGACGGTGTGGAGGGAGATTCACTCTGTGTCTGACCCCGGGAGTGTGTGATAGGACGGTGTGGAGGAAGTTTCACTCTCAGTCTGACCCCGGGAGTGTGTGATGGGACGGTGTGGGGGGTGATTCACTCTGTCTGACCCCGGGAGTGTGTGATGGGACGGTGGGGAGGGAGATTCACTCTGTGTCTGACCCCGGGAGTGTGTGACAGGACGGTGTGGAGGGAGTTTCACTCTGTGTCTGACCCCGGGAGTGTGTGATAGGATGGTGTGGAGGAAGTTTCACTCTCAGTCTGACCCCGGGAGTGTGCGATGGGACAGTGTGGATGGAGATACACTCTGTGTCTGACCCCGGGAGTGTGTGATAGGACGGTGTGGAGGGAGATTCACTCTGTGTCTGACCCCGGGAGTGTGTGGTGGGACGGTGTGGAGGGAGTTTCACTCTGTGTCTGACCCCGGGAGTGTGTGATAGGATGGTGTGGAGGAAGTTTCACTCTCAGTCTGACCCCGGGAGTGTGCGATGGGACAGTGTGGAGGGAGATTCACTCTCTGTCTGACCCCAGAAGTGTGTGATGGGACGGTGTGGAGGGAGATTCACTCTCTGTCTGACCCCGGAAATGTGTGATGGGACGGTGTGGAGGGAGATTCACTCTGTGTCTGATCACGGGAGTGTGTGGTGGGACGGTGTGGAGGGAGTTTCACTCTGTGTCTGACCCTGGGAGTGTGTGATGGGACGGTGTGGGGGGAGATTCACTTTGTCTGACCCCGGGAATGTGTGATGGGACGGTGGGGAGGGAGATGCACTCTGTGTCTGACCCCGAAAGTGTGTGACAGGACGGTGTGGAGGGAGCTTCATTCTATGTCTGACCCCGGGAGTGTGGGATGGGACAGTGTGGAAGGAGTTTCACTCTGATCCCAGGAGTGTGTGATGGGAGGGTGTGGAGGGAGCTTCACTCTGTGTCTGACCCCTGGAGTCTGTGATGGGAGGGTGTGGAGGGAGATTCACTGTGTCTGACCCCGGGAGTGTGTGATGGGACAGCGTGGAGGGAGATTCACTCTGTGTCTGAGCCCGGGAGTGTGTGGTGGGACGGTGTGGAGGGAGTTTCACTCTGTGTCTGACCCCGGGAGTGTGTGATAGGATGGTGTGGAGGAAGTTTCACTCTCAGTCTGACCCCGGGAGTGTGCGATGGGACAGTGTGATGGAGATACACTCTGTGTCTGACCCCGGGAGTGTGTGATAGGACGGTGTGGAGGGAGATTCACTCTGTGTCTGACCCCGGGAGTGTGTGGTGGGACGGTGTGGAGGGAGTTTCACTCTGTGTCTGACCCCGGGAGTGTGTGATAGGATGGTGTGGAGGAAGTTTCACTCTCAGTCTGACCCCGGGAGTGTGCGATGGGACAGTGTGGAGGGAGATTCACTCTCTGTCTGACCCCAGAAGTGTGTGATGGGACGGTGTGGAGGGAGATTCACTCTCTGTCTGACCCCGGAAATGTGTGATGGGACGGTGTGGAGGGAGATTCACTCTGTGTCTGATCCCGGGAGTGTGTGGTGGGACGGTGTGGAGGGAGTTTCACTCTGTGTCTGACCCTGGGAGTGTGTGATGGGACGGTGTGGGGGGAGATTCACTTTGTCTGACCCCGGGAATGTGTGATGGGACGGTGGGGAGGGAGATGCACTCTGTGTCTGACCCCGAAAGTGTGTGACAGGACGGTGTGGAGGGAGCTTCATTCTATGTCTGACCCCGGGAGTGTGGGATGGGACAGTGTGGAAGGAGTTTCACTCTGATCCCAGGAGTGTGTGATGGGAGGGTGTGGAGGGAGCTTCACCCTGTGTCTGACCCCTGGAGTGTGTGATGGGAGGGTGTGGAGGGAGCTTCACTCTGTGTCTGACCCTGGGAGTGGGTGGTGGGACGGTGTGGAGGGAGTTTCACTCTCAGTCTGACCCCGGGAGTGTGTGATGGGACGGTGTGGGGGGAGATTCACTCTGTCTGACCCCGGGAGTGTGTGATGGGACAGTGTGGAGCAAGATTCACTCTCTGTCTGACCCCGGGAGTGTGTGATGGGACGGTGTGGAGGGAGATTCACTCTGTGTCTGACCCCAGGAGTGTGTGATGGGAAGGTGTGGAGGGAGCTTCACTCTGTGTCTGACCCCAGGAGTGTGCGATGGGACGGTGTGGGGGGAGATTCACTCTGTGTCTGACCCCGGGAGTGTGTGACAGGACGGTGTGGAGGGAGCTTCACTCTATGTCTGACCCCGGGAGTGTGGGATGGGACAGTGTGGAAGGAGTTTCACTCTGTGTCTGATCCCAGGAGCGTGTGATGGGAGGGTGTGGAGGGAGCTTCACTCTGTGTCTGACCCCGGGAGTGTGTGATGGGACGGCATGGAGGGAGCTTCACTCTATGTCTGACCCCGGGAGTGTGGGATGGGACAGTGTGGAAGGAGATTCACTCTGTGTGTGACCCCAGGAGTGTGTGATGGGACAGTGTGGAGGGAGATTCACTCTCTGTCTGACCCCGGGAGTGTGTGATGGGACGGTGTGGGGGGAGATTCACTCTGTCTGACCCCGTGAGTATGTGATGGGACGGTGGGGAGGGAGATTCACTCTGTGTCTGACCCCGGGAGTGTGTGATGTGACGGTGTGGAGGGAGTTTCACTCTGTGTCTGACCCCGGGAGTGTGTGATGTGACGGTGTGGAGGGAGCTGCACTCTGTGTCTGACCCCGGGAGTGTGTGATGTGACGGTGTGGAGGGAGCTGCACTCTGTGTCTGACCCCGGGAGTGTGTGATGGGACGGTGTGGAGGGAGCTTCACTCAATGTCTGACCCCGGGAGTGTGGGATGGGACAGTGTGGAAGGAGTTTCACTCTGTGTCTGACCCCAAGAGTGTGTGATGGGAGGGTGTGGAGGGAGCTTCACTCTGTGTCTGACCCTGGGAGTGTCCGATGGGACAGTGTGGATGGAGATTCACTCTGTGTCTGACCCCGGGAGTGTGCGATGGGACGGTGTGGAGGGAGATTCACTCTGTGTCTGACCCCGGGAGTGTGTGATAGGACGGTGTGGAGGAAGTTTCACTCTCAGTCTGACCCCGGGAGTGTGTGATGGGACGGTGTGGGGGGAGATTCACTCTGTCTGACCCCGGGAGTGTGTGATGGGACGGTGGGGAGGGAGATTCACTCTGTGTCTGACCCCGGGAGTGTGTGACAGGACGGTGTGGAGGGAGCTTCACTCTGTGTCTGACCCCGGGAGTGTGGGATGGGACAGTGTGAAAGGAGTTTCACTCTGTGTCTGACCCCAGGAGTGTGTGATGGGAGGGTGTGGAGGGAGCTTCAATCTGTGTCTGACCCCGGGAATGTGCGATGGGACAATGTGGAGGGAGATTCACTCTGTGTCTGACCCCGGGAGTGTGCGATGGGACAGTGTGGAGGAAGATTCACTCTGTGTCTGACCCCGGGAGTGTGTGATAGGACGGTGTGGAGGGAGATTCACTCTGTGTCTGACCCCGGGAGTGTGTGGTAGGACGGTGTGGAGGGAGTTTCACTCTGTGTCTGACCCCGGGAGTGTGTGATGGGACGGTGTGGAGGAAGTTTCACTCTCAGTCTGACCCCGGGAGTGTGAGATGGGACAGTGTGGGGGGAGATTCACTATGTCTGACCCCGGGAGTGTGTGATGGGACGGTGGGGAGGGAGATGCACTCTGTGTCTGACCCCGGGAGTGTGCGATGGGACAGTGTGGATGGAGTTTCACTCTGTGTCTGATCCCAAGAGTGTGTGATGGGAGGGTGTGGAGGGAGCTTCACTCTGTGTCTGACCCCGGGAGTGTGTGATAGGACGGTGTGGAGGAAGTTTCACTCTCAGTCTGACCCCGGGAGTGTGTGATGGGACGGTGTGGAGGGAAATTCACTCTGTGTCTGACCCCGGGAGTGTGGGATGGGACAGTGTGGAAGGAGTTTCACTCTGTGTCTGACCCCAGGAGTGTGTGATGGGAGGGTGTGGAGGGAGCTTCACTCTGTGTCTGACCCCGGGAGTGTGCGATGGGACAGTGTGGAGGGAGATTCACTCTCTGTCTGACCCCGGGAGTGTGTGATGGGACGGTGTGGGGGAGATTCACTCTGTCTGACCCCGTGAGTATGTGATGGGATGGTGGGGAGGGAGATTCACTCTGTGTCTGACCCCGGGAGTGTGTGATGTGACGGTGTGGAGGGAGTTTCACTCTGTGTCTGACCCCAAGAGTGTGTGATGGGAGGGTGTGGAGGGAGCTTCACTCTGTGTCTGACCCCGGGAGTGTCCGATGGGACAGTGTGGATGGAGATTCACTCTGTGTCTGACCCCGGGAGTGTGTGATGGGACGGTGGGGAGGGAGATGCACTCTGTGTCTGACCCCGGGAGTGTGTGACAGGACGGTGTGGAGGGAGCTTCACTCTATGTCTGACCCCGGGAGTGTGGGATGGGACAGTGTGGAAGGAGTTTCACTCTGTGTCTGACCCCGGGAGTGTGTGATGGGAGGGTGTGGAGGGAGATTAACTCTGTGTCTGACCCCGGGAGTGTGCGATGGGACAGTGTGGAGGGAGATTCACTCTGTGTGTGACCCCGGGAGTGTGTGATGGGACGGTGGGGAGGGAGATTCACTCTGTGTCTGACCCCGGGAGTGTGTGATGTGACGGTGTGGAGTGAGTTTCACTCTGTGTCTGACCCCGGGAGTGTGTGATGTGACGGTGTGGAGGGAGCTGCACTCTGTGTCTGACCCCGGGAGTGTGTGATGGGACGGTGTGGAGGGAGCTTCACTATATGTCTGACCCCGGGAGTGTGGGATGGGACAGTGTGGAAGGAGTTTCACTCTGTGTCTGACCCCAGGAGTGTGTGATGGGAGGGTGTGGAGGGAGGTTCAATCTGTGTCTGACCCCGGGAGTGTGCGATGGGACAGTGTGGATGGAGATTCACTCTCTGTCTGACCCCGGGAGTGTGTGATGGGACAGTGTGGAGGGAGATTGACTCTGTGTCTGACCCCGGGAGTGTGTGATGTGACGGTGTGGAGGGAGCTTCACTCTGTGTCTGACCCCGGGAGTGTGTGATGTGACGGTGTGGAGGGAGCTTCACTCTGTGTCTGACCCCGGGAGTGTGTGATGTGACGGTGTGGAGGGAGCTGCACTCTGTGTCTGACCCCAGGAGTGTGTGATGGGACGGTGAGGAGGGGAAGTATTTTCAGCTGCATTACCTGTGCGGGGTTGGATGTGATGTGTTTCCTGTTCTTCCTCCCACTGCCGGTTGGTGACCTGCTCCAGCGCCTGGATCCCACTGAGGAACCTCTGCTCGAGGCGCTCGAGGGATGAGTTGAAACAACCGAGCAGACCGGCTGACTCGCAGATGCTGCTGGCACAGCTGAGGAGCCTGCTGTCCCGCAGGTGGATGGGTGCAGGGTGAGCTGCGTCCTGACTGATGGGGGGCTGTGGGAGCCGAGGCACACCAGCTGGGTTGGTACTGAGGTCAGATCTGAATGCACCACCCCACCATCCCCCTCTCCACTCTCTCTCCCTCCCCCATTGCTAACCTCTCTGCACTACCTGATCACCTCCCTTCCTCCCACCTCACCTGCTGTGTGTATCCAGGAGGCGGGGATTCCTCAGTCTCCATCTCCCACAGAGAGCTCTCGCTATCCCAGAGGAAGGGCAGGCTGCCGTCAGTGATTGGGTCCAGCTCCCGTCCCCTGCGCACACTGTACACTCTCAGCCCAGGGTGGGAGGGACTGGGCCAGTGATCAAGACGCCGGTGGCCACGGTTGGCAGTGTCCTGGGGGTGTGGGGGAAGCAGAGATCAGTTTTATCTGAAGGGGAACAGAGGGAGAGTCTGTCCGACTTCCCCAGGGTATCTCTGATATCTGACACAGACACCCACACTCTGCAAGCCCATCCTCTCAGGTTCCCTGACACCCTTCCACTCCCTCCTATCCATCCATCTCCTCATTGTCTCTTTACCTTCCCCAGGATCCCTGCCTCATCACACCCCCTCCACTTTCCGTCTCCACCCTCAACTCCCTCCCCATCTCCACCCTCTTCTACTCCCTCTCCCTTTGCCCCCCCCAACTCCACCCTCCCCCTTCCTCACCATCTCTCCTTCTCTCTCCCCTTCCTCCCCTCTCCCATTCCCTGGTGTTTTCCTGCCCCATCCCTCTCTCTGCCTGCCATCAGGGATTCTCACTGTCTCACTTCTCTCCGTATCATACACAGCTCCTCACTTTGAGTGATCCCTCCTCCCCCACTGAGCCTCCTCTCCCCTTCAGTTGCATGATTCCTCGGCTTGGCTCTCCACCCTCGGCTGCCAGTCCCCGGTCATAGGGGTGGCTCTTGGTCTGGCTGCTGGTGTCTCGCTCTACCTCGCAATAGGACAGGCCTGGGAGGGAAGGAAAAACAGCACTCATGTCAGAGGGCAAGTGGGGTTTGAGGAGGTAGGGTCAGTGAGTGGGGAGGAATCCTTTCCTCCATCCCATCCCTGCCCTTCTCCCTGCGTCAGGTCTCCCTCCCCTCTCTGAGGGATGGGCCCCTCCCTCCACACCATCCCATCCCTGCCCTTCTCCCTGCGTCAGGTCTCCCTCCCCTCTCTGAGGGATGGGCCCCTCCCTCCACACCATCCCATCCCTGCCCTTCTCCCTGCGTCAGGTCTCCCTCCCCTCTCTGAGGGATGGGCCCCTCCCTCCACACCATCCCATCCCTGCCCTTCTCCCTGCGTCAGGTCTCCCTCCCCTCTCTGAGGGATGGGCCCCTCCCTCCACACCATCCCATCCCTGCCCTTCTCCCTGCGTCAGGTCTCCCTCCCCTCTCTGAGGGATGGGCCCCTCCCTCCACACCATCCCATCCCTGCCCTTCTCCCTGCGTCAGGTCTCCCTCCCCTCTCTGAGGGATAGGCCCCTCCCTCCACACCATCCCATCCCTGCCCTTCTCCCTGCGTCAGGTCTCCCTCCCCTCTCTGAGGGATGGGCCCCTCCCTCCACACCATCCCATCCCTGCCCTTCTCCCTGCGTCAGGTCTCCCTCCCCTCTCTGAGGGATAGGCCCCTCCCTCCACACCATCCCATCCCTGCCCTTCTCCCTGCGTCAGGTCTCCCTCCCCTCTCTGAGGGATGGGCCCCTCCCTCCACACCATCCCATCCCTGCCCTTCTCCCTGCGTCAGGTCTCCCTCCCCTCTCTGAGGGATGGGCCCCTCCCTCCACACCATCCCATCCCTGCCCTTCTCCCTGCGTCAGGTCTCCCTCCCCTCTCTGAGGGATGGGCCCCTCCCTCCACACCATCCCATCCCTGCCCTTCTCCCTGCGTCAGGTATCCCTCCCCTCTCTGAGGGATGGGCCCCTCCCTCCACACCATCCCATCCCTGCCCTTCTCCCTGCGTCAGGTATCCCTCCCCTCTCTGAGGGATGGGCCCCTCCCTCCACACCATCCCATCCCTGCCCTTCTCCCTGCATCAGGTCTCCCTCCCCTCTCTGAGGGATGGGCCCCTCCCTCCACACCATCCCATCCCTGCCCTTCTCCCTGCGTCAGGTCTCCCTCCCCTCTCTGAGGGATAGGCCCCTCCCTCCACACCATCCCATCCCTGCCCTTCTCCCTGCGTCAGGTCTCCCTCCCCTCTCTGAGGGATGGGCCCCTCCCTCCACACCATCCCATCCCTGCCCTTCTCCCTGCGTCAGGTCTCCCTCCCCTCTCTGAGGGATGGGCCCCTCCCTCCACACCATCCCATCCCTGCCCTTCTCCCTGCGTCAGGTCTCCCTCCCCTCTCTGAGGGATGGGCCCCTCCCTCCACACCATCCCATCCCTGCCCTTCTCCCTGCGTCAGGTATCCCTCCCCTCTCTGAGGGATGGGCCCCTCCCTCCACACCATCCCATCCCTGCCCTTCTCCCTGCGTCAGGTCTCCCTCCCCTCTCTGAGGGATGGGCCCCTCCCTCCACACCATCCCATCCCTGCCCTTCTCCCTGCGTCAGGTCTCCCTCCCCTCTCTGAGGGATAGGCCCCTCCCTCCACACCATCCCATCCCTGCCCTTCTCCCTGCGTCAGGTCTCCCTCCCCTCTCTGAGGGATGGGCCCCTCCCTCCACACGATCCCATCCCTGCCCTTCTCCCTGCGTCAGGTCTCCCTCCCCTCTCTGAGGAATGGCCCCCTCCCTCCATCGTGTCCCTGCTTCTCCTCTCTCATGTCCCTCTCCCCTCTCTGAGGGAGGTTTCTTTTCGTCACATTCAGAGGATGCTGTGAAAACATTAGGATAGATAAGTTCTTCGGACTGGATGGGATATACGATCTTTGCACCGTCATAGACACAGGAGGAGGAGCAGATGTTTGTGAGGTCGTAAATGTTTGTTGAGGGAAGTCAGTAGGGATAACTCTGGGAATCATAAATCAGTGAGAATCCCTCAGTGGTGAGAAAATTACTGGATAGGATTCATAGAGACATGATTGATGGGAATTTGGAGAAACATAGTCTGATTCGGGATCATCAACACGGCTTTGTTATGAGCAGGTCATGTCTCACAAAACCTGAATGAATTCTTTTGAGATGTGACAAATCACATTGATGAAGCAGGAGCAGTGGATGGGATGTATATGGATTTTAGTAAGGTTCCTCATGTTGGGTCGGGGTCTCATTCAGAATGTCAGGGAAACCTGGCTGTGTGAATTCACATTGACTTGCCCACAGAAACTAGAGGCCGGTAGCAGATGGAGAATGTTCTGCCTGGTGGTTAGTGACCAATGGTGGGCTGCAGGGATGTGATCTTTGTGAGTTTTATCAATGGCTTGGATGAGGAAGGGCAGAGGTGAGTTAGGAAGTTTGTAGCTGACACAATTTTGGTGGTGTTGTGGAGAGAGGCTGACAGGATGCAGAGCTCAGAATCCATTTTATTATCACGGACATTTCTGGTGAAATTTGTTATTTTAGAGTGCAATACATAAGATATACTATAATACACACACACACAAAATTGGGACACATCAGGACCAGTTCATTTTGCCCCATTTAAGCTCACGTCCCAATTACCAGTTGGTTTCCAGTGCCATGCCACTTACACCATCAGGGCCTGACACCTTGCAAGGGTTCATCCTCTTGAAAGATGTTCTGACGCGAGTCTTTGGGACAGATATGACCAAGTTGCCAGATGTTGCAGGGATTCACTTGCAGTTTTATTCTCTCTTTATGCACATTTTGAAGGGTTGAATTTGCAGCCCAGATTCTCAGCAGTGTGAATAAACAGGGATCTTGGGGTCCACATAGATCCATCAGTCGTTAAGGTGTTGGCCTTCATTAGTCAGTGGATTTAGTTCAAGAGCTGTGAGGCAATGTTCGGACTCTGGATAGACTACACTTGATGTACGGTGCTCAGTTCTAGTCACCTCGTCAAAAGGATGACGTGGAAGTTTCAAAGTGGCTTATAGGAGCAGCTATCATTTTAAGGTGAGAGGGGGAATGTGAGAGATAGGTTTTTGTTTTTACACAGAGAGTGGTGACTGTGTCGAATACCCTGCCAAGGCTAGTAGTGGCAGATACATTAGAGACAATTAACAGACTCTGAAATAGGCTCACAGATGAAAGAAAATTGGAGGGTTATGTGGACGGGAAAGGTTAGCTTGATCAGGGAATAGACCAAAAAGTTGGCACAACATTGTACCACCTGAACTATGCCATCTATACTGTGACACATTGTACTGTGCCACCCCGTACTGTGACACCCTGTACTGTGCCACCCCGTACTGTGACACCCTGTACTGTGCCACCCCGTACTGTGACACCCTGATCTGTGACACCCCGTACTGTGACACCCTGAACTGTGACATCTGTACTGTGACACCCTGAACTGTGACATCTGTACTGTGACACCCTGAACTGTGACACCTTGTACTGTGATATTCTGAACTGTGACACCCCCATACTGTGACACCTGAACTGTGACATTTGTACTGTGACACTCTGAACTGTGACATCTGTACTGTGACACCCTGAACTGTGACACCTTGTACTGTGATATTCTGAACTGTGACACCCCCATACTGTGACACCTGAACTGTGACATTTGTACTGTGACACTCTGAACTGTGACAGCTGAACTGTGCCACCCTGAACTGCGACACCTGAACTGTGACATCTGTATTGTGACACCCTGAACTGTGATATTCTGAACTGTGACACCCCGTACTGTGACACCTGAACTGTGACACCCTGAACTGTGACATCTGTACTGTGACACCATGAACTGTGACACCCTGAACTGTCACACCCTGTACTGTGCCACGCTGTTTTGTGACACCCCGTACTGTGACACCCCGTACTGTGCCATCTGTACTGTGACACCCCAAACTGTGACACCCTGAACTGTGACATCTGTACTGTGACACCCTGAACTGTGATATCTGTACCGTGACACCCTGAACTGTGACTTCTGTACTGTGACACCCTGAACTGTGACACCCCGAACTGTGACACCCTGAACTGTGACATCTGTACTGTGACACCCTGAACTGTGACTTCTGTACCGTGACACCCTGAACTGTGACTTCTGTACCGTGACACCCTGAACTGTGACTTCTGTACCGTGACACCCTGAGCTGTGACTTCTGTACTGTGACACCCTGAACTGTGACACCTGAACTGTGACACCCTGAACTGTGCCATCTGTACTATGACACCTTGTACTGTGACACCCTGAACTGTGCCATCTCAACTGTGCCATCTGTACTATGACACCTTGTACTGTGACACCCTGAACTGTGCCATCTGAACTGTGCTGTTGTGCTTTATGTTCTTCCTCCTTCTCTGAGGGAGGTTTCTCTCCATCCATCCCATCCCTGCTCCTCTCCCTGTCTTGACCCTCCTTACTCTGTGAGACCTTCATCCCAGGTGAGGACTTTTAGGCAACCTGTCCTGCTGTAGTGAGGGGGCTACACCTGCACCCAGTACTGGGAATGGATTTTGGGCACCCCTAGGTGAAGCAATACCAGGGCTTCCTGCCCTGACACTGGGTGCTGTGTCTGATGCTGGCCAGTATCTTGGTCAGTACACTGGGGTCCCACCACAACTTCCCCCTACTCCACTCCACCCCAGTTATCACCCATGCCTCACCGTTTCACATCCCTGCAGAGTGCCAGCAGTTACAGGTGAGCATAGAGGGTGTGAGGAGGAGCTCTGGGGAAGGGAGCTGTTAGGAGTGGTGGGGAGGATAGGGGTTGGGGAAGAGGGGAAGGAGAGGTGGAGGGAAGGATGGGCTGGGCCGGGGATATGGACCTGCCCCACTCACCTCCCTCGCTTTGCGCCATCCACAATCTCACCGATTCCCACTCTGCTCCATCCTGGGCTTCCAGCTTACCCAAAGGGTCCCTGCAGTCCCATCGCTCACCCTGGCCTTTCTGAGCTTCAGGGGAGGGTCTTCCTTCCTGGCAGAGGAGGGAAGGAAGGAGGTAAGATGAAGCAGGGGTCATAGTCTAGCAGTGGAGTGAAAGGAAGCTGAGGGTGGGATCCTACCTGGAGTTCCCAGTGCAGAGTATGGTGCATGTCCCGGAGGGTGAGGGTCCGGTGTTGGGGCTTGGGTGAGGTGCCCAGCCTCAGGGCAAAGCGGAGGGATGGGGAGAGGTGGGGGTCCAGGGAGAGGGAGCGACCACTGGCCATCATCTGTCTCACCGTCTTGCCTCCTGCCCCGGCCCAGGGAACCGTGCCTGTAGAAGAGACCAAGGTCACTGACTGTTCCTCACTCCCTCCAGACCGTCCACATCAATTCTCACACCTCCTCCTCCTCTTCTTCAGCCACCCTACCTTCCCCCCAAAACCCTCCCCTCCTCACTCCTCCTCCCCCCAACAACCCATCAACCCTCTCAAGAACAAAATGATCGTATTCCAACTTTACCCCACAATAATTTATTCCCCCAAAAGACTCTCTCCCCACCCCCCCCAATCAGAGACTCTCTCTCTCTGCCCCCTCCCCCAGGAAACCTACACACAATCTGTTAGCTCACTGTTCTTGCCCTGTCAGAGGGTTCAGAGAGTTCCAGACCGGAACCACCATCTCTCCCCATATACTGAGGGGCTTTGCATCCACTTCCCTGGTTTCATTCCAGACTGGAACAATTGATCCTGTCTCCCACTCTCAGCCGCTCCTCCATCCTCTTTCACATTTCCCCAGACCCTGCGCCTGGAATCTCTGGTGTTGCATCACCAACTCCAACACTCCCCTTTCTTTCTCTCTCCCTCACTCCCACTCTCCCCTCCCAGAGGGGACCCCACCTGTGAACACCTCCTGGGTCAGGGCGCAGAAGCTGTAGAGGTCAGAGCGCTCAGAGCCCACCAGGCCACTGATGATCTCGGGGGGCAGCCAGTTGTAGAGCTGGTGCGGTGCAGGGGGTGCCGTGGCACGTCGGCTCCTAGCACCGTGCTCGTCCTCAGCCCTGGGTGGGTGTTGCAGACAGTCAAGAGTCAGAACAGTCTTTTCTCACAGGATCCCCAGCACGCAGATCGCCGAGACCCACCCGGGGAACCATTCCCATCCTCCTCAACCCCACTCCTGGCCTCCTCAATCTGAGGCTTGTCTCCTCTGACCCCTATCCTCCAATCTCTCCTTCTTCTGACCCCATTGCCCTCCAAACCTCCCCCAGAATCTTCCCCTTCCAATCCCTCAACTCTCCACCCTCCTTCTGTCCTCCTCATCCTCCCAACACCTTTGCCCCTCCAATCACTCTCATCCCTTCTAAGCCATCTGCCCTCATGACCCGTGACCTTCAATTCCTCTCCTCCACTTCTCACCCCCCCCACCCCCTCCCACACTCCGAATACTGTGTTCAGCTCTGGCCGCCTCACTATAGGAAGGATGTGGAAGCTTTAGAGAGGGTGTACAGGAGATTTATTAGGATGCGGCTCAGAATAGACAGTATGCCTTAGGTTGAGCAAGCTGGGGCTTTTCTCTTTGGAGTGACGGAGGGTGAGAGGTGACTTGACAGAGGTGTACAAGATGATAAGAGGCATTGACAGAGTGGATAGCCAGAGACTTGTTTCCAGGGTGACAATGTCATAACACACAAAAAATGTTGGAGAAACTCAGCAAGTCAGGCATCTATGGAATAAACAGTCAATGTTTCAGGCCCAGACCCTTCTTCAGAACTGGAAAGGAAGATGGCAAAGTAAAAAGGTGGGGGAAGGGAAAGAGGACAGCAAAGGGATAGGTGAAGCCAGGTGGGTGGGAAAGGTAAAGGGCTAGTGAGGAAGGAATCCGATAGGAGAGGAGAGTGGACCATAGGAAAGAGGGAAGGAGGAGGGATCCCAGAGGCAAGTGATAGGCAGATGAGAAGAGGTAAGAGGCCAGAGTGGGGAACAGAAGAAGAGGGGAGGGAAAAATTTTTACTGGAAGGAGAAACTGATTATGATTATTATGCCATCAGGTTATGAAGTGTTGCTCCTTCACCCTGAAGGTGGTCTTATTGTGGTACAAGAGGAGGCCATGAACCAACGTGTCAGAATGGGAATGGGAATTGAAATGTTTGGCCACCGGGAGGTCCCATTTTGGTGGATGGAGCAGATGTGCTTGACAAAGCTGTTCCCCGATTTACAACAGGCATCATCAATGTAAAGGCCACATTGGGAGCAGGAGACCCAACAGACAACCCAGATTCACAGGTGAAGTGTTGCCTCACCTGGAAGGACTGTTTGAGACCCTGAACGGACATGAGGGAGGAGGTGAATGGGCAGGTGTAGCACTTTGGTCACTTGCAAGGATAAGGACGGGGGGGGAGGGGAGAACAAATGGACAAGGGAAGCATGGAGAGACCTACCTCTACCTCTGTGGAGGGGTGCAGCTGTGGTAGAGATAAAGATATGTTTGGTGGTAGGATCACCGAATTTTAAGGTGATCGGAGGAAAGTATATGAATCAGAATCAGGTTTAATATCACTGTCATATGCCGTGAAATTTATTGTCTTTGCAGCAGCAGTACAATTAATACGTCATAATAGAAAACAAAAAATGTGAATTGCAGTAAAGATATTGATAGTAAATAGTATAGATATTAAATGATTAAATTAAATAAGTAATGCAAAAATAAAAATGTAAGTAAGTATTGTTCATTCAGAAATTGATGGCAGAGGGGAAGACGCTGCTCCTGAATCGCTGAATGCGCGGTTTCAGGCTTCTGTACGTCCTCCCTAATGGTAACAGTGAGAAAAAGGCTTGTCCTGGGTGATGGGGGGATTTCTTCGTGATGGATGCCACGTTTTTGAGGCATCGCTCCTTGAAGATGTCTTGGATACTAGAGTATAGAATGCAGACCATTCTATTTACCTCAGGAGTTCCCATCCGTGATCCTGACCACAGTTTATAGAGCACCCATGGCCGATTATAAGCAAACACTTGCAAAACTGCACAATGTCGTCTGTAGGAAAGAAACAGCCCATCCTAACACTTCTGAAATTATAGCTGGTGACTTCAATCAGGTCCATTTGAAGAAAGCCTTGCCCAATTATCACCAGTATGTAACCTGTTGTACCAGAGGTCCCAACACACTAGACTGCTACACTGCAATCAGGAATGCCTACCCCTACTAACTGCATACAGACAGATAGATCAATCAATCCTTCATTGATCCCAAAGGAAACTACGGTGCCACAGTAGCATCACAAGATATAAACATTAGAAGAGAAGTAGAGAGAATAAAAAATAAATTCCCGCTAACAGGAGGGGGTCATCACTTCCCCGGCTATAGGTTGACTCATTATGGAGCCTAATGGCCGAGGGTAAGAATGACCTCATATAGCACTCTTTGGAGCAGCGCAGTTGTCCCAGTCTATTACTAAAAGTGCTCCTCTGCTCAGGCACTGGTGCGCTGGGGGGGGGGGGGGGGGTGGTGAACAGGAGGGCAAACTGTCAAACTCATTAGCCCATTCACAGCTGCATTCCAAGGCTCTATAGCTATACTGGTTGAGGCCAGTGATGTTCTTCATGCCTCTCCATACCTCCCGTCCGCTATTCTACCCAAGCTTGTCTTTCAGCTCTCCCCTGTATTCCAGAGGTCAAGCTCCAGAAATCAAGACAACTAAGAGGTGGTCACGAGAGGCCGAGGAATAGGATTGCCTTGGGTCACTGGACTGGGTCGTATTCAAGAACTCATCTGAGGACCTGAATGACTACACCAGGGTCATTACAGACCTTACTAAAACAGATGTGGATGAGTGTCCCCCCAAAAAATTGTTCAGGATTTCCCCCAATCATGGATGAGGATGAACAGTGAAATCTGGAACCTGGTGTGAGCCTGGAGATCAAGAATGCTACATGAAGTGCAGGTGTGATATCTGGAAAGCCATCTGAAAGGATTAGACCGGAATCAGTGAGGGACGCTCGACAGCTGTGGCAGGGTTTGAATGCGTAACCTCCAAGAAAGTTAAACCTTGTGACATAGAGGACAGCAGAGTTTTGTTTCCAGATGAGCTGAACGCCTTCTATGCTTTTGCTTTAACCCCTAAAACAGGGAGGAACCATCGCTCATGCACTTGTCTCTAAATGATCCTTTGGTCGCATTATTTGAAGATGACGTGCGGGCTGCCTTCGAGAGTGAATCTAAGGAAAGCATCGGGTCTAGTCGGAGTACCTGGCCAAGTACCATACACTTGTGATGATCAACTAGCTGGTGTATCCACGGATATCTTCAGCCTCTCATCCCAGCAGTTTGTGGTACTCACCTGCTTCAATCGTACCTGTGCCCAAGAACTGCATGGTAACCTGTCTTGATAACTATCATCCAGAGACGTTTATATCCACAATGATGAAGTGTTTTGAGAGGCTGGTGTTGAAGCATATCAGTTCCTGTCTGAGTGGCACCTTGGAGTTGTTCCAGTTTGTCTACCGGAGCAACAGGTCCACAGCAGATATCATCTCTTTGGCTCTTCACACAACCCTGGAACATCTGGACAGCAAAGATGCATACATCAGGATACTCTTTATCGATTACAGCTCAGCATTTAATAGCATCATTCCCTCAAAACTAATCAGTAAACTCCAAGACCTGGGCCCCAATACCCCCTTGTGCAATTGGATCCTGGATTTGCTCATTTAGACCCCAGTCAGTGTTGACCGGTAAAAAACATCTCCCCCACAATCTCCATCAGCACAGGAGCACCACAGGGATGTGTGTGTAGCCCCTGCTCTACTCACTTTACACCTATGACCCTGTGGCTAAGGCAGCTCCAACACCATACACGTTTGCTGATGACACCCTGTTGAGGGCTGCATCAAAGGTGGTGATGAATCAGCATACAGGAGGGAGGTGGAAAACGTGGCTGAGTGGTGTAATAGCAACAACCTTGGTCCGTAAGACCAAGGAACTGATTGTAGACTTCAGGAGAGGGAAACTAGAGGTCTGTGAGCCAGTACTCTTAGGAGGATCATAGGTGGAGAGGGTCAGTAACTTTAAATTCCTGGGTGTCACTATTTCAGAAGGCCTGTCCTGGTCCCATCACATAAATACAATTGCAAAGAAAGCAGGACAGTGCCTCTACTTCCTCAGGAGTCTGCAGAGATTCAGCATGTCATCAAAAACCTTGACAAATTTCTCTAGATGTGTAGTGGAAAGGGTGTATTATGACCTGGTATGGGAACACCAATGCCTCTGAGCGGAAAGTCCTTCAAAATGTAGTGGTTCGGCCCAGTTTGCAAGTGTTTTTGGTGACGTACCAAATATCCTGAAACTCCTAATGAATTATAGCCGGTGTTGAGTGTTCTTTGTAGCTGCATCGATATGCTGGGCCCAGACGAGATCCTCAGAGATGCTGACACCCAGAAACTTGAAATTTCTCACTCTCTACACTTCTGATCCCTCTATGAGGACTGGTATATGTTCCCTCATCTTATCTTCTCGAAAGTCCACAATCAGCTCTTTGGTCATACTGATGTTGCTACAGTATCACTCAACTAGCTGGTATATCTCACTCCTGTATGCCCCCTCATCACCATCTCAGATTTTGCCAATGGTTATATCATAAGCAAATTATAGGTGACATTTGAGCTGTGCCTAGCCACACAGTCATGGATGTAGAGAGAGAGTAGAGCAGTGGGCTAAGCACCCATCCGTGAGTGTTGATCGTCAGTGAGGTAGGAATCCACACAGACAGTGGTCTGCCAGTTAGGAAGTCAAGGATCCAACTGCAGAGGGAGGTACAGAGATCTGTACGAATGATGTTGTTAAATGCTGAGCTATAGTCAATAAACAGCATCCTGACATAGATATTTGTACTGTCTAAGTGAGACAAGGCTGTGTGAAGAGCCAATGAAACTCCAAAATAGACCTGTTGTGGCAATAGGCAAATTGCAGTGGGTCCAGGTCCTTGGTGAGAACGGAGTGAATTCCAGCTCAAAGCACTTCATCACTGTGGGAGGAATATCAGAGGGATGTATGTTCTATACACAGAGCGGAGGCTGTGTGAAATACAGTGTCAAGGGTAATGCTGGATGCAGGTACATTCGGGACATTTAAGAGATTCATAGGCACGTGAATGAAAGAAAATTAGAGGTCTAAGAAGAAGGGTTGGGTTAATCTTGGAACAAGTTATAAAGTTTGCATAACATTGTGGGCCAAAGAGGCTGTATTGTGCCATACTGTTCTAAGTTTCTGTTCTCCCTCCCCCCTCTGTCTCTCTCTGGCCAGGACTCCAGGTCCCCTCCTCCCTCCCTCCCCTAGCCCCTCTGCACTCTGATAAACAGGGTCTCGGCCTGAAACATCGACAGTGCTTCTCCTTATAGATGCTGCCTGGCCTGCTATGTTCCACCAGCATTTTGTGTGTGTTATTTGAATTTCCAGCATCTGCAGATTTCCTCGTGTTTGCTTAGTAAATTTAGAAATCAGAGGTGCAGGATTCCCTAACGATTAACTTGCAGGTGGAATGGGTGGAGAGGAAAGCAAATGCAATATTATCATTCATTTTGAGAGGACCAGAATATAAAAACAAGGATGTAATGCTGAGACTTTATTAGGCATTGGTCAAACCACATTTGTAGTGTTTTGAGCAGTTTTGAGCTCCTTACCTAAGAAAAAGATGTGCTGGCATTGGAGAGAGCCCAGAAGAGGTTCAGGAGAAAGATTTCAGGAATGAAAAGATTAACGTATGATGGCTGTGCGCACTGAAGTTAAGAAAAATGAGGGGAGATCTCATTGAAACCTATCAAATATTGAAAGGTCTAGAATTTCCTATAGATTCAAAAACTTCACTGTCATTCTAACCATACATCAGCTCTGCAGGGCAGAATGAGACAGCATTTCCCAGGAGCAGTGCAATCATAACATAACAAACGCAACACCAAATAATAAACATAACAATAAATCTTAAAACACAACAGCCACATGTCAGTTAAAAACAAGTTATAAGTGGGGGAGTCTAAGACCAGAGGACACAGTCTCAGAATAGAGGGACATCCATTTAGAACAGAGCTGAGGAGGAATTTCTTCAGCCAGAGGTGGTGAATCTGTGGAATTCATTGCCACAGATGGCTGTGGAGGCCAAATCACTGGGTACATTTAAAGTGGAGGCTGACAAGTTCTTGATTTCTGGTCAAAATGGCACCTGCATACAACACTCCTTTGGTTGACATCTTCTGGATAGATCATGAAACCATCTTTGCAACTTCTTTTATGACTTGTTCATTTGTTTCTCATCTTTGATGTGATTACTGAACTGTCGAGCCTGTGTTTTGTTGACTGGAGAAGGTTTGGGTGCTTCAGTGTTTGGCAGTCTCAGAGAGGATTCCAGAAGGCAGAGGCAGTGAGCACAAACCTCATAGCAGGCAGGCTTCAGGACAGGACACAAGCTGACGTTTGGCTCCATTTCACCAATTAAAGCGACGAGGGAGGTTGAAGCATCGAAGCGAGTGCAGATGGTGAGCGCCAGCTGTTTGCCATTTGATTGGTTGATCTGTACCAGAGAGAGGAGAGTCTGCCACTGCACCCGGAGAATGTGTCCAGGTCTTTTTCTGCATTTTGGATGTGGACTTTGGACTATAGACTATTTTTTCTTCATTTTATAGTTTTTATTTTGTGTTTTTTCACCAGATCTCATTTATTTTTGTGCAGAGGAAATTTAGGGGTCGATTTGCCTGATCCATTTTGTTTGTTTCTTTGTGTGGGGACAGAAATTTGGGGGTCAATGTGCCTGATCCATTTTGTTTTTTCTTTTTTGTGCGGGAAGAGAGATTTAAGGGTTGCCTTTTGTTTGGGCTTTGTGCGGGAAGGATTTAGGGGTTGATATGCCTGTTCCATTTTTGATTGGTTTTTTTTGTAAGGAGGTGGGCTCTGGGTGATATGATTGTGCTACCTTTCTTTTCTTTCTTGGTTTCATGGCTACCCAGGGAATTGAAGTATTTCAGGGTTGTATACTTTGATAATAAATGAACCTTTTAACATTGATTAGTAAGAGCATCAAAGATTATCAGAATCAGAATCAGGTTTATTATCATCGGCATGTGGCGTAAAATTTGAATATGGGGAGAAGGCAGGAGAATAGAGTGGTTAATAAGTCAGCCATAATGGAATGACAGAGCAGACGCAATAGGACGAATAGTGTGATTCTCTCCTATGTCTTATGGGATTGGATTTGACCTGGGGTAACTAACTGGTAGGGAAATGGTTCTTAAACTACAGAAAACATTTATGGTGGTGGTGTGCAAGCTGTGTTTCCAGGAGGGAGAAGGGTGTGGGGACTGACACCAGAATCAAGGATTAGAGGGCACAGGTTTGATATGAGGAGGAAAATCTAAAGGGTATGTTTTTCAGCTGAGTGGTGTGCCACAGTTGTGAATCAAAGGACCGAACATTTTTTTGTCTTACAGCCACCAGCTCCCCCACCCTGTCTCCCTCCCTCTTCAATAGGGACTCCAGCTCCCCCACCCAATGTTCCTTCTAATTTGTAATGATCAGTGTGCACAAAAATCTTGTGCTGTGCAATTTTTTGCCCAGTGACATTAACATTTGCTCACTGAATTTTAAACATAGAGGTATTCATTTAACAGCCAGCAAAACACTGTCAATAAGAACTTTAGTCTCCTTTGGGTTTGATCATTTTTGTTTTAGCTCATCTGCACTCTCGCAAAACATATGTAGCGGGCCTGCAGTAGGTCCTCACCAGAGCTTTTAAACACCATCCATTTGTGATTTGCTTGCTAAATGACACTTTAAAAAGTAAATTTCCAAACATCACTCCATTCTTCCCACTTGCAAATTCTCCAGCAACTTTAGCATCATGACAATACACGCAGGTCACACCAGTTTCTGCATTGTATACAAATATTTCTTGAAGCCGCACATTCCTGACCTCATGAGCTTTCAGTGTCGCAGTTTCTACTGTTTCATTGAGCCATTCCGCTTTAAATGCACCAGCAGTTCTTTTGAACTTCACACCCTTTGTTTCTTTGGAATTTGACATAGCGTATTAATAATTTCTTCAGTAAAAACTGTATCAGTTAGCCAGTTATAAAATCTGCAGACAAATCATTGCAACCTCAAGCAAGTATGTAATGTTGAAACCGATGAGGCCTCACAGAGCATCGTAAGCAGTTTTAGGCCCCTTATCTTAGAAAGGATATGCTGAAACTGGAGAGGGTTCAAATGAGGTTCGTGAAAATGACTGAATGGCTTGTCTTATGAAGAGCATCTGATGGCTCTGGGCCTGTATTCATAAGAATAAGGGGTGACCTCATTGAAAGCTATGGAATGGTGAAAGGCCTTGACAGAGTGGATGTGGAGAGGATGTTTCCTATAGTGGGAGAGTCTTAAGTTCAGAGGACACAGCCTCAAAATAGAGGGTTAGCCTTTTAGAATGAAGATGAGGAGGAATTTATCTAGCCAGAGAGTAGTGTATCTGTGGAGGCCAAGACTTTATGTATATTTAAGGCAGAGGTTGATAGATTCTTGATTGGTCAGGGAATAAAGGGATACAAGGAGAAGGCAGGAGGTTGGGGCTGAGAGGAAAATTGGATTTGTCATGATGAAATGGGCAAATGACCTAATTCTGCTATATCTTACGGACTTAGTTCCACGTTGTCAACACTATCCACAGCAGAAACCAGAAAAGGAAATGTGATTGTGTACCATTGTGAAATATACTTAATATACCAATGAGGTAGAGGGTGATAAGCTTGTGTGCGCAGGTTAAATTCCTTCATGCACCAACAAAAGAGGTGTGTGTGTGCACATGTGCATACCTTGGAGGTAAGATAGTCCCATCCTGTCTCCGCCCTCCCCCCCTTCCTCTGTATCTTTCCGCAGGGACCCACTGCCCAACCCTGTCTTCCCCCATGCCCCCCCCCATCATACCTTTCCTGTAGATATTCAAGGTTGCCCAGCTTGGCCTGGCCCAATCCCACCAGCTGCACGGCGTGGGAGGTGAGAGATCTGTGAAGGTATCCTCGGGAGTGCAGGAATAGCAAAGCTTCACATACCTGGGAGAGGAGGGGGATGGCCTCCCGCACACCCAGCCCATCCATCGCCGCCCGCTATACAGGACACAGAGCACAGCTCAATGCAGCCCTTCAGCAAGAGTCTGCCCAACAGTTCCAAATTAAAGATCAGCTTTATTTGTCACATGTACGTCGAAACACTGAAACACAGAGTGAAAAGCCTCGTCTGCATCAACAACCAACACAGTCTGAGGGTGTGCTGGGGGCAGCCTGCAAGAGTTGCTGTACTTCTGGTGCCAACACTGCGTGCCCACGGCTCACTAACTCTAACCGCTACGTCCTTGGAATGTGGGAGGAAACCAGAGCCCCCAAAAAAACCCACGCATCACGGGGAGAACGTGCAGACTCTTTACAGACAGCAGTGGGAACTGAACCCCATCAACAATTGGTGGTGCAGTGTAATTATTCTGCTCTTAAATCTAGACTCTATACCTGATCTTGCACCTTATCGTTCATCTGCACTGCACTCTCTGTAACTGTAACACTTTATTCTGCATTCTGTTATAGTTTTCCCTTGTTCTATCTCAATATACAGTGTAATGATCTGATCTGTATGAAGAGTATGCGAGACAAGCTTTTCACTGTATCACCATACACGTGACAATAATAAACCAATTCCAAATCCCTCCATTCTCTGCACTTTCACATGCCTGTCTACCAGCCACATAATCACCTCCATCGTATCTGTTTCTATCACCAACCCTGGCAACACACAACGTTAAACTTGTATCAGGTGTCCCTCAGCCTCTGTCGCTGCAGAGAAAGCAACCCAAGTTTGTCCAGCCTTTCCTTACAGCTCATGCCTCAAATCCAGGCGGCACCCTGTGAATCTCATCTGCACCTTCTCCAAACCGCCCTCCCCCAAACATCCTTCCTATACTGGGGTGACCAGAACTGCATACAATACTGCAAGTGTAGCCTGGCTAGTTTTACAAAGCTGCACCGTGACTTCTCATCTCTTATACTCGACTCGCCAGCTGATGAAGACAAGCAAGCTGTATACCTCCTTTACTGCCCTGTCTACTTGCATGGCTGCTTTCAGGCACGATGCACCTCCCTCTGCAGCTGGATGCTTGAGTTCCTCACCAGGAAATCAGAAAAAATATCCATGCTGAAAACCACCAGCTGCACCACAAGGAAGCATGCTTATCCCACTGTTCAACCCTCTCTACACCCACAACTGTGGCGACACAGAGCAAATGCCATCACTGCTGTCGGCAGAATCACAGATGGTGATGAGGGGGCGTACAGGAGCAAGACAGATCAGCTTGTTGAGTGGTGTCACAGCAACAACCTTGCACTCTACATCAGTAAGAGTAAGGAACTGATTGTGGGATCCCCTTCAGAAGGGAGATGTTAAGGGAACACAGAACAGTTCCCATCGAGAGGTCAGCAGTGGAAAGCCTGAGCAGTTTCAAGTTCCTAGGTGGCAACATCTGAGGATCTATCCTGGGTGTAACACATGGATCAATTACAAAGAAGGCACATCAGCCGCTACATTTCATTAGGAATTTGAGGAGATATGTTATCAAGGACTCTCACAAACTTCTAGAGGTACCATGGAGAGCATTCTAACTGGTTCCATCACCATTTAATATGGCGGCGCCATTGGAGTTGATCAAAAAGGTTGCAGAAAGTTGTAAATCCAGCCAGCTCCATCATGGGTATCCTCTTCGAAAGGCGATGCTTCGAAAAGTGTCACTCATCACCCAGGACACGCCCCCTTCTCATCGCTACCATCGTGGAGGGGGCACAGGAGCCTGAAGACACACTCAATGACTCAGAAACAGCTTCTTCCCCTCCTCCATCAGATTAGCACTTTTTTAAAACTTTCCTTTTGTAACTTACACTAACTTTTTTTGTGTATTGCTGCCACAAAACAACAAATTTCACAACACATGTCAGCTATTAAAAATCTGATTTTGATTCCAATTCTGATTCAAGGCTACGTTCAAATCAACATTGGCTAACCTCCAGACCAGGCCCTCACCTGTGGCTAATGAGAGCACACAGATCCCAAACGCAAAGAGGTCCCATGTGTCAGGGGAACACGCAGGGGAGGAAGTGTGTCACTCACCTGCTGATGAAGGAGGATGTAGAGGGAACCCAGCCCCACTCGCTGATACACCAGCCGCAGCTGGGCCAAACTCTCTGACAGACATACCGCCATCAGCAGCAGCAGGTTGGGGTGATATAGATGGCTGGAAAACAACAGCACACCTCAGCTCAGTGACCAAAACTGGGTGCTGGGGGGTGGGGGTGATGGGACGAGGCTGAGGTTAGGGAGAGGAGGAGAGGTGTCAAGAAGGAGAAGAGGGGAGGGTGGTCAGCAAGACAAGGGGTGGGGTCATCAGCAAGGCAAGAGGAGGGGAGTCATCCACAAGGCAAGGGGGTGGGGAGTGGGGGGTTGGGGGTAGGAGGGGAGGGAGAGGGGTCATCGGCAAGGCAAGGGGAGGACAGACAAGGTCCTGCTTCCATACCTGCAGTGCTCCAGTTCAGTGACGAGGAGGTCAGAGGTGCACAGCCCCTTCTGGGAGTGTGAGTGGGAGAGTCGAGGAGGCTTCAACTCCCTCACCGTCACTCGCTGCCCCTCCCACATCCAGCTGTGGGACAGAACAGTCTGTCAGTACCATGTACACCATCCCTCCTGTAGGACCTCCTTCACAAACCCTCCCAGCTCCCACAGCCTATATGCACTCTCACCCCAGACTCTTTTCCTTCAACCCTCCCCATTCCCTATCATTGCTCCCTCATCTGATTCCCCCTCACTCCCTCATCTGATTGTCCCTCCCTCCTCCCCTCACTGCTCCCTCATCTGATTCCTCCTCCCCTCACTGCTCTCTCATCTGATTCCCTCCCTCCTCCCCTCACTGCTCCCTCATCTGATTCCTCCTCCCCTCACTGCTCCCTCATCTGATTCCTCCTCCCCTCACTGCTCTCTCATCTGATTCCCTCCCTCCTCCCCTCACTGCTCCCTCATCTGATTCCTCCTCCCCTCACTGCTCCCACATCTGTTTCCTCCTCCCCTCACTGCTCCCTCATCTGATTGTCCCTTCCTCCTCCCTTCACTGTTCCCTCATCTGATTCCTCTTCCCCTCACTGCTCCCTCATCTGATTCCTCCTCCCCTCACTGCTCCCACATCTGTTTCCTCCTCCCCTCACTGCTCCCTCATCTGATTGTCCCTTCCTCCTCCCCTCACTGTTCCCTCATCTGATTCCTCTTCCCCTCACTGCTCCCTCATCTGATTCCCTCCCTCCTCCCCCTCACTGTTTCCACTTCGCCTTCCCCATCCCTCTCCCACTCACCCCTCCCAGTCCCAGCTCCCTCAGTGCCACTCCCCGAAGACGGAATGCCCAGCTGTACCCACTTGCACATGCGGGTGAAGGGCCCATTGGGGTAGCTGATATCGGGCTCGCTGTCTGTATGGTGCAGATCCCTGTCACCCAGAACCGGCACCGATCCCAACACACCTACACCTCGGCGACCACACTGGCACAGCTACAGACCGGGGAGGGGGAAGAGAAACAGACAGATCTAAATACATATACCAGAATCACACTGTGGAGAGGGTCTCAGGGGACATGTGAGTCAAGTCCCAGGGCGGCAGGGCCCTGCGAGAGTGTGGAGCCCCACAGGGTTGGACCCCAGTGAACCCAGGGAGCATAGAATCCCACGGGGTTGGTCCCAGGGATGGTTTGGAGACCATGGGGATCCACAACACACTTACCTTCCCAAAGCCAAAGCTGTGTGTCCCAGCCGAACTGCCAACGTCAGACCTGGATGTCCTGAAGAGTAAACAGTGGGTGGTGACTGTCTGACAGAGAATCCCAGCTGTATCACCTCACAGCCCCACTATCCAAAACATCTCATCGATTACCGCCCCCCCCCCCCCCCCCACAGACAGACACACTTACTTTCTCACTCTCTCTCAACCTCTAAGCTGTTTGGCTGGGATGGGGTTATCATGGTCTGCACAAATCCCTTTCCTGGGGGGATGTGAATGGGGGTCCCTCACTGTCAAGTCAGCTGGGCTGAGGAATGGCAGGTGGAGTTCAATCCAGAAACGTGTAAGTGATTCACTTTAGAAGGTCGAACATCAAGGCAGAATACAAGCTTAATGGCAGGATTCCACAGTGTGGAGGAACAGAGAAATCCTGGGGTTCACAACCACAGATCCCTCGAAAGTTAGAGGGCAATTGACAGAATTGTTGAGAAGGTGTACAGAGTGTTGATCTTCTTTAGTCGGTGGGGGGTTTGAGTTCAAAAGCCACAAGGTAATGTTGCAGCTCTATAAAACCCTGGTCAGACCACACTCCGTCATGTCACCACAGAGAGGTAATTTGACAGAGGTGTATAAGATGATGAGAGTCCAGATCAGTGGTTCCCAACCTTTTCTATGCCCCACACCCCTAGGAAATGTTTGATTAATGTTCGCACCCCCTACAAAAGTAATATCACATTTGAATATGAAGAAGTCTAATTTCTAATTTTTGAACCACATACAATACTGCGGGTGAACAAATTAACTTTAAAAAATAAGCTTTTAACTCAGTGCATAAAATGCAAATATAAATTGAGCAATTAGATTCTAATTTATTCAGAAAAAATTGTAAACAGTAAATTGATGACACTCCTCAACTCTGAGGTGTAAGAATCCTCAATGCTGACTCGGGCAGTGGGAGACTGGAGTGTGCTTGGAACAAATGTTACTACTACTTCTCTTTCTTTCTTTTTCAATCTCTTTATTAAATTTCATATATAAAAAAAAAACAACACATAATAATGAACAGATTACAAATTCAATAAACTTGAAATTACATTAGTAATAGGGTAATAATATCCTATTAAACATCAATCGACAAAAGGTACATAAATCAATCAAGTCTTTATAAATATATATGAAAAAAAAAACAAAAATAATCATCGAAAAAAAAAATTGAAATTATATATGAGAAAAAATATATATTGAAAAAAAAATACTAAACTAAACTAACATGGGCAATAATAGCACTTTATAAATATATAAAGGTGTCAAGAAAAGAACTCCGGAACTCCATACCTGAACAAGGATAAGTAGAGAAAAGGATCTGAAATAGGCCAAATTAATTCATATGAAAGTGTCGAATAAATGGTCCCCAGGTTTCTTCAAATTTAATTGAAGAATCAAAGATAGTGCTTCTGATTTTTTCCAAACTCAAATAAGAAATGGTTTGAGAGAACCACTGAAATGTAGTAGGAGGATTTACTTCTTTCCAGTTTTGTAATATAGACCTTCTGGCAATTAATGTTACAAAGGCAATCATTCGTCTGATTGAAGGGGAAAGCTGATTGCCATCTTCATTTGGTATACCGAAAATTGCAGTAATAAAATGGGGTTGTAAATCGATATTCCATACTGAGGAAATGACATCAAAAATGTCCTTCCAATAGTTATGTAAAATGGGACATGTCCAAAACATGTGAGTCAATGAAGCCACTTCTAAGTGACATCTGTCACATTGAGGATTAATATGCGAGTAAAATCGGGCAAGCTTATCTTTAGACATATAAGCTCTATGTACAATTTTAAATTGTATTAAAGCATGTTTAGCACAAATAGAAGAGGAATTAACCATTTGTAAAATTTTTTCCCATTTATCTGTTGATATATTACATCGAAGTTCTTTTTCCCATTCTTGTCTAATTCTATCCGATATTTCTGGCTGTATCTTCATAATCATGTTATAAATAAAAGCTACTAATCCCTTCTGACAAGGATTAAAAGTAAAAATCAAATCTGAAAAATCCGATGGAGTTGAATTAGGAAAAGACGGAAGAATTTTATGTAAGAAATTTCTAATTTGTAAGTATCTAAAAAAATTAGATTTAGGTAATTCAAATTTGTTGGATAGTTGATCAAAAGACATCAAAATACCTTCAAAAAAAAGATCACGAAAACATTTTATACCTTTCCTTTTCCATATACTAAAAGCTTGATCTGTCAATGAAGGTTTGAAAAAAAAATTACATAAAATAGGGCTGTCCAAAGCAAAGTTTTTCAGATTAAAGAATTTGCGAAATTGAAACCAAATTCGTAGTGTATGTTTAACAACAGGGTTAGATATCTGTTTATTGAATTTGGCTAAATCAATAGGAAGAAAAGAACCAAGAACGGAAAATATAGAATATCCCTTAACCTCACTACATTCCAAATTTACCCACTGTGGGCACACAGGTGAATCCAAATCTAGTTTCCAGTACATTAGGTTACGAATATTATTCGCCCAATAATAAAATCTAAAGTTAGGTAAAGCTAGACCACCATCTTTTTTAGACTTTTGTAATTGCCGTTTGCTTAACCTAGGATTTTTATTTTGCCACACAAATGAGGAAATTTTTGAATCAATATTATCAAAAAAAGATTTAGGAATAAAAATTGGTAAAGCTTGGAATAAATATAAAAATTTCGGTAAAATCATCATTTTAATAGCATTAATCCGACCAACTAATGATAAAAATAAGGGAGACCATCTTATAGTAAGTTGTTGAATTTGATGAAGCATAGGTAAAAAATTCAGTCCAAATAAATCTTTATATTTCTTGGTGATTTTTATACCTAAATAGATAAAGTTATCAGTAACAACTTTAAATGGCATCCTATCACTCAATAAGGTTTGCGCGTTTAAAGGGAATAACTCACTCTTATCTAAGTTTAGCTTATAACCAGAAAAGCTACCAAATTGAGCCAACAAGGATAAAATAGCAGGAATAGACCTACTAGGATTAGAAATATATAACAACAAATCATCAGCATAAAGCGATAATTTGTATAACTTCTCATTACGGGTAATACCAAAAATATTAGGAGACTCACGAATAGCAATAGCTAAAGGTTCTAATGCAATATTAAATAATAAAGGACTTAAAGGACAACCTTGTCTCGTACCACGAGATAATTGAAAAAAAGAGGATCTATAATTATTTGTAAGAACAGAAGCAACAGGTTTATAATATATTAATTTAATCCATGATATAAAATTAGGACTAAAATTAAAATTTCTCAATGCATTAAATAAATATGTCCATTCCACTCTATCAAAGGCTTTTTCAGCATCTAATGAAATAACACATTCTGGGGTTGTAGGTGATGAAGTATAAATTATATTAATCAATTTTCTAATATTAAAAAAGGAATACCGATTCCTAATAAAACCAGTTTGATCTTCTGAAATAATCTGTGGTAATACCTTTTCTAATCTAATGGCTAAAATTTTTGTAAGAATCTTAGAGTCTACATTTAATAATGAAATAGGGCGATAAGATGCACATAAAGTAGGATCTTTATCTTTTTTAAGAATTAGAGAGATAGTAGCTTCATAAAACGATTGAGGTAGTCTCTTCTTAACAAACGCATCATTAAAGATTTCACATAGCCAAGGAGAAAGCAATAAAGAAAAAGTTTTAAAAAATTCTACAATAAAACCATCGGGACCAGGAGCTTTCCCTGAATTCATTGATGAGATAACCTCTCTTATTTCATCCATAGAAATAGGAGCATCAAGCAAGCTACAATCTTCATCTATCAGTTTAGGAATATTCAAGTTATTAAAAAAATTATCCATCGTAAACCGGTCACCGTCAAATTCTGATTGATATAAAGATTTATAAAAATCTTGAAAAGTGTTATTGATTTCTTTATAATCAGTAGTTAAATTACCGTCTTGTTTACGAATTTTAATAATTTGTCGCTTAGTCGAAATAGCTTTTAATTGATTAGCTAACAATTTACCAGTTCGATCACTATGAATATAAAATTGAGCCCTAGTCTTAATTAATTGATTCTCAGTTGAAGAAGATAATAATAAACTATGTTCCATTTGAAGCTCAACTCTCTTCTTATAAAGTTCTTTGGTAGGAGTAACGGAATAAATCTTATCAATTTCTTTAATTTTATCCACCAATAAAGCTATATCTGAATATCTTTGTTTTCTTTTACCAGCGGAATATGAAATAATTTGTCACTACTACTTCTCAAGGCACACTGGCAGCTGGCTGAGTGACGACTCGTGACTTGTCACTCAAGCACACAAGCCACTCTCCTGGGGGTGCAGGCACCCCAGATTGGGAACCCCTGGTCTAGATCGAGTGGACAGCCAGAGACAATTTCCCAGGGTGGCAATGGCCAATACCAGAGGAATCCTTTTAAGGTGATTGGAAGAAAGTTTGTGGGGGAGATTCAGTTACATTTGTTTTTGACACAAAAGAGTGCTGGTTGTGTAGAACCAGAGGTGGTAGTAGTGGCAGATAAATTACAGATATTTAAGACTCTGAGATAGGCACAGGATGGATAGAAAAAAGGAGGGCGACGTGGCAGGGAAGGGTTAGATTGCTGGTGGAGTACATTATTAGTTCACAGTTCAAAGTTCAAAGTAGATATACCATACCATATAAGGTACAATTTGGAGATTCATCTCCTCACAGAAAACCGCAAAACAAAGAATCACAATGAATTCACAAAAACAAGCACAAACCACAAAGACAGTTACACATCATGGCTGTGAAGCCAGGTGAGTAAACCCTCCTGAGTAGTGAGCTGAACACTGGTTTGTCCTTCACCATCAGTCTCGACGCCTTAATCTCTTTTAATCTGGCTCGGTGTCTTAAATGGGTTAAACATCTGTTCGTTATCTGCTCTCAGGTTTGGGCCCCACAAGTCAGTCTGGCCCCAAGTCCTCTCCAGTAAAGGCCACAGTGGCCTTACCTGTACTTTTCAGAGTCCAGCTCGTCAAATATATACCACAAAATCACACTCACACAGAAAGTTCAAAAGTGGGAAATTACAGGCTTTGCACTGCAGTGATCATTGTCCCAAAAGAGTAGATTTAGCAGAACTGTTAGTAGTTATGTTTGCTACCTGCTGGTGTGGACTGGGAGACAACACTAACTCTACTGGTGTGGACTGGGAGACCACACCAACTCTGCCGGTGCGGACAGGAGACCACACCAACTCTGCCGGTGCGGACAGGAGACCACACCAACTCTGCCGGTGCGGACAGGAGACCACACCAACTCTGCCGGTGCGGACAGGAGACCACACCAACTCTGCCGGTGCGGACAGGAGACCACACCAACTCTGCCGGTGCGGACAGGAGACCGCACCAACTCTGCCGGTGCGGACGGGGAGACCGCACCAACTCTGCCGGTGCGGACGGGGAGACCGCACCAACTCTGCCGGTGCGGACTGGGAGACCGCACCAACTCTGCCGGTGCGGACGGGGGGGACCGCACCAACTCTGCCGGTGCGGACGGGGAGACCGCACCAACTCTGCCGGTGCGGACGGGGAGACCGCGCTAACTCTGCCGGTGCGGACGGGGAGACCGCGCTAACTCTGCCGGTGCGGACGGGGAGACCGCGCTAACTCTGCCGGTGCGGACGGGGAGACCGCGCTAACTCTGCCGGTGCGGACGGGGAGACCGCGCTAACTCTGCCGGTGCGGACGGGGAGACCGCGCTAACTCTGCCGGTGCGGACGGGGAGACCGCGCTAACTCTGCCGGTGCGGACGGGGAGACCGCGCTAACTCTGCCGGTGCGGACGGGGAGACCGCGCTAACTCTGCCGGTGCGGACGGGGAGACCGCGCTAACTCTGCCGGTGTGGACGGGGAGACCGCGCTAACTCTGCCGGTGTGGACAGGGAGACCGCGCTAACTCTGCCGGTGCGGTGGACAGGGAGACCGCGCTAACTCTGCCGGTGCGGACAGGGAGTCTGCGCTAACTCTGCCGGTGTGGACAGGGAGACCGCGCTAACTCTGCCGGTGCGGACCGGGAGACCGCGCTAACTCTGCCGGTGTGGACAGGGAGACTGCGCTAACTCTGCCGGTGTGGACAGGGAGACAATAGACAATAGACAATAGGTGCAGAAGTAGACCATTCGGACCCTTGAGTCTGCACCGCCATTTTGAGATCATGGCTGATCATTCACTATCAATACCCAGTCCCTGCCTTGTCCCCATATCCCTTGATTCCCCTATCCATCAGATATCTATCTAGCTCCTTCTTGAAAGCATCCAGAGAATTGGCCTCCACCATCTTCCGAGGCAATACATTCCACACCTCCACAACTCTCTGGGAGAAGAAGCTCTTCCTCAACTCTGTTTTAAATAACTGACCTCTTATTCTCAATCCATGCCCTCTGGTACTGGACTCTCCCAACATCTGGAACATATTTCCTGCCTCAATCCTATCAAATCCTTTAATTATCTTAAACGTTTCAATCAGACCCCCTCTCAAATCTCCTCAATTCCAGCGTGTACAAGCCCAATCTCACCAATCTCTCTGCGTAAGACAGCCCTGCCATCCCAGGAATCAACCTAGTGAATCTACGCTGCACTTCCTCAATTGCCAGTATGTCCTTCCTTAAACCTGGAGACCAAAACTGTACACAATATTCCAGGTGTGGTCTCACCAGGGCCCTGTATAAATGCATAAGGACATCCTTGCTCTTGTACTCAATTCCCCTTGTAACAAAGGCCAACATTCCATTTGCCCTCTTCACTGCCTGTTGCACTTGTTCATTCACCTTCATTGACTAGTGAACTAGGACTCCTAGGTCTCTTTGCGTTTCTCCCTTACCTAACTCTACACCATTCAGACAATACTCTGCCCTCTTGTTCCTGCTTCCAAAGTGGATAACTTCACATTTATTCACATTGAATGACATCTGCCAATATCTGCCCACTCACCCAGCCTATCCAAGTCTCCCTGTATTCTCCTAATGTCCTCTTCGCATGTCACACTGCCACCCAGTTTAGTATCGTCAGCAAACTTGCTGATATAGTTTTCAATGCTCTCATCTAAATCACTGACATAAATCGTAAAGAGCTGTGGTCCCAATACAGAGCCCTGTGGTACCCCACTAGTCACCTCCAGCCAGTCCGAGAAACACCCATTCACTGCTACCCTTTGCTTTCTATCTGCCAACCAGTTTTCTATCCATGTTGAAACCCTGCCCCCAATGCCATGAGCTCTGACTTTACTCACCAATCTCCTATGTGGCACCTTATCGAATGCCTTCTGAAAATCTAGGTACACAACATCCACTGGCTTACCCTCGTCTACCATCCTTGTTACACCCCTCAAAAAACTCCAACAGATTAGTCAAGCATGATTTGCCCTGGGTAAATCCATGCTGGCTCGGCCTAATCCTATTTCTGCCATCAAGATGTGCCACTATTTCGTCCTTAATAATGGACTCAAGCATCTTCCCCACGACTGACATTAGGCTAACAGGGCGATAGTTCTCCGTTTTCTCCTTCCCTCCCTTCTTGAAAAGTGGGATAACATTAGCCACTCTCCAATCTTCAGGAACTGATCCTGAATCTAAGGAACATTGGAAAATGATTACCAATGCATCCCCAATTTCCTGAGCCACCTCTTTTAGAACCCTCGGATGCAGACCATCTGGACCCGGGGATTTATTAGCCTTCAGTCCTACCAGTCTACTCATCACAGTTTCTTTCCTAATGTCAATCTGTCTCAATTCCTCTGATATCTTATGACCCTGGCCCATCCATACATCTGGGAGATTGCTTGTGTCCTCCCTGGTGAAGACAGATCTAAAGTACGCATTAAATTCTGTTGCCATTTCCCTGTTTCCCATAACAATTTCTCCCAATTCATTCTTCAAGGGGCCAACATTGTTCTTAACTATCTTCTTTCTCTTCACATAGCTAAAAAAGCTTTTGCTATCCCCTTTTATATTCCTGGCTAGACTGAGCTCATACCTGATTTTTTCTCTCCGTATTGCTTTTTTAGTTAAGATCTGCTGTTCCTTAAAACTTTCCCAATCATCTGTATTCCCACTAATCTTAGCCCTGTCATACTTCTTTTTCTTTAATGCTATACAATCTCTGACTTCCTTTGTCAACCACTGTGGCCCCTTCCCCCTCTTTGAATCCTTCCTCCTCATTGGAATGAACTGCTTTTGCATCTTTTGTATTATGCCCAAGAATATCTGCCACTGCTGATCCACTGTCTTTCCTGCCAGGGCATCCGCCCTTTTAACTTTGGCCAGCTCTTCCCTCATGGCTCCGTAGTCTCCTTTATTTAATTTCAACACTGACACCTCTGATCTGCCCTTATCCCTCTCAAATTGTAGATAAAAACTTATCATGTTATGATCACTACTTCCTAATGGCTCCTTTTCTTCAAGATCACTTATCAATTCCTGTTCATTACACATCACCAAGTCCAAAATAGCCTCGTTCCTGGTTGGCTCAAGCACAAGCTGATCCAAAAATACATCCCTTAGACACTCCACAAACTCCCTATCCTGGGGTCCAGCACCTACCTGATTCTCCCAGTTCACCTGCATGTTGAAATCTCCCATAACGACTGCATTACCTTTAGCACATGCCAATGTTAACTCCCTAATCAACTTGTACCCAATATCCACGCTACTGTTTGGGGGCCTGTACACAACACCCATTAGGGTCTTTTTACCCTTACTGTTCCTCAGCTCAATCCACACAGACTCTACTTCCCCTGTTCCCAAGTCACCTCTTGCTAAGGACTGAATCTCATTCCTCACCAACAGGGCCACCCCACCCCCTCTTCCCATATTTCTGTCTCTACGATAGCACGTATACCCTGGTACACTCAATTCCCAGGCCTGATCCCCTTGCAGCCATGTCTCCGTTATCCCAACAATATCGTAGTTCCCCATTTTCATCTGAGCTTCAAGCTCATCTGTCTTACGCGCATGTCTTTCTGACACTACGCGCATTCAAGTATAGAATTCTTAGCCCATTCCTCCTCTCTTTGCCAAAAACACTGTCTACTGTACCTAACCCAGCTCCTTGAACTTCCATCGGGCTAATTGCACCCTGAATTTTGATGACCTTCTCAAGATCACCCAAACCTTGTACACATTTAACCCCATGCTTCTTCTGACCAACCCTCTGGATCTGGATCCCTGCCCCCTGCACATCTAGTTTAAACCCCCCCGAGCAGCACTGGCAAACACTCCTGCAAGAGTGTTAGTACCCCTCCGGTTCAGATGTAGACCGTCCCTTCGAAACAAATCCCAATGTCCCTGGAACCAAGACCAATTATCCAAAAACCTGAACCCTTCCTTCCTGCACCATGCTCTCAGCCTCGTATTAATGTGCATAATCATTCTATTCTTCGCCTCACTCGCACGTGGCACAGGTAGCAATCCCGAGATTGTCACCCTGGAGGTCCTACCTTTCAGCTTCACTCCTAACTCCCTGAACTCTCTGAGCAGGACCCCCTCACTCACCTTACCTACATCGTTGGTCCCTACATGGACCACTACATCTGGGTTCATGCCCTCACTCTCAAGAATAGCCTGCACCCGATCTGAGATGTCCCGGACCCTGGCACCAGGGAGGCAACATACCATCCGAGACTCCCGATCTGCCCCACAAAATCTCCTATCTGCCCCCCTAACTATAGAATCCCCTAAAACTATCGCTCTCTTCTCTTCCCTCCTCCCCTTTCTAGTTGAGGGTTCAACCTCTGTGCCAGAGGCAGGACCACTAAAACTCATTCCTGGTAGGTCATCCCCATCAACAGTATCCAGTACGGTATACTTATTGTTAATGGGAATAGCCGCAGGGGTGCTCTGCTCTCTCTGCCTGCTCCCCCTGCCTCTCTGGACCGTCACCCATCTGCCTACTTCTTGGATTTTTGGTGTGACTACCTCCTGATAACTCCTATCTATCTCTGCTTCTGCCTCCCGAATGATCCGTAGTTCATCCAGCTCCTGCTCCAACTCCCTAACTTGGGCTGATAGGAGCTGCAGCTGGACGCACCTCTTGCAGGTAGTCATCAGGGACAACTGTGTTGACCCTGACCTCCCACATACTGCATACGGAGCACACCACTGCTCTGACTGTCTCCCCCATAGCTGAACTGGATTAATAGAATAAGTCTAAAAAGCACCTAGCGACCTTACCTTCCTCCCCTCAGCGAGCAATCACACAGGCTTACCGAAGTCCCCTTACGCCGAAGCCCACTTAGCCAAATCCCAGGACTCTGCTTCCACGGACTCCGCTGCCCGCTCTGAAAAGAAGTCCCGCCTTTTAAAGTGCGCCTGCGCAGTTCCCCCTCCTCCACAGGTATTGACCAGGTAGGCTTAAATCCTACCTACACGGTCGAATTCTCTGAGCTCCCAGCTGAATCACAAGTTGTAACTTGCTCCTGACCGCACTAACTCTGCCGGTGCGGTGGTCAGGGAGACAGCACTAACTCGGCCAGTGTGGTGGACAGGGAGACCGCGCTAACTCTGCCGGTGTGGACAGGGAGACCGCGCTAACTCTGCCGGTGTGGACAGGGAGACCGCGCTAACTCTGCCGGTGTGGTGGACAGGGAGACCGCACTAACTCTGCCGGTGTGGACAGGGAGACCGCGCTAACTCTGCCGGTGCGGTGGACAGGGAGACCGCGCTAACTCTGCCGGTGCGGTGGACAGGGAGACCGCGCTAACTCTGCCGGTGCGGTGGACAGGGAGACCGCGCTAACTCTGCCAGTGCGGTGGACAGGGAGACCGCGCTAACTCTGCCGGTGCGGTGGACAGGGAGACCGCGCTAACTCTGCCGGTGCGGTGGACAGGGAGACCGCGCTAACTCTGCCGGTGTGGACAGGGAGACCGCGCCAACTCTGCCGGTGCGGTGGACAGGGAGACCGCGCTAACTCTGCCGGTGCGGTGGACAGGGAGACCGCGCTAACTCTGCCGGTGTGGACAGGGAGACCGCGCTAACTCTGCCAGTGTGGACAGGGAGACCGCGCTAACTCTGCCGGTCTGGTGGACAGGGAGACCGCGCTAACTCTGCCGGAGTGGTGGACAGGGAGACCGCGCTAACTCTGCCGGTGTGGACAGGGAGACCGTGCTAACTCTGCCGGTGTGACAGGGAGACCGCGCTAACTCTGCCGGTGTAGTGGACAGGGAGACCGCGCTAACTCTGCCGGTGTGGTGGACAGGGAGACTGCGCTAACTCTGCCGGTGTGGACAGGGAGACCGCGCCAACTCTGCCGGTGCGGTGGACAGGGAGACCGCGCTAACTCTGCCGGTGCGGTGGACAGGGAGACCGCGCTAACTCTGCCGGTGTGGACAGGGAGACCGCGCTAACTCTGCCAGTGTGGACAGGGAGACCGCGCTAACTCTGCCGGTCTGGTGGACAGGGAGACCGCGCTAACTCTGCCGGTGTGGTGGACAGGGAGACCGCGCTAACTCTGCCGGTGTGACAGGCAGACCGCGCTAACTCTGCCGGTGTAGTGGACAGGGAGACCGCGCTAACTCTGCCGGTGTGGTGGACAGGGAGACCGCGCTAACTCTGCCGGTGTGGACAGGGAGAACGCGCTAACTCTGCCGGTGCGGTGGACAGGGGGACCACACTAACTCTGCCGGTGTGGACAGGGAGACCGCGCTAACTCTGCCGGTGCGGTGGACAGGGAGACCGCGCTAACTCTGCCGGTGCGGTGGACAGGGAGACCGCGCTAACTCTGCCAGTGCGGTGGACAGGGAGACCGCGCTAACTCTGCCGGTGTGGACAGGGAGACCGCGCTAACTCTGCCGGTGTGGTGGACAGGGAGACCGCACTAACTCTGCAGGTGTGGACAGGGAGACCGCGCTAACACTGCCGGTGCGGTGGACAGGGAGACCGCGCTAACTCTGCCGGTGCGGTGGACAGGGAGACCGCGCAGTCTCTGCCGGTGCGGTGGACAGGGAGACCGCGCAGTCTCTGCCGGTGCGGTGGACAGGGAGACCGCGCTAACTCTGCCGGTGCGGTGGACAGGGAGACCGCGCTAACTCTGCCGGTGTGGAAGGGAGACCGCGCCAACTCTGCCGGTGCGGTGGACAGGGAGACCGCGCTAACTCTGCCGGTGCGGTGGACAGGGAGACCGCGCTAACTCTGCCGGTGTAGTGAACAGGGAGACCGCGCTAACTCTGCCGGTGTGGACAGGGAACCCGCGCTAACTCTGCTGGTGCGGTGGACAGGGGGACCACACTAACTCTGCCGGTGTGGTGGACAGGGATACCCTGCTAACTCTGCCGGTGTGGACAGGGAGACCGCGCTAACTCTGCCGGTGCGGTGGACAGGGAGACGGCGCTAACTCTGCCGGTGTGGTGGACAGGGAGACCGCGCTAACTCTGCCGGTGCGGTGGACAGGGAGACCGCGCTAACTCTGCCGGTGCGGTGGACAGGGAGACCGCGCTAACTCTGCCGGTGCGGTGGACAGGGAGACCGCGCTAACTCTGCCGGTGTGGACAGGGAGACCGCGCCAACTCTGCCGGTGCGGTGGACAGGGAGACCGCGCTAACTCTGCCGGTGCGGTGGACAGGGAGACTGCGCTAACTCTGCCGGTGTGGTGGACAGGGAGACCGCGCTAACTCTGCCGGTGCGGTGGACAGGGAGACCGCGCTAACTCTGCCGGTGTGGTGGACAGGGAGACTGCGCTAACTCTGCCGGTGTGGTGGACAGGGAGTCCGCGCTAACTCTGCCGGTGTGGACAGGGAGACCGCGCTAACTCTGCCGGTGTGGACAGGGAGACCGCGCTAACTCTGCCGGTGTGGACAGGGAGACCGCGCTAACTCTGCCGGTGTGGACAGGGAGACCGCGCTAACTCTGCCGGTGTGGTGGACAGGGAGACCGCGCTAACTCTGCCGGTGTGGTGGACAGGGAGACCCCGCTAACTCTGCCGGTGTGGACAGGAAGACCGCGCTAACTCTGCCGGTGTGGTGGACAGGGAGACCGCGCTAACTCTGCCGGTGTGGACAGGGAGACCGCGCTAACTCTGCCGGTGTGACAGGGAGACCGCGCTAACTCTGCCGGTGTAGTGGACAGGGAGACCGCGCTAACTCTGCCGGTGTGGTGGACAGGGAGACCGCGCTAAATCTGCCGGTGTGGACAGGGAGACCGCGCCAACTCTGCCGGTGCGGTGGACAGGGAGACCGCGCTAACTCTGCCGGTGCGGTGGACAGGGAGACCGCGCTAACTCTGCCGGTGTGGACAGGGAGACCGCGCTAACTCTGCCAGTGTGGACAGGGAGACCGCGCTAACTCTGCCGGTCTGGTGGACAGGGAGACCGCGCTAACTCTGCCGGTGTGGTGGACAGGGAGACCGCGCTAACTCTGCCGGTGTGGACAGGGAGACCGCGCTAACTCTGCCGGTGTGGACAGGGAGACCGCGCTAACTCTGCCGGTGTGACAGGGAGACCGCGCTACCTCTGCCGGTGTAGTGGACAGGGAGACCGCGCTAACTCTGCCGGTGTGGTGGACAGGGAGACCGCGCTAACTCTGCCGGTGTGGACAGGGAACCCGCGCTAACTCTGCCGGTGCGGTGGACAGGGGGACCACGCTAACTCTGCCGGTGTGGACAGGGAGACCACACTAACTCTGCCGGTGTGGACAGGGAGACCGCGCTAACTCTGCCGGTGTGGACAGGGAGACCGCGCTAACTCTGCCGGTGTGGCGGACAGGGAGAACGCGCTAACTCTGCCGGTGTGGACAGGGAGACCGCGCTAACTCTGCCGGTGCGGTGGACAGGGAGACCGCGCTAACTCTGCCGGTGCGGTGGACAGGGAGACCGCGCTAACTCTGCCAGTGCGGTGGACAGGGAGACCGCGCTAACTCTGCCGGTGTGGACAGGGAGACCGCGCTAACTCTGCTGGTGTGGTGGACAGGGAGACCGCACTAACTCTGCCGGTGTGGACAGGGAGACCGCGCTAACACTGCCGGTGCGGTGGACAGGGAGACCGCGCTAACTCTGCCGGTGTGGTGGACAGGGAGACCGCGCAGTCTCTGCCGGTGCGGTGGACAGGGAGACCGCGCAGTCTCTGCCGGTGCGGTGGACAGGGAGACCGCGCTAACTCTGCCGGTGCGGTGGACAGGGAGACCGCGCCAACTCTGCCGGTGTGGACAGGGAGACCGCGCCAACTCTGCCGGTGCGGTGGACAGGGAGACCGCGCTAACTCTGCCGGTGCGGTGGACAGGGAGACCGCGCTAACTCTGCCGGTGTAGTGAACAGAGAGACCGCGCTAACTCTGCCGGTGTGGACAGGGAGTCCGCGCTAACTCTGCCGGTGTGGACAGGGAGACCGCGCTAACTCTGCCGGTGTGGACAGGGAGACCGCGCTAACTCTGCCGGTGTGGACAGGGAGACCGCGCTAACTCTGCCGGTGTGGACAGGGAGACCCTGCTAACTCTGCCGGAGTGGTGGACAGGGAGACCGCGCTAACTCTGCCGGTGTGGTGGACAGGGAGAACCCGCTAACTCTGCCGGTGTGGACAGGAAGACCGCGCTAACTCTGCCGGTGTGGACAGGGAGACCGCGCTAACTCTCCCGGTGTGGACAGGGAGACCGCGCCAACTCTGCCGGTGCGGTGGACAGGGAGACCGCGCCAACTCTGCCGGTGCGGTGGACAGGGAGACCGCGCCAACTCTGCCGGTGCGGTGGACAGGGAGACCGCGCTAACTCTGCCGGTGCGGTGGACAGGGAGACCGCGCTAACTCTGCCGGTGCGGTGGACAGGGAGACCGCGCTAACTCTGCCGGTGTGGACAGGGAGACCGCGCCAACTCTGCCGGTGCGGTGGACAGGGAGACCGCGCTAACTCTGCCGGTGCGGTCGACAGGGAGACCGCGCTAACTCTGCCGGTGCGGTCGACAGGGAGACCACGCTAACTCTGCCGGTGTGACAGGGAGACCGCGCTAACTCTGCTGGTGTGGTGGACAGGGAGACCGCGCTAACTCTGCCGGTGCGGTGGACAGGGAGACCGCGCTAACTCTGCCGGTGTGGACAGGGAGACCCCGCTAATTCTCCCGGTGTGGACAGGGAGACCGCGCTAACTCTGCTGGTGCGGTGGACAGGGAGACCCTGCTAACTCTCCCGGTGTGGACAGGGAGACCGCGCTAACTCTGCTGGTGCGGTGGACAGGGAGACCCTGCTAACTCTGCCGGTGTGGACAGGGAGACCGCGCTAACTCTGCCGGTGTGGACAGGGAGACCGCGCTAACTCTGCCGGTGTGGACAGGGAGACCGCGCTAACTCTGCCGGTGTGGACAGGGAGACCGCGCTAACTCTGCCGGTGCGGTGGACAGGGAGACCGCGCTAACTCTGCCGGTGCGGTGGACAGGGAGACCGCGCTAACTCTGCCGGTGTGGTGGACAGGGAGACTGCGCTAACTCTGCCGGTGTGGTGGACAGGGAGACCGCGCTAACTCTGCCGGTGTAGTGGACAGGGAGACCGCGCTAACTCTGCCGGTGTGGTGGACAGGGAGACCGCGCTAACTCTGCCGGTGTAGTGGACAGGGAGACCGCGCTAACTCTGCCGGTGTAGTGGACAGGGAGACCGCGCTAACTCTGCCGGTGTGGACAGGGAGACCGCGCAGTCTCTGCCGGTGCGGTGGACAGGGAGACCGCGCTAACTCTGCCGGTGCGGTGGACAGGGAGACCGCGCTAACTCTGCCGGTGTGGAAGGGAGACCGCGCCAACTCTGCCGGTGCGGTGGACAGGGAGACCGCGCTAACTCTGCCGGTGCGGTGGACAGGGAGACCGCGCTAACTCTGCCGGTGTAGTGAACAGGGAGACCGCGCTAACTCTGCCGGTGTGGACAGGGAACCCGCGCTAACTCTGCTGGTGCGGTGGACAGGGGGACCACACTAACTCTGCCGGTGTGGTGGACAGGGATACCCTGCTAACTCTGCCGGTGTGGACAGGGAGACCGCGCTAACTCTGCCGGTGCGGTGGACAGGGAGACGGCGCTAACTCTGCCGGTGTGGTGGACAGGGAGACCGCGCTAACTCTGCCGGTGCGGTGGACAGGGAGACCGCGCTAACTCTGCCGGTGCGGTGGACAGGGAGACCGCGCTAACTCTGCCGGTGCGGTGGACAGGGAGACCGCGCTAACTCTGCCGGTGTGGACAGGGAGACCGCGCCAACTCTGCCGGTGCGGTGGACAGGGAGACCGCGCTAACTCTGCCGGTGCGGTGGACAGGGAGACTGCGCTAACTCTGCCGGTGTGGTGGACAGGGAGACCGCGCTAACTCTGCCGGTGCGGTGGACAGGGAGACCGCGCTAACTCTGCCGGTGTGGTGGACAGGGAGACTGCGCTAACTCTGCCGGTGTGGTGGACAGGGAGTCCGCGCTAACTCTGCCGGTGTGGACAGGGAGACCGCGCTAACTCTGCCGGTGTGGACAGGGAGACCGCGCTAACTCTGCCGGTGTGGACAGGGAGACCGCGCTAACTCTGCCGGTGTGGACAGGGAGACCGCGCTAACTCTGCCGGTGTGGTGGACAGGGAGACCGCGCTAACTCTGCCGGTGTGGTGGACAGGGAGACCCCGCTAACTCTGCCGGTGTGGACAGGAAGACCGCGCTAACTCTGCCGGTGTGGTGGACAGGGAGACCGCGCTAACTCTGCCGGTGTGGACAGGGAGACCGCGCTAACTCTGCCGGTGTGACAGGGAGACCGCGCTAACTCTGCCGGTGTAGTGGACAGGGAGACCGCGCTAACTCTGCCGGTGTGGTGGACAGGGAGACCGCGCTAAATCTGCCGGTGTGGACAGGGAGACCGCGCCAACTCTGCCGGTGCGGTGGACAGGGAGACCGCGCTAACTCTGCCGGTGCGGTGGACAGGGAGACCGCGCTAACTCTGCCGGTGTGGACAGGGAGACCGCGCTAACTCTGCCAGTGTGGACAGGGAGACCGCGCTAACTCTGCCGGTCTGGTGGACAGGGAGACCGCGCTAACTCTGCCGGTGTGGTGGACAGGGAGACCGCGCTAACTCTGCCGGTGTGGACAGGGAGACCGCGCTAACTCTGCCGGTGTGGACAGGGAGACCGCGCTAACTCTGCCGGTGTGACAGGGAGACCGCGCTACCTCTGCCGGTGTAGTGGACAGGGAGACCGCGCTAACTCTGCCGGTGTGGTGGACAGGGAGACCGCGCTAACTCTGCCGGTGTGGACAGGGAACCCGCGCTAACTCTGCCGGTGCGGTGGACAGGGGGACCACGCTAACTCTGCCGGTGTGGACAGGGAGACCACACTAACTCTGCCGGTGTGGACAGGGAGACCGCGCTAACTCTGCCGGTGTGGACAGGGAGACCGCGCTAACTCTGCCGGTGTGGCGGACAGGGAGAACGCGCTAACTCTGCCGGTGTGGACAGGGAGACCGCGCTAACTCTGCCGGTGCGGTGGACAGGGAGACCGCGCTAACTCTGCCGGTGCGGTGGACAGGGAGACCGCGCTAACTCTGCCAGTGCGGTGGACAGGGAGACCGCGCTAACTCTGCCGGTGTGGACAGGGAGACCGCGCTAACTCTGCTGGTGTGGTGGACAGGGAGACCGCACTAACTCTGCCGGTGTGGACAGGGAGACCGCGCTAACACTGCCGGTGCGGTGGACAGGGAGACCGCGCTAACTCTGCCGGTGTGGTGGACAGGGAGACCGCGCAGTCTCTGCCGGTGCGGTGGACAGGGAGACCGCGCAGTCTCTGCCGGTGCGGTGGACAGGGAGACCGCGCTAACTCTGCCGGTGCGGTGGACAGGGAGACCGCGCCAACTCTGCCGGTGTGGACAGGGAGACCGCGCCAACTCTGCCGGTGCGGTGGACAGGGAGACCGCGCTAACTCTGCCGGTGCGGTGGACAGGGAGACCGCGCTAACTCTGCCGGTGTAGTGAACAGAGAGACCGCGCTAACTCTGCCGGTGTGGACAGGGAGTCCGCGCTAACTCTGCCGGTGTGGACAGGGAGACCGCGCTAACTCTGCCGGTGTGGACAGGGAGACCGCGCTAACTCTGCCGGTGTGGACAGGGAGACCGCGCTAACTCTGCCGGTGTGGACAGGGAGACCCTGCTAACTCTGCCGGAGTGGTGGACAGGGAGACCGCGCTAACTCTGCCGGTGTGGTGGACAGGGAGAACCCGCTAACTCTGCCGGTGTGGACAGGAAGACCGCGCTAACTCTGCCGGTGTGGACAGGGAGACCGCGCTAACTCTCCCGGTGTGGACAGGGAGACCGCGCCAACTCTGCCGGTGCGGTGGACAGGGAGACCGCGCCAACTCTGCCGGTGCGGTGGACAGGGAGACCGCGCCAACTCTGCCGGTGCGGTGGACAGGGAGACCGCGCTAACTCTGCCGGTGCGGTGGACAGGGAGACCGCGCTAACTCTGCCGGTGCGGTGGACAGGGAGACCGCGCTAACTCTGCCGGTGTGGACAGGGAGACCGCGCCAACTCTGCCGGTGCGGTGGACAGGGAGACCGCGCTAACTCTGCCGGTGCGGTCGACAGGGAGACCGCGCTAACTCTGCCGGTGCGGTCGACAGGGAGACCCCGCTAACTCTGCCGGTGTGACAGGGAGACCGCGCTAACTCTGCTGGTGTGGTGGACAGGGAGACCGCGCTAACTCTGCCGGTGCGGTGGACAGGGAGACCGCGCTAACTCTGCCGGTGTGGACAGGGAGACCCCGCTAATTCTCCCGGTGTGGACAGGGAGACCGCGCTAACTCTGCTGGTGCGGTGGACAGGGAGACCCTGCTAACTCTCCCGGTGTGGACAGGGAGACCGCGCTAACTCTGCTGGTGCGGTGGACAGGGAGACCCTGCTAACTCTGCCGGTGTGGACAGGGAGACCGCGCTAACTCTGCCGGTGTGGACAGGGAGACCGCGCTAACTCTGCCGGTGTGGACAGGGAGACCGCGCTAACTCTGCCGGTGTGGACAGGGAGACCGCGCTAACTCTGCCGGTGCGGTGGACAGGGAGACCGCGCTAACTCTGCCGGTGCGGTGGACAGGGAGACCGCGCTAACTCTGCCGGTGTGGTGGACAGGGAGACTGCGCTAACTCTGCCGGTGTGGTGGACAGGGAGACCGCGCTAACTCTGCCGGTGTAGTGGACAGGGAGACCGCGCTAACTCTGCCGGTGTGGTGGACAGGGAGACCGCGCTAACTCTGCCGGTGTAGTGGACAGGGAGACCGCGCTAACTCTGCCGGTGTAGTGGACAGGGAGACCGCGCTAACTCTGCCGGTGTGGACAGGGAGACCGCGCTAACTCTGCCGGTGTGGACAGGGAGACCGCACTAACTCTGCCGGTGTGGACAGGGAGACCGCGCTAACTCTGCCGGTGTGGACAGGGAGACCGCGCTAAATCTGCCGGTGTGGACAGGGAGACCGCGCTAACTCTGCCGGTGTGGACAGGGAGACCGCGCTAACTCTGCCGGTGTGGACAGGGAGACCGCGCTAACTCTGCCGGTGTGGACAGGGTGACGGCGCTAACTCTGCCGGTGTGGTGCAGAGGGAGACCCCGTTAACTCTGCCGGTGTGGACAGGGAGACCCCGCTAACTCTGCCGGTGTGGACAGGAAGACCGCGCTAACTCTGCCGGTGTGGACAGGGAGACCGCGCAAACTCTGCCGGTGCGGTGGACAGGGAGACCGCGCTAACTCTGCCGGTGCGGTGGACAGGGAGACCGCGCTAACTCTGCCGATGCGGTGGACAGGGAGACCGCGCTAACTCTGCCGGTGTGACAGGGAGACCGCGCTAACTCTGCCGGTGTGGACAGGGAGACCGCGCTATCTCTGCTGGTGTTGTGGACAGGGAGACCGCGCTAACTCTGCCGGTGTGGACAGGGAGACCGCGCTAACTCTGCCGGTGTGGACAGGGAGACCCCGCTAACTCTGCCGGTGTGGACAGGGAGACCCCGCTAACTCTCCCGGTGTGGACAGGGAGACCGCGCTAACTCTGCTGGTGCGGTGGACAGGGAGACCCTGCTAACTCTGCCGGTGTGGACAGGGAGACCGCGCTAACTCTGCTGGTGCGGTGGACAGGGAGACCACGCTAACTCTGCCGGTGTGGACAGGGAGACCGCGCTAACTCTGCTGGTGCAGTGGACAGGGAGACCCTGCTATCTCTGCCGGTGTGGACAGGGAGACCGCGCTAACTCTGCCGGTGTGGTGGACAGGGAGACCGCGCTATCTCTGCCGGTGCGGACAGGGAGACCGCGCCAACTCTGCCGGTGCGGTGGACAGGGAGACCGCGCTAACTCTGCCGGTGCGGTGGACAGGGAGACTGCGCTAACTCTGCCAGTGTGGTGGACAGGGAGACTGCGCTAACTCTGCCGGTGTGGTGGACAGGGAGTCCGCGCTAACTCTGCCGGTGTGGACAGGGAGACCGCGCTAACTCTGCCGGTGTGGACAGGGAGACCGCGCTAACTCTGCCGGTGTGGACAGGGAGACCGCGCTAACTCTGCCGGTGTGGACAGGGAGACCGCGCTAACTCTGCCGGTGTGGACAGGGAGACCGCGCTAACTCTGCCGGTGTGGTGGACAGGGAGACCGCGCTAACTCTGCCGGTGTGGTGGACAGGGAGACCGCGCTAACTCTGCCGGTGTGGTGGACAGGGAGACCGCGCTAACTCTGCCGGTGTGGACAGGGAGACCGCGCTAACTCTGCCGGTGCGGTGGACAAGGGGACCGCACTAACTCTGCCGGTGTGGACAGGGAGACCGCGCTAACTCTGCCGGTGTGGACAGGGAGACCGCGCTAAATCTGCCGGTGTGGACAGGGAGACCGCGCTAACTCTGCCGGTGTGGACAGGGAGACCGCGCTAACTCTGCCGGTGTGGACAGGGAGACGGCGCTAACTCTGCCGGTGTGGTGGAGAGGGAGACCCCGTTAACTCTGCCGGTGTGGACAGGGAGACCCCGCTAACTCTGCCGGTGTGGACAGGAAGACCGCGCTAACTCTGCCGGTGTGGACAGGGAGACCGCGCTAACTCTGCTGGTGCGGTGGACAGGGAGACCGCGCTAACTCTGCCGGTGTGGACAGGGGGACCGCGCTAACTCTGCCGGTGTGGACAGGGAGACCGCGCTAACTCTGCCGGTGTGGACAGGGAGACCCTGCTATCTCTGCCGGTGCGGACAGGGAGACCGCGCCAACTCTGCCGGTGCGGTGGACAGGGAGACCGCGCTAACTCTGCCGGTGCGGTGGACAGGGAGACCGCGCTAACTCTGCCGGTGTGGTGGACAGGGAGACTGCGCTAACTCTGCCGGTGTGGTGGACAGGGAGTCCGCGCTAACTCTGCCGGTGTGGACAGGGAGACCGCGCTAACTCTGCCGGTGTGGACAGGGAGACCGCGCTAACTCTGCCGGTGTGGACAGGGAGACCGCGCTAACTCTGCCGGTGCGGTGGACAAGGGGACCGCACTAACTCTGCCGGTGTGGACAGGGAGACCGCGCTAACTCTGCCGGTGTGGACAGGGAGACCGCGCTAAATCTGCCGGTGTGGACAGGGAGACCGCGTTAACTCTGCCGGTGTGGACAGGGAGACCGCGCTAACTCTGCCGGTGTGGACAGGGAGACGGCGCTAACTCTGCCGGTGTGGACAGGGAGACGGCGCTAACTCTGCCGGTGTGGTGGAGAGGGAGACCCCGTTAACTCTGCCGGTGTGGACAGGGAGACCCCGCTAACTCTGCCGGTGTGGACAGAAAGACCGCGCAAACTCTGCCGGTGTGGACAGGGAGACCGCGCAAACTCTGCCGGTGCGGTGGACAGGGAGACCGCGCTAACTCTGCCGGTGCGGTGGACAGGGAGACCGCGCTAACTCTGCCGATGCGGTGGACAGGGAGACCGCGCTAACTCTGCCGGTGCGGTGGACAGGGAGACCGCGCTAACTCTGCCGGTGTGGTGGACAGGGAGACCCCGTTAACTCTGCCGGTGTGGACAGGGAGACCCCGCTAACTCTGCCGGTGTGGACAGGAAGACCGCGCTAACTCTGCCGGTGTGGACAGGGAGACCGCGCTAACTCTCCCGGTGTGGACAGGGAGACCGCGCCAACTCTGCCGGTGCGGTGGACAGGGAGACCGCGCCAACTCTGCCGGTGCGGTGGACAGGGAGACCGCGCCAACTCTGCCGGTGCGGTGGACAGGGAGACCGCGCTAACTCTGCCGGTGCGGTGGACAGGGAGACCGCGCTAACTCTGCCGGTGCGGTGGACAGGGAGACCGCGCTAACTCTGCCGGTGTGGACAGGGAGACCGCGCCAACTCTGCCGGTGCGGTGGACAGGGAGACTGCGCTAACTCTGCCGGTGCGGTGGACAGGGAGACCGCGCTAACTCTGCCGGTGCGGTGGACAGGGAGACCGCGCTAACTCTGCCGGTATGACAGGGAGACCGCGGTAACTCTGCCGGTGTGGACAGGGAGACCGCGCTAACTCTGCCGGTGTGGTGGACAGGGAGAACGCGCTAACTCTGCCGGTGTGGACAGGGAGACCGCGCTAACTCTGCCGGTGCGGTGGACAGGGAGACCGCGCTAACTCTGCCGGTGCGGTGGACAGGGAGACCGCGCTAACTCTGCCAGTGCGGTGGACAGGGAGACCGCGCTAACTCTGCCGGTGTGGACAGGGAGACCGCGCTAACTCTGCTGGTGTGGTGGACAGGGAGACCGCACTAACTCTGCCGGTGTGGACAGGGAGACCGCGCTAACACTGCCGGTGCGGTGGACAGGGAGACCGCGCTAAATCTGCCGGAGTGGTGGACAGGGAGACCGCGCAGTCTCTGCCGGTGCGGTGGACAGGGAGACCGCGCAGTCTCTGCCGGTGCGGTGGACAGGGAGACCGCGCTAACTCTGCCGGTGCGGTGGACAGGGAGACCGCGCTAACTCTGCCGGTGTGGACAGGGAGACCGCGCCAACTCTGCCGGTGCGGTGGACAGGGAGACCGCGCTAACTCTGCCGGTGCGGTGGACAGGGAGACCGCGCTTACTCTGCCGGTGTAGTGAACAGGGAGACCGCGCTAACTCTGCCGGTGTGGACAGGGAACCCGCGCTAACTCTGCCGGTGTGGACAGGGAGACCCCGCTAATTCTCCCGGTGTGGACAGGGAGACCGCGCTAACTCTGCTGGTGCGGTGGACAGGGAGACCCTGCTAACTCTCCCGGTGTGGACAGGGAGACCGCGCTAACTCTGCTGGTGCGGTGGACAGGGAGACCCTGCTAACTCTGCCGGTGTGGACAGGGAGACCGCGCTAACTCTGCCGGTGTGGACAGGGAGACCGCGCTAACTCTGCCGGTGTGGACAGGGAGACCGCGCTAACTCTGCCGGTGTGGACAGGGAGACCGCGCTAACTCTGCCGGTGCGGTGGACAGGGAGACCGCGCTAACTCTGCCGGTGCGGTGGACAGGGAGACCGCGCTAACTCTGCCGGTGTGGTGGACAGGGAGACTGCGCTAACTCTGCCGGTGTGGTGGACAGGGAGACCGCGCTAACTCTGCCGGTGTAGTGGACAGGGAGACCGCGCTAACTCTGCCGGTGTGGTGGACAGGGAGACCGCGCTAACTCTGCCGGTGTAGTGGACAGGGAGACCGCGCTAACTCTGCCGGTGTAGTGGACAGGGAGACCGCGCTAACTCTGCCGGTGTGGACAGGGAGACCGCGCTAACTCTGCCGGTGTGGACAGGGAGACCGCACTAACTCTGCCGGTGTGGACAGGGAGACCGCGCTAACTCTGCCGGTGTGGACAGGGAGACCGCGCTAAATCTGCCGGTGTGGACAGGGAGACCGCGCTAACTCTGCCGGTGTGGACAGGGAGACCGCGCTAACTCTGCCGGTGTGGACAGGGAGACCGCGCTAACTCTGCCGGTGTGGACAGGGTGACGGCGCTAACTCTGCCGGTGTGGTGCAGAGGGAGACCCCGTTAACTCTGCCGGTGTGGACAGGGAGACCCCGCTAACTCTGCCGGTGTGGACAGGAAGACCGCGCTAACTCTGCCGGTGTGGACAGGGAGACCGCGCAAACTCTGCCGGTGCGGTGGACAGGGAGACCGCGCTAACTCTGCCGGTGCGGTGGACAGGGAGACCGCGCTAACTCTGCCGATGCGGTGGACAGGGAGACCGCGCTAACTCTGCCGGTGTGACAGGGAGACCGCGCTAACTCTGCCGGTGTGGACAGGGAGACCGCGCTATCTCTGCTGGTGTTGTGGACAGGGAGACCGCGCTAACTCTGCCGGTGTGGACAGGGAGACCGCGCTAACTCTGCCGGTGTGGACAGGGAGACCCCGCTAACTCTGCCGGTGTGGACAGGGAGACCCCGCTAACTCTCCCGGTGTGGACAGGGAGACCGCGCTAACTCTGCTGGTGCGGTGGACAGGGAGACCCTGCTAACTCTGCCGGTGTGGACAGGGAGACCGCGCTAACTCTGCTGGTGCGGTGGACAGGGAGACCGCGCTAACTCTGCCGGTGTGGACAGGGAGACCGCGCTAACTCTGCTGGTGCAGTGGACAGGGAGACCCTGCTATCTCTGCCGGTGTGGACAGGGAGACCGCGCTAACTCTGCCGGTGTGGTGGACAGGGAGACCGCGCTAACTCTGCCGGTGTGGACAGGGAGACCCTGCTATATCTGCCGGTGCGGACAGGGAGACCGCGCCAACTCTGCCGGTGCGGTGGACAGGGAGACCGCGCTAACTCTGCCGGTGCGGTGGACAGGGAGACTGCGCTAACTCTGCCAGTGTGGTGGACAGGGAGACTGCGCTAACTCTGCCGGTGTGGTGGACAGGGAGTCCGCGCTAACTCTGCCGGTGTGGACAGGGAGACCGCGCTAACTCTGCCGGTGTGGACAGGGAGACCGCGCTAACTCTGCCGGTGTGGACAGGGAGACCGCGCTAACTCTGCCGGTGTGGACAGGGAGACCGCGCTAACTCTGCCGGTGTGGACAGGGAGACCGCGCTAACTCTGCCGGTGTGGTGGACAGGGAGACCGCGCTAACTCTGCCGGTGTGGTGGACAGGGAGACCGCGCTAACTCTGCCGGTGTGGTGGACAGGGAGACCGCGCTAACTCTGCCGGTGTGGACAGGGAGACCGCGCTAACTCTGCCGGTGCGGTGGACAAGGGGACCGCACTAACTCTGCCGGTGTGGACAGGGAGACCGCGCTAACTCTGCCGGTGTGGACAGGGAGACCGCGCTAAATCTGCCGGTGTGGACAGGGAGACCGCGCTAACTCTGCCGGTGTGGACAGGGAGACCGCGCTAACTCTGCCGGTGTGGACAGGGAGACCGCGCTAACTCTGCCGGTGTGGACAGGGAGACGGCGCTAACTCTGCCGGTGTGGTGGAGAGGGAGACCCCGTTAACTCTGCCGGTGTGGACAGGGAGACCCCGCTAACTCTGCCGGTGTGGACAGGAAGACCGCGCTAACTCTGCCGGTGTGGACAGGGAGACCGCGCTAACTCTGCTGGTGCGGTGGACAGGGAGACCCTGCTAACTCTGCCGGTGTGGACAGGGAGACCGCGCTAACTCTGCTGGTGCGGTGGACAGGGAGACCGCGCTAACTCTGCCGGTGTGGACAGGGGGACCGCGCTAACTCTGCCGGTGTGGACAGGGAGACCCCGCTATCTCTGCCGGTGTGGACAGGGAGACCGCGCTAACTCTGCCGGTGTGGTGGACAGGGAGACCGCGCTAACTCTGCCGGTGTGGTGGACAGGGAGACCCTGCTAACTCTGCCGGTGTGGACAGGGAGACCGCGCTAACTCTGCCGGTGTGGACAGGGAGACCCTGCTATCTCTGCCGGTGCGGACAGGGAGACCGCGCCAACTCTGCCGGTGCGGTGGACAGGGAGACCGCGCTAACTCTGCCGGTGCGGTGGACAGGGAGACCGCGCTAACTCTGCCGGTGTGGTGGACAGGGAGACTGCGCTAACTCTGCCGGTGTGGTGGACAGGGAGTCCGCGCTAACTCTGCCGGTGTGGACAGGGAGACCGCGCTAACTCTGCCGGTGTGGACAGGGAGACCGCGCTAACTCTGCCGGTGTGGACAGGGAGACCGCGCTAACTCTGCCGGTGTGGACAGGGAGACCGCGCTAACTCTGCCGGTGTGGACAGGGAGACGGCGCTAACTCTGCCGGTGTGGTGGACAGGGAGACCGCGCTAACTCTGCCGGTGTAGTGGACAGGGAGACCGCGCTAACTCTGCCGGTGTGGTGGACAGGGAGACCGCGCTAACTCTGCCGGTGTGGACAGGGAGACCGCGCTAACTCTGCCGGTGCGGTGGACAAGGGGACCGCACTAACTCTGCCGGTGTGGACAGGGAGACCGCGCTAACTCTGCCGGTGTGGACAGGGAGACCGCGCTAAATCTGCCGGTGTGGACAGGGAGACCGCGTTAACTCTGCCGGTGTGGACAGGGAGACCGCGCTAACTCTGCCGGTGTGGACAGGGAGACGGCGCTAACTCTGCCGGTGTGGACAGGGAGACGGCGCTAACTCTGCCGGTGTGGTGGAGAGGGAGACCCCGTTAACTCTGCCGGTGTGGACAGGGAGACCCCGCTAACTCTGCCGGTGTGGACAGAAAGACCGCGCAAACTCTGCCGGTGTGGACAGGGAGACCGCGCAAACTCTGCCGGTGCGGTGGACAGGGAGACCGCGCTAACTCTGCCGGTGCGGTGGACAGGGAGACCGCGCTAACTCTGCCGATGCGGTGGACAGGGAGACCGCGCTAACTCTGCCGGTGCGGTGGACAGGGAGACCGCGCTAACTCTGCCGGTGTGGTGGACAGGGAGACCCCGTTAACTCTGCCGGTGTGGACAGGGAGACCCCGCTAACTCTGCCGGTGTGGACAGGAAGACCGCGCTAACTCTGCCGGTGTGGACAGGGAGACCGCGCTAACTCTCCCGGTGTGGACAGGGAGACCGCGCCAACTCTGCCGGTGTGGACAGGAAGACCGCGCTAACTCTGCCGGTGCGGTGGACAGGGAGACCGCGCTAACTCTGCCGGTGCGGTGGACAGGGAGACCGCGCTAACTCTGCCGGTGCGGTGGACAGGGAGACCGCGCTAACTCTGCCGGTGTGGACAGGGAGACCGCGCTAACTCTGCTGGTGTGGTGGACAGGGAGACCGCACTAACTCTGCCGGTGTGGACAGGGAGACCGCGCTAACACTGCCGGTGCGGTGGACAGGGAGACCGCGCTAACTCTGCCGGTGTGGTGGACAGGGAGACAACGCTAACTCTGCCGGTGCGGTGGACAGGGAGACCGCGCTAACTCTGCCGGTGTGGTGGACAGGGAGACTGCGCTAACTCTGCCGGTGTGGTGGACAGGGAGTCCGCGCTAACTCTGCCGGTGTGGACAGGGAGACCGCGCTAACTCTGCCGGTGTGGACAGGGAGACCGCGCTAACTCTGCCGGTGTGGACAGGGAGACCGCGCTAACTCTGCCGGTGTGGACAGGGAGACCCTGCTAACTCTGCCGGTGTGGTGGACAGGGAGACCGCGCTAACTCTGCCGGTGTGGTGGACAGGGAGAACCCGCTAACTCTGCCGGTGTGGACAGGAAGACCGCGCTAACTCTGCCGGTGTGGACAGGGAGACCGCGCTAACTCTCCCGGTGTGGACAGGGAGACCGCGCCAACTCTGCCGATGCGGTGGACAGGGAGACCGCGCCAACTCTGCCGGTGCGGTGGACAGGGAGACCGCGCCAACTCTGCCGGTGCGGTGGACAGGGAGACCGCGCTAACTCTGCCGGTGCGGTGGACAGGGAGACCGCGCTAACTCTGCCGGTGCGGTGGACAGGGAGACCGCGCTAACTCTGCCGGTGTGGACAGGGAGACCGCGCCAACTCTGCCGGTGCGGTGGACAGGGAGACCGCGCTAACTCTGCCGGTGCGGTCGACAGGGAGACCGCGCTAACTCTGCCGGTGCGGTTGATAGGGAGACCGCGCTAACTCTGCCGGTGTGACAGGGAGACCGCGCTAACTCTGCTGGTGTGGTGGACAGGGAGACCGCGCTAACTCTGCCGGTGCGGTGGACAGGGAGACCGCGCTAACTCTGCCGGTGTGGACAGGGAGACCCCGCTAATTCTCCCGGTGTGGACAGGGAGACCGCGCTAACTCTGCTGGTGCGGTGGACAGGGAGACCCTGCTAACTCTCCCGGTGTGGACAGGGAGACCGCGCTAACTCTGCTGGTGCGGTGGACAGGGAGACCCTGCTAACTCTGCCGGTGTGGACAGGGAGACCGCGCTAACTCTGCTGGTGTGGACAGGGAGACCGCGCTAACTCTGCCGGTGTGGACAGGGAGACCGCGCTAACTCTGCCGGTGTGGACAGGGAGACCGCGCTAACTCTGCCGGTGCGGTGGACAGGGAGACCGCGCTAACTCTGCCGGTGCGGTGGACAGGGAGACCGCGCTAACTCTGCCGGTGTGGTGGACAGGGAGACCGCGCTAACTCTGCCGGTGCGGTGGACAGGGAGACCGCGCTAACTCTGCCGGTGTGGACAGGGAGACCGCGCTAACTCTGCCGGTGTGGTGGACAGGGAGACTGCGCTAACTCTGCCGGTGTGGTGGACAGGGAGACCGCGCTAACTCTGCCGGTGTAGTGGACAGGGAGACCGCGCTAACTCTGCCGGTGTGGACAGGGAGACCGCGCTAACTCTGCCGGTGTGGACAGGGAGACCGCGCTAACTCTGCCGGTGTGGACAGGGAGACCGCGCTAACTCTGCCGGTGTGGACAGGGAGACCGCGCTAAATCTGCCGGTGTGGACAGGGAGACCGCGCTAACTCTGCCGGTGTGGACAGGGAGACCGCGCTAACTCTGCCGGTGTGGACAGGGAGACCGCGCTAACTCTGCCGGTGTGGACAGGGAGAACGCGCTAACTCTGCCGGTGTGGACAGGGAGACGGCGCTAACTCTGCCGGTGTGGTGGAGAGGGAGACCCCGTTAACTCTGCCGGTGTGGACAGGGAGACCCCGCTAACTCTGCCGGTGTGGACAGGAAGACCGCGCTAACTCTGCCGGTGTGGACAGGGAGACCGCGCAAACTCTGCCGGTGCGGTGGACAGGGAGACCGCGACAACTCTGCCGGTGCGGTGGACAGGGAGACCGCGCTAACTCTGCCGATGCGGTGGACAGGGAGACCGCGCTAACTCTGCCGGTGTGGACAGGGAGACCGCGCTAACTCTGCCGGTGTGTACAGGGAGACCGCGCTAAATCTGCCGGTGTGGACAGGGAGACCGCGCTAACTCTGCCGGTGTCGACAGGGAGACCGCGCTAACTCTGCCGGTGTGGACAGGGAGACCGCGCTAACTCTGCCGGTGTGGACAGGGAGACGGCGCTAACTCTGCCGGTGTGGTGGAGAGGGAGACCCCGTTAACTCTGCCGGTGTGGACAGGGAGACCCCGCTAACTCTGCCGGTGTGGACAGGAAGACCGCGCTAACTCTGCCGGTGTGGACAGGGAGACCGCGCTAACTCTGCTGGTGCGGTGGACAGGGAGACCCTGCTAACTCTGCCGGTGTGGACAGGGAGACCGCGCTAACTCTGCTGGTGCGGTGGACAGGGAGACCGCGCTAACTCTGCCGGTGTGGACAGGGGGACCGCGCTAACTCTGCCGGTGTGGACAGGGAGACCCCGCTAACTCTCCCGGAGTGGACAGGGAGACCGCGCTAACTCTGCTGGTGCGGTGGACAGGGAGACCCTGCTATCTCTGCCGGTGTGGACAGGGAGACCGCGCTAACTCTGCCGGTGTGGTGGACAGGGAGACCGCGCTAACTCTGCCGGTGTGGACAGGGAGACCCTGCTATCTCTGCCGGTGCGGACAGGGAGACCGCGCCAACTCTGCCGGTGCGGTGGACAGGGAGACCGCGCTAACTCTGCCGGTGCGGTGGACAGGGAGACCGCGCTAACTCTGCCGGTGCGGTGGACAGGGAGACCGCGCTAACTCTGCCGGTGTGGTGGACAGGGAGAATGCGCTAACTCTGCCGGTGTGGTGGACAGGGAGTCCGCGCTAACTCTGCCGGTGTGGACAGGGAGACCGCGCTAACTCTGCCGGTGTGGACAGGGAGACCCCGCTAACTCTGCCGGTGTGGACAGGAAGACCGCGCAAACTCTGCCGGTGTGGACAGGGAGACCGCGCAAACTCTGCCGGTGCGGTGGACAGGGAGACCGCGCTAACTCTGCCGGTGCGGTGGACAGGGAGACCGCGCTAACTCTGCCGATGCGGTGGACAGGGAGACCGCGCTAACTCTGCCGGTGCGGTGGACAGGGAGACCGCGCTAACTCTGCCGGTGTGGTGGACAGGGAGACCCCGTTAACTCTGCCGGTGTGGACAGGGAGACCCCGCTAACTCTGCCGGTGTGGACAGGAAGACCGCGCTAACTCTGCCGGTGTGGACAGGGAGACCGCGCTAACTCTCCCGGTGTGGACAGGGAGACCGCGCCAACTCTGCCGGTGCGGTGGACAGGGAGACCGCGCCAACTCTGCCGGTGAGGTGGACAGGGAGACCGCGCCAACTCTGCCGGTGCGGTGGACAGGGAGACCGCGCTAACTCTGCCGGTGCGGTGGACAGGGAGACCGCGCTAACTCTGCCGGTGCGGTGGACAGGGAGACCGCGCTAACTCTGCCGGTGTGGACAGGGAGACCGCGCCAACTCTGCCGGTGCGGTGGACAGGGAGACCGCGCTAACTCTGCCGGTGTGGACAGGGAGACCGCGCCAACTCTGCCGGTGCGGTGGACAGGGAGACTGCGCTAACTCTGCCGGTGCGGTGGACAGGGAGACCGCGCTAACTCTGCCGGTGCGGTGGACAGGGAGACCGCGCTAACTCTGCCGGTGTGACAGGGAGACCGCGGTAACTCTGCCGGTGCGGTGGACAGGGAGACCGCACTAACTCTGCCGGTGTGGACAGGGAGACCGCGCTAACTCTGCTGGTGCGGTGGACAGGGAGACCGCGCTAACTCTGCCGGTGCGGTGGACAGGGAGACCGCGCTAACTCTGCCGGTGCGGTGGACAGGGAGACCGCGCTAACTCTGCCAGTGCGGTGGACAGGGAGACCGCGCTAACTCTGCCGGTGCGGTGGACAGGGAGACCGCGCTAACTCTGCCGGTGCGGTGGACAGGGAGACCGCGCAGTCTCTGCCGGTGCGGTGGACAGGGAGACCGCGCTAACTCTGCCGGTGCGGTGGACAGGGAGACCGCGCTAACTCTGCCGGTGCGGTGGACAGGGAGACCGCGCTAACTCTGCCGGTGTGGACAGGGAGACCGCGCCAACTCTGCCGGTGCGGTGGACAGGGAGACCGCGCTAACTCTGCCGGTGCGGTGGACAGGGAGACCGCGCTAACTCTGCCGGTGTGGACAGGGAGACCGCGCTAACTCTGCCAGTGTGGACAGGGAGACCGCGCTAACTCTGCCGGTCTGGTGGACAGGGAGACCGCGCTAACTCTGCCGGAGTGGTGGACAGGGAGACCGCGCTAACTCTGCCGGTGTGACAGGGAGACCGCGCTAACTCTGCCGGTGTAGTGGACAGGGAGACCGCGCTAACTCTGCCGGTGTGGTGGACAGGGAGACTGCGCTAACTCTGCCGGTGTGGACAGGGAGACCGCGCCAACTCTGCCGGTGCGGTGGACAGGGAGACCGCGCTAACTCTGCCGGTGCGGTGGACAGGGAGACCGCGCTAACTCTGCCGGTGTGGACAGGGAGGCCGCGCTAACTCTGCCAGTGTGGACAGGGAGACCGAGCTAACTCTGCCGGTCTGGTGGACAGGGAGACCGCGCTAACTCTGCCGGTGTGGTGGACAGGGAGACCGCGCTAACTCTGCCGGTGTGGACAGGGAGACCGCGCTAACTCTGCCGGTGTGACAGGGAGACCGCGCTAACTCTGCCGGTGTAGTGGACAGGGAGACCGCGCTAACTCTGCCGGTGTGGTGGACAGGGAGACCGCGCTAACTCTGCCGGTGTGGACAGGGAGACCGCGCTAACTCTGCCGGTGCGGTGGACAGGGGGACCACGCTAACTCTGCCGGTGTGGACAGGGAGACCGCGCTAACTCTGCCGGTGCGGTGGACAGGGAGACCGCGCTAACTCTGCCGGTGCGTTGGACAGGGAGACCGCGCAAACTCTGCCAGTGCGGTGGACTAGGAGACCGCGCTAACTCTGCCGGTGTGGACAGGGAGACCGCGCTAACTCTGCCGGTGTGGTGGACAGGGAGACCGCACTAACTCTGCCGGTGTGGACAGGGAGACCGCGCTAACTCTGCCGGTGCGGTGGACAGGGAGACTGCGCTAACTCTGCCGGTGTGGTGGACAGGGAGTCCGCGCTAACTCTGCCGGTGTGGACAGAGAGACCGCGCTAACTCTGCCGGTGTGGACAGGGAGACCGCGCTAACTCTGCCGGTGTGGACAGGGAGACCGCGCTAACTCTGCCGGTGTGGACAGGGAGACCGCGCTAACTCTGCCGGTGTGGACAGGGAGACCGCGCTAACTCTGCCGGTGTGGTGGACAGGGAGACCGCGCTAACTCTGCCGGTGTAGTGGACAGGGAGACCGCGCTAACTCTGCCGGTGTGGTGGACAGGGAGACCGCGCTAACTCTGCCGGTGTGGACACGGAGACCGCGATAACTCTGCCGGTGCGGTGGACAAGGGGACCGCACTAACTCTGCCGGTGTGGACAGGGAGACCGCGCTAACTCTGCCGGTGTGGACAGGGAGACCGCGCTAAATCTGCCGGTGTGGACAGGGAGACCGCGCTAACTCTGCCGGTGTGGACAGGGAGACCGCGCTAACTCTGCCGGTGTGGACAGGGAGACCGCGCTAACTCTGCCGGTGTGGACAGGGAGACGGCGCTAACTCTGCCGGTGTGGTGGAGAGGGAGACCCCGTTAACTCTGCCGGTGTGGACAGGGAGACCCCGCTAACTCTGCCGGTGTGGACAGGAAGACCGCGCTAACTCTGCCGGTGTGGACAGGGAGACCGCGCTAACTCTGCTGGTGCGGTGGACAGGGAGACCCTGCTAACTCTGCCGGTGTGGACAGGGAGACCGCGCTAACTCTGCTGGTGCGGTGGACAGGGAGACCGCGCTAACTCTGCCGGTGTGGACAGGGGGACCGCGCTAACTCTGCCGGTGTGGACAGGGAGACCCCGCTAACTCTCCCGTTGTGGACAGGGAGACCGCGCTAACTCTGCTGGTGCGGTGGACAGGGAGACCCTGCTATCTCTGCCGGTGTGGACAGGGAGACCGCGCTAACTCTGCCGGTGTGGTGGACAGGGAGACCGCGCTAACTCTGCCGGTGTCGACAGGGAGACCCTGCTATCTCTGCCGGTGCGGACAGGGAGACCGCGCCAACTCTGCCGGTGCGGTGGACAGGGAGACCGCGCTAACTCTGCCGGTGCGGTGGACAGGGAGACCGCGCTAACTCTGCCGGTGTGGTGGACAGGGAGACTGCGCTAACTCTGCCGGTGTGGTGGACAGGGAGTCCGCGCTAACTCTGCCGGTGTGGACAGGGAGACCGCGCTAACTCTGCCAGTGTGGACAGGGAGACCGCGCTAACTCTGCCGGTGTGGACAGGGAGACCGCGCTAACTCTGCCGGTGTGGACAGGGAGACCGCGCTAACTCTGCCGGTGTGGACAGGGAGACCGCGCTAACTCTGCCGGTGTGGTGGACAGGGAGACCGCGCTAACTCTGCCGGTGTGGTGGACAGGGAGTCCGCGCTAACTCTGCCGGTGTGGACAGGGAGGCCGCGCTAACTCTGCCAGTGTGGACAGGGAGACCGCGCTAACTCTGCCGGTGTGGACAGGGAGACCGCGCTAACTCTGCCGGTGTGGACAGGGAGACCGCGCTAACTCTGCCGGTGTGGACAGGGAGACCGCGCTAACTCTGCCGGTGTGGTGGACAGGGAGACCGCGCTAACTCTGCCGGTGTAGTGGACAGGGAGACCGCGCTAACTCTGCCGGTGTAGTGGACAGGGAGACCGCGCTAACTCTGCCGGTGTGGTGGACAGGGAGACCGCGCTAACTCTGCCGGTGTGGACAGGGAGACCGCGCTAACTCTGCCGGTGCGGTGGACAAGGGGACCGCACTAACTCTGCCGGTGTGGACAGGGAGACCGCGCTAACTCTGCCGGTGTGGACAGGGAGACCGCGCTAAATCTGCCGGTGTGGACAGGGAGACCGCGCTAACTCTGCCGTTGCGGTGGACAGGGAGACCGCGCTAACTCTGCCGGTGTCGAAAGGGAGACCCTGCTATCTCTGCCGGTGCGGACAGGGAGACCGCGCCAACTCTGCCGGTGCGGTGGACAGGGAGACCGCGCTAACTCTGCCGGTGCGGTGGACAGGGAGACCGCGCTAACTCTGCCGGTGTGGTGGACAGGGAGACTGCGCTAACTCTGCCGGTGTGGTGGACAGGGAGTCCGCGCTAACTCTGCCGGTGTGGACAGGGAGACCGCGCTAACTCTGCCAGTGTGGACAGGGAGACCGCGCTAACTCTGCCGGTGTGGACAGGGAGACCGCGCTAACTCTGCCGGTGTGGACAGGGAGACCGCGCTAACTCTGCCGGTGTGGACAGGGAGACCGCGCTAACTCTGCCGGTGTGGTGGACAGGGAGACCGCGCTAACTCTGCCGGTGTGGTGGACAGGGAGTCCGCGCTAACTCTGCCGGTGTGGACAGGGAGGCCGCGCTAACTCTGCCAGTGTGGACAGGGAGACCGCGCTAACTCTGCCGGTGTGGACAGGGAGACCGCGCTAACTCTGCCGGTGTGGACAGGGAGACCGCGCTAACTCTGCCGGTGTGGACAGGGAGACCGCGCTAACTCTGCCGGTGTGGTGGACAGGGAGACCGCGCTAACTCTGCCGGTGTAGTGGACAGGGAGACCGCGCTAACTCTGCCGGTGTAGTGGACAGGGAGACCGCGCTAACTCTGCCGGTGTGGTGGACAGGGAGACCGCGCTAACTCTGCCGGTGTGGACAGGGAGACCGCGCTAACTCTGCCGGTGCGGTGGACAAGGGGACCGCACTAACTCTGCCGGTGTGGACAGGGAGACCGCGCTAACTCTGCCGGTGTGGACAGGGAGACCGCGCTAAATCTGCCGGTGTGGACAGGGAGACCGCGCTAACTCTGCCGGTGTGGACAGGGAGACCGCGCTAACTCTGCCGGTGTGGACAGGGAGACCGCGCTAACTCTGCCGGTGTGGACAGGGAGACGGCGCTAACTCTGCCGGTGTGGTGGAGAGGGAGACCCCGTTAACTCTGCCGGTGTGGACAGGGAGACCCCGCTAACTCTGCCGGTGTGGACAGGAAGACCGCGCTAACTCTGCCGGTGTGGACAGGGAGACCGCGCAAACTCTGCCGGTGCGGTGGACAGGGAGACCGCGCTAACTCTGCCGGTGCGGTGGACAGGGAGACCGCTCTAACTCTGCCGATGCGGTGGACAGGGAGACCGCGCTAACTCTGCCGGTGCGGTGGACAGGGAGACCGCGCTAACTCTGCCGGTGTGGTGGACAGGGAGACCCCGTTAACTCTGCCGGTGTGGACAGGGAGACCCCGCTAACTCTGCCGGTGTGGACAGGGAGACCGCGCTAACTCTCCCGGTGTGGACAGGGAGACCGCGCTAACTCTCCCGGTGTGGACAGGGAGACCGCGCTAACTCTGCAGGTGCGGTGGACAGGGAGACCGCGCTAACTCTGCCGGTATGGACAGGGGGACCGCGCTAACTCTGCCGGTGTGGACAGGGAGACCCCGCTAACTCTCCCGGTGTGGACAGGGAGACCGCGCTAACTCTGCTGGTGCGGTGGACAGGGAGACCCTGCTATCTCTGCCGGTGTGGACAGGGAGACCGCGCTAACTCTGCCGGTGTGGTGGACAGGGAGACCGCGCTAACTCTGCCGGTGCGGACAGGGAGACCCTGCTATCTCTGCCGGTGCGGACAGGGAGACCGCGCCAACTCTGCCGGTGCGGTGGACAGGGAGACCGCGCTAACTCTGCCGGTGCGGTGGACAGGGAGACCGCGCTAACTCTGCCGGTGCGGTGGACAGGGGGACCGCGCTAACTCTGCCGGTGTGGACAGGGAGACCGCGCTAACTCTGCCGGTGTGGACAGGGAGACCGCGCTAACTCTGCCGGTGTGGACAGGGAGACCGCGCTAACTCTGCCGGTGTGGACAGGGAGACCGCGCTAACTCTGCCGGTGTGGACAGGGAGACCGCGCTAACTCTGCCGGTGTGGTGGACAGGGAGACCGCGCTAACTCTGCAGGTGTGGTGGACAGGGAGACCGCGCTAACTCTGCCGGTGTAGTGGACAGGGAGACCGCGCTAACTCTGCCGGTGTGGACAGGGAGACGGCGCTAACTCTGCCGGTGTGGTGGAGAGGGAGACCCCGTTAACTCTGCCGGTGTGGACAGGGAGACCCTGCTAACTCTGCCGGTGTGGACAGGGAGACCGCGCTAACTCTGCCGGTGTAGTGGACAGGGAGACCGCGCTAACTCTGCCGGTGCGGTGGACAGGGGGACCGCGCTAACTCTGCCGGTGTGGACAGGGAGACCGCGCTAACTCTGCCGGTGTGGACAGGGAGACCGCGCTAACTCTGCCGGTGTGGACAGGGAGACCGCGCTAACTCTGCCGGTGTGGACAGGGAGACCGCGCTAACTCTGCCGGTGTGGACAGGGAGACCGCGCTAACTCTGCCGGTGTGGTGGACAGGGAGACCGCGCTAACTCTGCCGGTGTGGACAGGGAGACCGCGCTAACTCTGCCGGTGCGGTGGACAAGGGGACCGCACTAACTCTGCCGGTGTGGACAGGGAGACCGCGCTAACTCTGCCGGTGTGGACAGGGAGACCGCGCTAAATCTGCCGGTGTGGACAGGGAGACCGCGCTAACTCTGCCGGTGTGGACAGGGAGACCGCGCTAACTCTGCCGGTGTGGACAGGGAGACCGCGCTAACTCTGCCGGTGTGGACAGGGAGACGGCGCTAACTCTGCCGGTGTGGTGGAGAGGGAGACCCCGTTAACTCTGCCGGTGTGGACAGGGAGACCCCGCTAACTCTGCCGGTGTGGACAGGAAGACCGCGCTAACTCTGCCGGTGTGGACAGTGAGACCGCGCAAACTCTGCCGGTGCGGTGGACAGGGAGACCGCGCTAACTCTGCCGGTGCGGTGGACAGGGAGACCGCGCTAACTCTGCCGATGCGGTGGACAGGGAGACCGCGCTAACTCTGCCGGTGCGGTGGACAGGGAGACCGCGCTAACTCTGCCGGTGTGGTGGACAGGGAGACCCCGTTAACTCTGCCGGTGTGGACAGGGAGACCCCGCTAACTCTGCCGGTGTGGACAGGAAGACCGCGCTAACTCTGCCGGTGTGGACAGGGAGACCGCGCTAACTCTCCCGGTGTGGACAGGGAGACCGCGCTAACTCTCCCGGTGTGGACAGGGAGACCGCGCCAACTCTGCCGGTGCGGTGGACAGGGAGACCGCGCCAACTCTGCCGGTGCGGTGGACAGGGAGACCGCGCCAACTCTGCCGGTGCGGTGGACAGGGAGACCGCGCTAACTCTGCCGGTGCGGTAGACAGGGAGACCGCGCTAACTCTGCCGGTGTGGACAGGGAGACCGCGCCAACTCTGCCGGTGCGGTGGACAGGGAGACCGCGCTAACTCTGCCGGTGCGGTGGACAGGGAGACCGCGCTAACTCTGCCGGTGCGGTGGACAGGGAGACCGCGCTAACTCTGCCGGTGTGGACAGGGAGACCGCGCTATCTCTGCTGGTGTTGTGGACAGGGAGACCGCGCTAACTCTGCCGGTGCGGTGGACAGGGAGACCGCGCTAACTCTGCCGGTGCGGTGGACAGGGAGACCGCGCTAACTCTGCCGGTGTGGACAGGGATACCCCGCTAACTCTCCCGGTGTGGACAGGGAGACCCCGCTAACTCTCCCGGTGTGGACAGGGAGACCGCGCTAACTCTGCTGGTGCGGTGGACAGGGAGACCCTGCTAACTCTGCCGGTGTGGACAGGGAGACCGCGCTAACTCTGCTGGTGCGGTGGACAGGGAGACCGCGCTAACTCTGCCGGTATGGACAGGGGGACCGCGCTAACTCTGCCGGTGTGGACAGGGAGACCCCGCTAACTCTCCCGGTGTGGACAGGGAGACCGCGCTAACTCTGCTGGTGCGGTGGACAGGGAGACCCTGCTATCTCTGCCGGTGTGGACAGGGAGACCGCGCTAACTCTGCCGGTGTGGTGGACAGGGAGACCGCGCTAACTCTGCCGGTGCGGACAGGGAGACCCTGCTATCTCTGCCGGTGTGGACAGGGAGACCGCGCCAACTCTGCCGGTGCGGTGGACAGGGAGACCGCGCTAACTCTGCCGGTGCGGTGGACAGGGAGACCGCGCTAACACTGCCGGTGCGGTGGACAGGGGGACCGCGCTAACTCTGCCGGTGTGGACAGGGGGACCGCGCTAACTCTGCCGGTGTGGACAGGGAGACCGCGCTAACTCTGCCGGTGTGGACAGGGAGACCGCGCTAACTCTGCCGGTGTGGACAGGGAGACCGCGCTAACTCTGCCGGTGTGGACAGGGAGACCGCGCTAACTCTGCCGGTGTGGACAGGGAGACCGCGCTAACTCTGCCGGTGTGGTGGACAGGGAGACCATGCTAACTCCGCCGGTGTGGTGGACAGGGAGACCCCGCTAACTCCGCTGGTGCGGTGGACAGGGAGACCGCGCTGACTCTGCCGGTGTGGACAGGGAGACCGCGCTAACTCTGCCGGTGTGGTGGACAGGGAGACCGCGCTAACTCTGCAGGTGTGGTGGACAGGGAGACCGCGCTAACTCTGCCGGTGTGGTGGACAGGGAGACCGCGCTAACTCTGCCGGTGTGGACAGGGAACCCGCGCTAACTCTGCCGGTGCGGTGGACAGGGGGACCACACTAACTCTGCCGGTGTGGACAGGGAGACCGCGCTAACTCTGCCGATGTGGACAGGGAGACCGCGCTAACTCTGCCGGTTTGGTGGACAGGGAGACCGCGCTAACTCTGCCGGTGTGGACAGGGAGACCGCGCTAACTCTGCCGGTGTGGACAGGGAGACCGCGCTAACTCTGCCGGTGTGGACAGGGAGACCCTGCTAACTCTGCCGGTGTGGTGGACAGGGAGACCGCGCTAACTCTGCCGGTGTGGACAGGGAACCCGCGCTAACTCTGCCGGTGCGGTGGACAGGGGGACCGCGCTAACTCTGCCGGTGTGGACAGGGAGACCGCGCTAACTCTGCCGGTGTGGACAGGGAGACCGCGCTAACTCTGCCGGTGTGGACAGGGAGACCGCGCTAACTCTGCCGGTGTGGACAGGGAGACCGCGCTAACTCTGCCGGTGTGGACAGGGAGACCGCGCTAACTCTGCCGGTGTGGACAGGGAGACCGCGCTAACTCTGCCGGTGTGGACAGGGAGACCGCGCTAACTCTGCCGGTGTGGACAGGGAGACCGCGCTAACTCTGCCGGTGTGGACAGGGAGACCCTGCTATCTCTGCCGGTGTGGACAGGGAGACCGCGCTAACTCTGCCGGTGTGGTGGACAGGGAGACCGCGCTAACTCTGCCGGTGTGGTGGACAGGGAGACCGCGCTAACTCTGCCGGTGCGGACAGGGAGACCGCGCTAACTCTGCCGGTGTGGACAGGGAGTCCGCGCTAACTCTGCCGGTGCAGTGGACAGGGAGACCGCGCTAACTCTGCCGGTGCGGACAGGGAGACCGCGCTAACTCTGCCGGTGCGGACAGGGAGACCGCGCTAACTCTGCCGGTGTGGTGGACAGGGAGACCGCGCTAACTCTGCCGGTGTGGTGGACAGGGAGACCCTGCTAACTCTACCGGTGTGGACAGGGAGACCGCGCTAACTCTGCCGGTGTGGACAGGGAGACCGCGCTAACTCTGCCGGTGTGGTGGACAGGGAGACCCTGCTAACTCTGCCGGTGTGGACAGGGAGACCGCGCTAACTCTGCCGGTGTGGACAGGGAGACCGCGCTAACTCTGCCGGTGCGGACAGGGAGACCGCGCTAACGCTGCTGGTGCGGTGGACAGGGAGACCGCGCTAACTCTGCCGGTGTGGACAGGGAGACTGCACTAACTCTGCCGGTGCGGTGGACAGGGAGACCGCGCTAACTCTCCCGGTGTGGACAGGGAGACCGCGCTAACTCTGCTGGTGCGGTGGACAGGGAGACCGCGCCAACTCTGCCGGTGCGGTGGACAGGGAGACCGCGCTAACTCTGCTGTTGCGGTGGACAGGGAGACCGCGCTAACTCTGCCGGTGCGGTGGACAGGGAGACCGCGCTAACTCTGCCAGTGTGGACAGGGAGACCGCGCTAACTCTGCCGGTGCGGTGGACAGGGAGACCGCGCTAACTCTGCCGGTGCGGTGGACAGGGAGACCGCGCTAACTCTGCCGGTGCGGTGGACAGGGAGACCCCGCTAACTCCGCTGGTGCGGTGGACAGGGAGACCGCGCTGACTCTGCCGGTGTGGACAGGGAGACCGCGCCAACTCTGCCGGTGCGGTGGACAGGGAGACCGCGCTAACTCTGCTGTTGCGGTGGACAGGGAGACCGCGCTAACTCTGCCGGTGCGGTGGACAGGGAGACCGCGCTAACTCTGCCAGTGTGGACAGGGAGACCGCGCTAACTCTGCCGGTGTGGTGGACAGGGAGACCGCGCTAACTCTGCCGGTGCGGTGGACAGGGAGACCGCGCTAACTCTGCCGGTGTGGTGGACAGGGAGACCCCGCTAACTCCGCTGGTGCGGTGGACAGGGAGACCGCGCTGACTCTGCCGGTGTGGACAGGGAGACCGCGCTAACTCTGCAGGTGTGGTGGACAGGGAGACCGCGCTAACTCTGCAGGTGTGGTGGACAGGGAGACCGCGCTAACTCTGCCGGTGTGGACAGGGAGACCGCGCTAACTCTGCCGGTGTGGACAGGGAGACCGCGCTAACTCTGCCGGTGTGGACAGGGAGACCCTGCTATCTCTGCCGGTGCGGACAGGGAGACCGCGCCAACTCTGCCGGTGCGGTGGACAGGGAGACCGCGCTAACTCTGCCGGTGCGGTGGACAGGGAGACCGCGCTAACTCTGCCGGTGCGGTGGACATGGAGACTGCGCTAACTCTGCCGGTGTGGTGGACAGGGAGTCCGCGCTAACTCTGCCGGTGTGGACAGGGAGACCGCGCTAACTCTGCCGGTGTGGACAGGGAGACTGCGCTAACTCTGCCGGTGTGGACAGGGAGACCGCGCTAACTCTGCCGGTGTGGACAGGGAGACCGCGCTAACTCTGCCGGTGTGGACAGGGAGACCGCGCTAACTCTGCCGGTGTGGTGGACAGGGAGACCGCGCTAACTCTGCCGGTGTGGTGGACAGGGAGACCGCGCTAACTCTGCCGGTGTGGTGGACAGGGAGACCGCGCTAACTCTGCCGGTGTGGACAGGGAGACCGCGCTAACTCTGCCGGTGCGGTGGACAGGGGGACCGCACTAACTCTGCCGGTGTGGACAGGGAGACCGCGCTAACTCTGCCGGTGTGGACAGGGAGACCGCGCTAAATCTGCCGGTGTGGACAGGGAGACCGCGCTAACTCTGCCGGTGTGGACAGGGAGACCGCGCTAACTCTGCCGGTGTGGACAGGGAGACCGCGCTAACTCTGCCGGTGTGGACAGGGAGACGGCGCTAACTCTGCCGGTGTGGTGGAGAGGGAGACCCCGTTAACTCTGCCGGTGTGGACAGGGAGACCCCGCTAACTCTGCCGGTGTGGACAGGAAGACCGCGCTAACTCTGCCGGTGTGGACAGGGAGACCGCGCTAACTCTGCTGGTGCGGTGGACAGGGAGACCCTGCTAACTCTGCCGGTGTGGACAGGGAGACCGCGCTAACTCTGCTGGTGCGGTGGACAGGGAGACCGCGCTAACTCTGCCGGTGTGGACAGGGGGACCGCGCTAACTCTGCCGGTGTGGACAGGGAGACCCCGCTAACTCTCCCGTTGTGGACAGGGAGACCGCGCTAACTCTGCTGGTGCGGTGGACAGGGAGACCCTGCTATCTCTGCCGGTGTGGACAGGGAGACCGCGCTAACTCTGCCGGTGTGGTGGACAGGGAGACCGCGCTAACTCTGCCGGTGTCGACAGGGAGACCCTGCTATCTCTGCCGGTGCGGACAGGGAGACCGCGCCAACTCTGCCGGTGCGGTGGACAGGGAGACCGCGCTAACTCTGCCGGTGCGGTGGACAGGGAGACCGCGCTAACTCTGCCGGTGTGGTGGACAGGGAGACTGCGCTAACTCTGCCGGTGTGGTGGACAGGGAGTCCGCGCTAACTCTGCCGGTGTGGACAGGGAGACCGCGCTAACTCTGCCAGTGTGGACAGGGAGACCGCGCTAACTCTGCCGGTGTGGACAGGGAGACCGCGCTAACTCTGCCGGTGTGGACAGGGAGACCGCGCTAACTCTGCCGGTGTGGACAGGGAGACCGCGCTAACTCTGCCGGTGTGGTGGACAGGGAGACTGCGCTAACTCTGCCGGTGTGGTGGACAGGGAGTCCGCGCTAACTCTGCCGGTGTGGACAGGGAGACCGCGCTAACTCTGCCAGTGTGGACAGGGAGACCGCGCTAACTCTGCCGGTGTGGACAGGGAGACCGCGCTAACTCTGCCGGTGTGGACAGGGAGACCGCGCTAACTCTGCCGGTGTGGTGGACAGGGAGACCGCGCTAACTCTGCCGGTGTGGTGGACAGGGAGACCGCGCTAACTCTGCCGGTGTAGTGGACAGGGAGACCGCGCTAACTCTGCCGGTGTAGTGGACAGTGAGACCGCGCTAACTCTGCCGGTGTGGTGGACAGGGAGACCGCGCTAACTCTGCCGGTGTGGACAGGGAGACCGCGCTAACTCTGCCGGTGCGGTGGACAAGGGGACCGCACTAACTCTGCCGGTGTGGACAGGGAGACCGCGCTAACTCTGCCGGTGTGGACAGGGAGACCGCGCTAAATCTGCCGGTGTGGACAGGGAGACCGCGCTAACTCTGCCGGTGTGGACAGGGAGACCGCGCTAACTCTGCCGGTGTGGACAGGGAGACCGCGCTAACTCTGCCGGTGTGGACAGGGAGACCGCGCTAACTCTGCCGGTGTGGACAGGGAGACGGCGCTAACTCTGCCGGTGTGGTGGAGAGGGAGACCCCGTTAACTCTGCCGGTGTGGACAGGAAGACCCCGCTAACTCTGCCGGTGTGGACAGGAAGACCGCGCTAACTCTGCCGGTGTGGACAGGGAGACCGCGCAAACTCTGCCGGTGCGGTGGACAGGGAGACCGCGCTAACTCTGCCGGTGCGGTGGACAGGGAGACCGCGCTAACTCTGCCGATGCGGTGGACAGGGAGACCGCGCTAACTCTGCCGGTGCGGTGGACAGGGAGACCGCGCTAACTCTGCCGGTGTGGTGGACAGGGAGACCCCGTTAACTCTGCCGGTGTGGACAGGGAGACCCCGCTAACTCTGCCGGTGTGGACAGGAAGACCGCGCTAACTCTGCCGGTGTGGACAGGGAGACCGCGCTAACTCTCCCGGTGTGGACAGGGAGACCGCGCTAACTCTCCCGGTGTGGACAGGGAGACCGCGCCAACTCTGCCGGTGCGGTGGACAGGGAGACCGCGCCAACTCTGCCGGTGCGGTGGACAGGGAGACCGCGCTAACTCTGCCGGTGCGGTAGACAGGGAGACCGCGCTAACTCTGCCGGTGTGGACAGGGAGACCGCGCCAACTCTGCCGGTGCGGTGGACAGGGAGACCGCGCTAACTCTGCCGGTGCGGTGGACAGGGAGACCGCGCTAACTCTGCCGGTGCGGTGGACAGGGAGACCGCGCTAACTCTGCCGGTGTGGACAGGGAGACCGCGCTATCTCTGCTGGTGTTGTGGACAGGGAGACCGCGCTAACTCTGCCGGTGCGGTGGACAGGGAGACCGCGCTAACTCTGCCGGTGTGGACAGGGATACCCCGCTAACTCTCCCGGTGTGGACAGGGAGACCCCGCTAACTCTCCCGGTGTGGACAGGGAGACCGCGCTAACTCTGCTGGTGCGGTGGACAGGGAGACCCTGCTAACTCTGCCGGTGTGGACAGGGAGACCGCGCTAACTCTGCTGGTGCGGTGGACAGGGAGACCGCGCTAACTCTGCTGGTATGGACAGGGGGACCGCGCTAACTCTGCCGGTGTGGACAGGGAGACCCCGCTAACTCTCCCGGTGTGGACAGGGAGACCGCGCTAACTCTGCTGGTGCGGTGGACAGGGAGACCCTGCTATCTCTGCCGGTGTGGACAGGGAGACCGCGCTAACTCTGCCGGTGTGGTGGACAGGGAGACCGCGCTAACTCTGCCGGTGCGGACAGGGAGACCCTGCTATCTCTGCCGGTGCGGACAGGGAGACCGCGCCAACTCTGCCGGTGCGGTGGACAGGGAGACCGCGCTAACTCTGCCGGTGCGGTGGACAGGGAGACCGCGCTAACTCTGCCGGTGCGGTGGACAGGGGGACCGCGCTAACTCTGCCGGTGTGGACAGGGAGACCGCGCTAACTCTGCCGGTGTGGACAGGGAGACCGCGCTAACTCTGCCGGTGTGGACAGGGAGACCGCGCTAACTCTGCCGGTGTGGACAGGGAGACCGCGCTAACTCTGCCGGTGTGGACAGGGAGACCGCGCTAACTCTGCCGGTGTGGACAGGGAGACCGCGCTAACTCTGCCGGTGTGGTGGACAGGGAGACCCTGCTAACTCCGCCGGTGTGGTGGACAGGGAGACCCCGCTGACTCCGCTGGTGCGGTGGACAGGGAGACCGCGCTGACTCTGCCGGTGTGGACAGGGAGACCGCGCTAACTCTGCCGGTGTGGTGGACAGGGAGACCGCGCTAACTCTGCAGGTGTGGTGGACAGGGAGACCGCGCTAACTCTGCCGGTGTAGTGGACAGGGAGACCGCGCTAACTCTGCCGGTGTGGACAGGGAACCCGCGCTAACTCTGCCGGTGCGGTGGACAGGGGGACCACACTAACTCTGCCGGTGTGGACAGGGAGACCGCGCTAACTCTGCCGATGTGGACAGGGAGACCGCGCTAACTCTGCCGGTTTGGTGGACAGGGAGACTGCGCTAACTCTGCCGGTGTGGACAGGGAGACCGCGCTAACTCTGCCGGTGTGGACAGGGAGACCGCGCTAACTCTGCCGGTGTGGACAGGGAGACCGCGCTAACTCTGCCGGTGTGGACAGGGAGACCCTGCTAACTCTGCCGGTGTGGTGGACAGGGAGACCGCGCTAACTCTGCCGGTGTGGACAGGGAACCCGCGCTAACTCTGCCGGTGCGGTGGACAGGGGGACCGCGCTAACTCTGCCGGTGTGGACAGGGAGACCGCGCTAACTCTGCCGGTGTGGACAGGGAGACCGCGCTAACTCTGCCGGTGTGGACAGGGAGACCGCGCTAACTCTGCCGGTGTGGACAGGGAGACCGCGCTAACTCTGCCGGTGTGGACAGGGAGACCGCGCTAACTCTGCCGGTGTGGACAGGGAGACCGCGCTAACTCTGCCGGTGTGGACAGGGAGACCGCGCTAACTCTGCCGGTGTGGACAGGGAGACCGCGCTAACTCTGCCGGTGTGGACAGGGAGACCCTGCTATCTCTGCCGGTGTGGACAGGGAGACCGCGCTAACTCTGCCGGTGTGGTGGACAGGGAGACCGCGCTAACTCTGCCGGTGTGGTGGACAGGGAGACCGCGCTAACTCTGCCGGTGTGGTGGACAGGGAGACCGCGCTAACTCTGCCGGTGCGGACAGGGAGACCGCGCTAACTCTGCCGGTGTGGACAGGGAGACCGCGCTAACTCTGCCGGTGCAGTGGACAGGGAAACCGCGCTAACTCTGCCGGTGCGGACAGGGAGACCGCGCTAACTCTGCCGGTGCGGACAGGGAGACCGCGCTAACTCTGCCGGTGTGGTGGACAGGGAGACCGCGCTAACTCTGCCGGTGTGGTGGACAGGGAGACCCTGCTAACTCTGCCGGTGTGGACAGGGAGACCGCGCTAACTCTGCCGGTGTGGACAGGGAGACCGCGCTAACTCTGCCGGTGTGGTGGACAGGGAGACCCTGCTAACTCTGCCGGTGTGGACAGGGAGACCGCGCTAACTCTGCCGGTGTGGACAGGGAGACCGCGCTAACTCTGCCGGTGCGGACAGGGAGACCGCGCTAACGCTGCTGGTGCGGTGGACAGGGAGACCGCGCTAACTCTGCCGGTGTGGACAGGGAGACCGCACTAACTCTGCCGGTGCGGTGGACAGGGAGACCGCGCTAACTCTCCCGGTGTGGACAGGGAGACCGCGCTAACTCTGCTGGTGCGGTGGACAGGGAGACCCTGCTAACTCTGCCGGTGCGGTGGACAGGGAGACCGCGCTAACTCTCCCGGTGTGGACAGGGAGACCGCGCTAACTCTGCTGGTGCGGTGGACAGGGAGACCCTGCTAACTCTGCCGGTGCGGTGGACAGGGAGACCGCGCTAACTCTGCCGGTGTGGACAGGGAGACCCTGCTAACTTTCCCGGTGTGGACAGGTAGACCCCGCTAACTCTGCTGGTGCGGTGGACAGGGGGACCCTGCTAACTCTGCCGGTGTGGACAGGGAGACCCCGCTAACTCTGCCGGTGTGGTGGACAGGGAGACCGCGCTAACTCTGCCGGTGTGGACAGGGAGACCGCGCTAACTCTGCCGGTGTGGACAGGGAGACCGCGCTAACTCTGCCGGTGTGGACAGGGAGACCGCGCTAACTCTGCCGGTGTGGTGGACAGGGAGACCGCGCTAACTCTGCCGGTGTAGTGGACAGGGAGACCGCGCTAACTCTGCCGGTGTAGTGGACAGGGAGACCGCGCTAACTCTGCCGGTGTGGTGGACAGGGAGACCGCGCTAACTCTGCCGGTGTGGACAGGGAGACCGCGCTAACTCTGCCGGTGCGGTGGACAAGGGGACCGCACTAACTCTGCCGGTGTGGACAGGGAGACCGCGCTAACTCTGCCGGTGTGGACAGGGAGACCGCGCTAAATCTGCCGGTGTGGACAGGGAGACCGCGCTAACTCTGCCGGTGTGGACAGGGAGACCGCGCTAACTCTGCCGGTGTGGACAGGGAGACCGCGCTAACTCTGCCGGTGTGGACAGGGAGACCGCGCTAACTCTGCCGGTGCGGTGGACAGGGAGACCGCGCTAACTCTGCCGGTGCGGTGGACAGGGAGACCGCGCTAACTCTGCCGGTGTGGACAGGGAGACCGCGCTATCTCTGCTGGTGTTGTGGACAGGGAGACCGCGCTAACTCTGCCGGTGCGGTGGACAGGGAGACCGCGCTAACTCTGCCGGTGCGGTGGACAGGGAGACCGCGCTAACTCTGCCGGTGTGGACAGGGATACCCCGCTAACTCTCCCGGTGTGGACAGGGAGACCCCGCTAACTCTCCCGGTGTGGACAGGGAGACCGCGCTAACTCTGCTGGTGCGGTGGACAGGGAGACCCTGCTAACTCTGCCGGTGTGGACAGGGAGACCGCGCTAACTCTGCTGGTGCGGTGGACAGGGAGACCGCGCTAACTCTGCCGGTATGGACAGGGGGACCGCGCTAACTCTGCCGGTGTGGACAGGGAGACCCCGCTAACTCTCCCGGTGTGGACAGGGAGACCGCGCTAACTCTGCTGGTGCGGTGGACAGGGAGACCCTGCTATCTCTGCCGGTGTGGACAGGGAGACCGCGCTAACTCTGCCGGTGTGGTGGACAGGGAGACCGCGCTAACTCTGCCGGTGCGGACAGGGAGACCCTGCTATCTCTGCCGGTGCGGACAGGGAGACCGCGCCAACTCTGCCGGTGCGGTGGACAGGGAGACCGCGCTAACTCTGCTGGTGCGGTGGACAGGGAGACCGCGCTAACTCTGCCGGTGCGGTGGACAGGGGGACCGCGCTAACTCTGCCGGTGTGGACAGGGAGACCGCGCTAACTCTGCCGGTGTGGACAGGGAGACCGCGCTAACTCTGCCGGTGTGGACAGGGAGACCGCGCTAACTCTGCCGGTGTGGACAGGGAGACCGCGCTAACTCTGCCGGTGTGGACAGGGAGACCGCGCTAACTCTGCCGGTGTGGACAGGGAGACCGCGCTAACTCTGCCGGTGTGGTGGACAGGGAGACCCTGCTAACTCCGCCGGTGTGGTGGACAGGGAGACCCCGCTAACTCCGCTGGTGCGGTGGACAGGGAGACCGCGCTGACTCTGCCGGTGTGGACAGGGAGACCGCGCTAACTCTGCCGGTGTGGTGGACAGGGAGACCGCGCTAACTCTGCAGGTGTGGTGGACAGGGAGACCGCGCTAACTCTGCCGGTGTAGTGGACAGGGAGACCGCGCTAACTCTGCCGGTGTGGACAGGGAGACCGCGCTAACTCTGCCGGTGTGGACAGGGAGACCGCGCTAACTCTGCCGGTGCGGTGGACAGGGAGACCGCGCTAACTCTGCTGGTGCGGTGGACAGGGAGACCGCGCTAACTCTGCCGGTGTGGACAGGGAGACCGCGCTAACTCTGCTGGTGCGGTGGACAGGGAGACCGCGCTAACTCTGCCGGTGCAGTGGACAGGAAGACCGCGCTAACTCTGCCGGTGTGGACAGGGAGACCGCGCTAACTCTGCTGGTGCGGTGGACAGGGAGACCGCGCTAACTCTGCTGGTGCGGTGGACAGGGAGACCGCGCTAACTCTGCCGGTGTGGACAGGGAGACCGCGCTAACTCTGCCGGTGTGGTGGACAGGGAGACCACACTAACTCTGCTGGTGTGGTGGACAGGGTTGGAAAGTTGTCTCAGAATCAAGTTCAATATCACTGTCATATTTTGTGAAATTTGTTGTTTCAAGGCAGCAGTATAGTGCAAGACACAACGGTTAGTTACAATAACGAGACAGATAGGTACTACAAAAGAGGAATAGCAAGACTGTGGTCATGTGTTCATTTGCCATTCAGAAATCTGATGGCAGAGGGGAAGAAGCTGTTCCTAAATCAGAGTGTGGGTCTTCAGGCTCCTGTATCTCCTCCCTGATGGAGACCCTAACATAAGGTTACAACAGGACCTGGATTATTTGGGGATAATGGGCAAGAAACACAGAGGAAATTGAACCCAGAGAACGGTGAAGTAATGCAGGTTAGGGAGTCAAATCAGGGCAGGAGTTTGTAGCTGTGTTGTAGAGGGGTACATTGTTCTCTGAAAGTAGAATCGCAAGTAGACTGGGTGGTGAAGAAGACATTTGGCATGTTGCTTTCATCAGTCAGGAGACTGAGTACAGGAGTTGGGACATTATGATGCTGTTGTACAAGACGTTGGTAAGGTCACACTTGGAGTACTGTATTCAGTTCCGGTCGCCCTGCTATAGGAAGGATGTGATTCAGCTGGAAAGGATGCAGAAAAGATTCAGAGGAATGTTGCTGGGATTGGAGGGCTCGAGTTATAAGGAGACTGGGACAGTTTTCTATGGACTGTGGGAGGCTGAAGGGGACCTTGCAGAGTTTTAAAACATCATGAGGGCTAAATAAGGTGAGTGGTTACATTTTTTTCCCCAGAGTAGATTCTACAACAAAAAGACACAGGTTTAAGGTGAGATGGGAAAAATTTACAGGGGACCCACAGGTCAACTTTTTCCACCAGAGTTTGGTTAATTTACAGACCAGGCTGCCAATGATAGTGGTTGAGGCAGGCAGAGACTTTAAAAATAGTTAAAAGAGACTCGGACAGGTACAAGGATGGGAAAGGTTGGGAGGGATATGGGCCAAACGTGAGTAATTAAGACTAGCTCAGATAGAAATCTGGCTGGCATGGACTGGATGAGGTGCAAGGGCTAATTACTGAATGGGTGGGGGGGAATGGAATACCACAAGGGGAGGGGCTAGAAATGGACTTGAACTGTGGTAATTGGCTTGCAGGGAGAATGGTTCTCAAACAACAGGGAACACTGAAGATGGTGGTGTGCAGGCTGTGTTCCCAGGTGGGGGCACTAACACCAGAAGCAAGGACTAGAAGGCATAGTTTTACACAAGGGAAGATATTTAGAGGCTATTTTCCACCTGGAGAGTGGTCTATGTATGGAATGAATTATGGAGAGAGGGTGGACTGGTTGGGACTTCATTCCCTGGAGCAAAGGAGACTGAGGGGTGACCTTACAGACATCTATAAACCCACAAGGGGCACAGATAGGGTGAGTGCGCAGAGTTTTTTACCCCAGGAGTGGGGAATCAAGACCCAGAGCGCACAGGGTTAAGTTGAGAGGGGAGAGATTTAAGAGGAACCCCAAAAAAAAACTTTTCTTCCCCAGAAGATGGTCTGTATATGGAATGAACTGCCAGAAGCAGTTGAGGCAGGTACTTTTGAAGGATAGGAAAGCTCTGGAGGGATATGGGCCAAAGGTAAACAGAGGCCGGTGTGAACCTACCTGAGATGGGGCAGAGGCAGCCGTGGGCAGCTGGGGTACTGGAGGAGAGGAGCTGAACTGCAGGAGCGTAGCAGTGTCGGTCCCCTGACCGACTCACTCTGTCGTATCAGCCGACTCATTCGCGCCCGGTACCGGCTCAGTAGCTCCAGCACCTGGGGGGGGGGGGGGGAGAGAAGGGACAGTCAGTTTGAGTGGCAGCCTGCACTAACTATGGGAGGTAGAGGGAGGGTCAGGGGGGTTAGGGAGGACTGGTAGGGGGAGGGGACAGGTAAGAGGGAAGAGGACGGATAGGGGGATCTGGAGGGTAGGAGGTGGTCCGGATGGGGAGGGGAAGGTTTGTAATGGAGAGGGGTGTTCTGGATGGGGAGGGGGTAGGGGAGGAGTCAGTAGGGGTAGGAGGGTGGGTGGAGAGGGGTAGAGGAATTGAGTTTGAGGAAACAGAAAGGGGGAGAGGGGGTAGGTATAGAGAAAACCAGTGCGTGACAGAAACAGTAAGGGATAGAGAGAGGTGGATTCAGAGAGATAGGATGAGAGATAGATAGAACATAAGAAATAGAAGCAGGGGTCGGCCATCTGGCCTTTCGAATCTGCTCCGCCATTCATTAAGATCATAGCTGATCTGGCCATGGACTCAGCTCCAACTCCCTGCCTTTTCCCCATAATCCTTAATTCCCCTACTATGCAAAAAAAGAGTGGAGATCAGTGAGGGATTGGGAGGGTCAGAGAGGGAATGGAGAGAGTGAGGAGTGCAGAGGGGAGAGAGGGGCAAGAGTGAGTGGCAGATGAGGTGAAGAGTCCATGGGAGTGTGAAGCAATGGGGGACACAGATGGGTCAGGTGTTCAGGGATGCGACACTCCATTCCTTCCTCACTCCCTCACCCTACCTTGCGGTTTTTCGGAGAGCCAGCGGCACGAGCCCAGTCCTCGGGTGATCGCCCCAGGCTGTCATGTAACCGGAGATCCCCTCCAGTGTCCAGGAGAGTGGCCAATGCGTCAGGGAGGCAGGAGAAGGTCGCAGCGTGGACAGGCGTGCTCCCGCTGTGGCAGCGACTGTAGTGCGGGAGGGGAAACAGGTCAGCGGGACACGCGTTAAGAGCACCCACCCACGCCACCAAACACAAATCCAGCACGCTGTGCTAAACTGCGAGTTTAAATGTGAGCATCAGCCATAGCCTGTCCTGGTCCTGGTCCAACCACAGACAAGAAAGCCTCTACTTACTCAGGCAGCTCATCCCAGTCGGCCTTCCTTCGTTTTTATCAGTGCCCCAGTTCAGTCCGGCAGCTGCTCTTTCTATGACCGCAAGAAACCGCAGAGTTGTGGACATGGCTCAGCACGTCATAGAATCTACCTGACCCTCCATGGACTCTGTCTACACTTCACACTGCCTCAGTAAAGCAGCAAAGACCCTCACCCACCCAACATTCTCTCTTCTCCCCACTTCAATCTGGCAGAGAACGCAAAAGCCTGAAAAAACATACCATCAGGTTCAAGGACAGCTTCACCCGTTCCCTAGATCTCACCATCTACCTCGTCATGGCCCATGTACATTACTGTCTGCCTGCACTGCCCTTTCTCTGTAAATGTAACATTTCACTCTGAATTCTATTACCGTTTTACTCTGTTCTACCTCAATGCACTGTGTAACGATCTGGTCTATCTGAACAATGAGTACCTTGGTACCTGTGACAATGATGAACCAACTGATATTCCACCTGAAGTAGTTCTTTCTACCTACGCAATATAGTCATAGAAAGCAACAGGCCCTTCAGCCCATCTAGTCCATTCCAACCCAGTCTTCTGCCTATTCCCATTGACCTACACCCGGACCACAGCCTCCATTACCCCTCCCATCCATGTCCCTATTCAAACTTCTCTTAATCAAGCTCACACCCAGTATTTCTGCTGGTAGCTTGTTCCATACTCTCAGTACCCTCTGACTGACGAAGATTCCCCTTAAACATTATGTTCTAATCTCACCCAACATCAATGAAAAGAGCCTTTATATATTTACCTAATCTATCTCTCTCATAATTTTGTTTACTTTTATCTAATCTCTGTCTATCTCCTATGCTTCAGGGAATAACCTTATTCTATTAAACTTTTGCCTAGCTCAGGTTGTCAAGTTCCAGCAACGTCCTTGTACATTTTCTCTGCATTCTTTCAATCTTCTTCTAAGTCAGTAACCAGGACTGCATACAATCCTCCAAATGTGGTCCCACTATCTTATAGAACTTCAACACAACATCCCATCTCGTGTACTCAGTACATGGATTTATGAAAGCCAATGTGACAAAAGCTTTCCTTATGACCCTGTCTATCTGTGATGCAACTTTCAATGATTGTGTGTGTGTGTGTGTGTGTGTGTGTGTGTGTGTGTGTGTGTGTGTGTGTGTGTGTGTGTGTGTGTGTGTGTGTGTGTGTCCGCGCGTACCCTTAACTCCTGGTGGAGTCGTTGGGGCGCCTTCATGACAAGCTTTTTGCACCGATCTTTTCGGTGATTGCTCATCGTACGGCGCACCTCCGGCATCTGAAACCTGGCAGAGCCCATCCCTCTCCAGGTTTTCTGGAGCCGGCTGGATTCGAACTCGGGAGCCTTCACTCTGAAGTCCAGCACTGATACCACTACGCCACCAGCCAGCCTATGAATTATGAATTATGTGCCTGTATTCCCTGATTCCTTGCTTCCACTACACTCCTCAGTGCCCAACCTGCAAGACCTACGTTGGTTGGTCCTACCAAGGTGCTAAACCTCACACTTGTCTGCATTAAATTCCATCTGCTATTTTTCCAGCTGATACAGATCCCTCTGTAAGCCACGATAGTTTTCCTCGCTGTTCACTACACCCCCAGTCTTGGAGTCATCCACAAATTTACTGATCCAGTTCACCACATTATTATCCAGATCGGTGATATAAATGACAAACAACGTATCCCACCCCACCAACCCTGCGGCACTCCACTAGTTGTAGGTGTCCAGTCAGAGAGGCAACGCTCTCCGGCTTCTTCCGCAAACCCAATGACTAATCCAGTTTACTACTGCCAAGTGACTGAACCTTCCTGAGCAGCCTCCCTTGTCAAATGCTGAGCTAAAGTCCATGTGGAAGCATCCACTGCCTTGCCTTCGTCACCATTCATGGTAACTTCCTCAAAGAACTCTGTAAGATTGGTTAGACACAATCTACCACACACAAAGCCATGTTGACAATCCCTAACCAGTCTTTGTCCATCCAAATATTTATAAACATAACCAGTCCCTTAGAATATCTCTGTCTTGTAGCTCAGGACAATTTAAATATCTCCACTGGCACTCCTGCAGCAGGACTTGCCTCCCACAGCAACAGGCCCTTCACCCATCTAGTCCATTCCAACCTGGTCTTCGTCTACTCCCATCGAACACCTCATCAGGCCCTGGGGATTTATCCACCCTAATTTGCCTCAAGACAACACGCAGCTCCAGCAGAGCGAGGCCACTCACAGGTTGGGATTGGCCCCACTACTCAGCAGCAGATGGACCAGGTCCGAATGCCCCCGAGTGGCAGCGACGTAGAGGGGGGATTCACCGGCGCTGTTCCTCACATCCGGTGGACAACCTGCAACACCAGAGCATTCAGTCACCAGGTGAGGGGAGAGATCAGTGCCCTAGGTCAGGGGTCAATGAGAGGAGCGAGATCAGTCCCTGGGATCAGGAGGTGGGAAAAGGTCACTGTCACTGTCCTGGGTCAAGGAGAGGGATCACTGCCTGGGATCGGTGGAAGTGGGGGTGAAGTCGGTGAGATAGTTCAGGGATCAGAGGTGGGTGAGGTCAGTTGCCAGGATTAGGGGGAAGTGGGGGTGAAGTCGGTGTGATAGTTCAGGGATCAGAGGTGGGGGAGGTCAGTGGCCTGGGTCAGGGGGAGGTGGGGGTGAAGTCGGTGATAGTTCAGGGATCAGGGAAGGGGAATGGTCAGTGCCTGGGCTAGGGTAACCGGGGGTGAAGTCGGTGTGATAGTTCAGGGATCAGGGAAGGGGAGGTCAGTGGTCAGGGGGAGGTAGGGGTGAAGTTGGTGATAGTTCAGGGATCAGGGGTGGGGAATGGTCAGTGGTCAGGGGGAGGTGGGGGTGAAGTTGGTGTGATAGTTCAGAGATCAGGGGTGGGGGAAGTGGGGGTGAAGTCAGTGTGATAGTTCAGGGATCAGGGAAGGGGAGGTCAGTACCTGGGCTCAGGGAGAAGTGGGGGGTGAAGTCGGTGTGATAGTTCAGGGATCAGGGGTGGGGGAAGTGGGGGTGAAGTCGGTGAGATTGTTCAGGGATCAGGGAAGGGGAGGTCAGTGCCTGGGCTCAGGGGGAAGTGGGGGTGAAGTCGGTGTGATAGTTCAGGGATCAGGGGTGGGGGAAGTGGGGGTGAAGTCGGTGATAGTTCAGGGATCAGGGAAGGGGAATGGTCAGTGCCTGGGCTCAGGGGGAAGTGGGGGTGAAGTCAGTGTGATAGTTCAGGGATCAGGGGTGGAGGAAGTGGGGGTGAAGTCGATGTGATAGTTCAGGGATCAGGGAAGGGGAGGTCAGCTCCTGGGCTCAGGGGGAGGTGCGGGTGAAGTCGGTGTGATAGTTCAGGGATCAGGGAAGGTGAATGGTCAGTGCCTGGGCTCAGGGGGAAGTGGGGGTGAAGTCGGTGTGATAGTTCAGGGATCAGGGAAGGGGAGGTCAGTGGTCAGGGGGAGGTGGGGGTGAAATCGGTGTGATAGTTCAGGGATCAGGGGTGGGGAATGGTCAGTGGTCAGGGGGAGGTGGGGGTGAAGTCGGTGATAGTTCAGGGATCAGGGAAGGGGAGGTCCGCGCCTGGGCTCAGGGGGAGGTGGGGGTGAAGTTGGTGATAGTTCAGGGATCAGGGAAGGGGAATGGTCAGTGCCTGGGCTCAGGGGGAGGTGGGGGTGAAGTTGGTGTCATAGTTCAGGGATCAGGGAAGGGGAGGTCAGTGCCTGGGCTCAGGGGCAGGTGGGGGTGAAGTCGGTGATAGTTCAGGGATCAGGGAAGGGGAGGTCAGTGGTCAGGGGGAGGTGGGGGTGAAATCGGTGTGATAGTTCAGGGATCAGGGGTGGGGAATGGTCAGTGGTCAGGGGGAGGTGGGGGTGAAGTCGGTGATAGTTCAGGGATCAGGGAAGGGGAGGTCCGCGCCTGGGCTCAGGGGGAGGTGGGGGTGAAGTTGGTGTCATAGTTCAGGGATCAGGGAAGGGGAGGTCAGTGCCTGGGCTCAGGGGGAGGTGGGGGTGAAGTTGGTGATAGTTCAGGGATCAGGGAAGGGGAGGTCAGTGCCTGGTCTCAGGGGGAGGTGGGGGTGAAGTTGGTGTCATAGTTCAGGGATCAGGGAAGGGGAGGTCAGTGCCTGGGCTCAGGGGGAGGTGGGGGTGAAGTTGGTGTCATAGTTCAGGGATTAGGGAAGGGGAGGTCCGCGCCTGGGCTCAGGGGGAGGTGGGGGTGAAGTTGGTGATAGTTCAGGGATCAGGGAAGGGGAATGGTCAGTGCCTGGGCTCAGGGGGAGGTGGGGGTGAAGTTGGTGTCATAGTTCAGGGATCAGGGAAGGGGAGGTCAGTGCCTGGGCTCAGGGGGAGGTGGGGGAAACCAGTGACCAGGGTCAGGGGTTGGGAAGAGTTCAGTGCCCGAGTCAGCAGAGGGCAGGGTGAGGGTGAGGGATGCTGAAAGCCCGTCAGGACGCGAATACCTTGAGCCAGCAGCCTCTCCATCTGCCGCCGGCTGCCACGCCGGGCACAGAGATGCAGGAGGGCCTCATCGCCATCCAGGTCCTGGCTCGACCCGAACCGCTCTGGGCAGCCCTGTGACAGCGTCATGGTTGCCGGGGTGGGGGCGGCTTTCAACGGTCAGACCCCACCCGGGGGAGCCGTGTGGCCGAGGCTTTTCCTCACCCGCTCCTGCCTGGATGACGTCGATTGCCCCGCCGCTGCAAACGGCTCACCTGATGACATCAGAACCACCTGCTCCACGTGACGTCAAGGCGACCGCATCCCTGCTTCGTGACCAGAGGAGACAATGACGTATTCGAAGTCGCATTCCCTAGGCTACGATGACGTAATCGCGTCCAAATTACTCTGTGACACCGCCCTCCGAACTGTTGCACGTGACATCAGCCCCTCATTCAACCTATCGCAGTGACGTCAAGTGCCCTCTCCCACCCAATATTTCCCCGTGACGGCATATCAGTTCCTGAACCGCTTTTGCGCCTCATTTTCGACAGTCTCTCGACGTCGTCGCCTTTTCCTGGCGCTCATTTTGAAGCGAGAGAAATCTTGTGGAGTTTGGGGTGGGTGGGCGCGACACCTCAGGGAGCACGCGCAGTTAGAGCCAACCGCGGCGGGAGGACGCATGCGCACCTGCTTGACAGCCGGCATCGGAGTGAAAAGCGCGCGGAGACATCAGTCTCGATTGATGACCAAGGATTATTTGCTGATTAGTGGGCAATATGCCGATTGGACAAGGCCACCCAGCCCTCTTCAGTGATTGGACAAGACCACCCAGCCCTCTTCGGTGATTGGACATGGCCACCCAGCCCTCTTCGGTGATTGGACAAGGCCACCCTGCCCTCTTCGGTGATTGGACAAGGTTGACCAAACTCACCCATCCACTGATCGGGGGAGACTGTTGCGGCCTGGTCACCTCTGCCAGCCCGTTGCCACGAGATCTTTGGCGCTCAGTGTTCGACTGTTTTTCTCCTACAGGACACACCAACCAGATTGCACGGAAACAGATACTCGGCCCATCTATTCGATGCCAGCCCAATTTCCTCCTGAGCCAGTCTCGTTTGCCCTCATATATACCTTGATAAGTGTCACTTATATTTTAATGAGGAGGCATGCAGGAGTGAGATAATGCAACTGGGAGAGTGGTATCGCAACAACAACCTTGCACTGAATGCCTGCCAGACCAGGAAACTGATTGTGGACTTCTGGAAGGGCAAGTCGAGGGAACACACACCAGTCCTCATCGAGGGGTCAGCAGAGGAAAGGATGAGCAGCTCCAAGTTCCTTGAAGGCTCTTGAGCTTATCAGAGAGCGAGCTTCACAAAGGTTGGGGAAAAGGGTTTTAAAAAGGGGCATTTTATGGGGCTTGGCGCATTAGTGGCAGGCCGGTCAATTCGAAGAGAGAGTGAGCTTTGCACAGGTCAGGGAGAAATGCACTGACACAGTAGCTCGTCATCGCACAAGGACACTGAGAAAGCTCCAAAATAAAAGAGAGACATTGTCTGGTGGTGCGGTTGTTGAAGGAGCGAACGTCAGAGTAGTAGGGCTTTGGCATGAATGGGCCGAGGCGAGGTAAGTTACTTTGCCCCACCCCCACCCCTAACAAGACCAGTGGGTATGACTGTGAGGCCAGTTTCCTGTTATGAGTGCCAGATGTGGAATGTCCAGTCTCCATGATGGCCACATCTGCACCAGGTGCATCGAGCTACAGATCCTTAGAGCTGGAGCTGCAGCTCGATGACCTTTGGGAGAGTGAGGATGTGATAGACAGAAACTAGGCAGGTTGTCACCCAGGGGCCATAGGAGACAGATAAGTGGGTGACCGTCAGGAGAGGGAAGGGAGGGTGTCAGGTAGTGGAGAGCACCCCTGTGGCAGTACCCCTTAACAAGAAGTACTCCATTTTGAGTACTGTTGGGAGGGACAGCCTACCTGGGGGAAGCAACAGTGGCCGTGCCTCTGGCACTGAGTCTGGCTCTGTGGCTCAGAAGGGTAGGGAAAGGAAGAGGATGTCAGTGGTAGTAAGGGACTCTATAGTTAGGGGGTCAGACAGGTAATTCTGTGGACGCAAGAAAGAAACAAGGATGGTAGCTTGTCTCCCAGATACCAGGGTTCGTGATGTTTCTGAGCACGTCCACGATACCTTGAAGTGGACTTTCAGCCAGAGGTCGTGGTACATGTTGGTACCAACATAGGCAAGAAAAAGGGGGAGGTCCTGAAAACAGAATATGAGGAGTTAGGAAGGAAGCTGAGAATCTCAGGATTGCTGCCTGTGACACGTGATAGTGAGTATAGGAATAGAATGAGGTGGAGGATAAATGTGTGGCTGAAGTACTGGAGCAGAGGGCAGGAATTCAGATTTCTGGATCATTGGGACCTCTCCTGGGGCAGATGTGACCTGTACAAAAAGGACGGGTTACACTTGAATCCAAGGGGGACCAATATGCTGGTGGGGAGGTATGCTAAGGCTGTTGGGGAGTGTTTAAACTAGATTTGCAGGTGGGTGGGAATCGAAGTGAAGAAGCAGAGGATGGGGATGTTAGAGCACAAGTAGAGACAGCTTGTAGGGAGTTTGTGAGAAAGGATAGGCAGATGTTAGAGGAAAGATGCCTTTGGCCTGATGATTTGAGATGTGTCTATTTTAATGCAAGGAGTATCATAAACAAGGTGGATGAGTGTGGATCAATACGTGGAACTATGACATTGTGGCCATTACAGAGACTTGGATGTCTCGGGAGCAGGAATGGCTGCTGAGTGCACAGGCCTTTAGATATTCCAAAAAGGACAGGGAGAGAGGCAAAAGAGGCTGGGGAGTGGCATTGTTTGTTAGGGCTAGTGTGAAGGTTGCAGAAAAGGAGGAAGCCATGTAGGGATGGTCTACTAAATCAGTGTGGGTGGAAATCAGAAACAGGAAAGGGGTAATTACTCAACTAGGTGTTTTTATAGACTCCCCAATAGTAACAGGGATATCGAGGACCAGATAGAGAGGCAGATTCTAGAAACAGTGCAATAATAATAGGGTTGTTGTGATGGGTGATTTTAACTTTCCTAATATTGACTGGCATCTCCTCCGAGCAAGGAGTTTAGATGGGGTGGAGTTTGTTAGGTGTGTTCAGGAAGGTTTCCTGACGCAATATGTAGATAAGCCAACTAGAGGAGAGACTGTACTTGATCTGATATTGGGTAATGAACCTGGTCAGGTGTCAGATCTCTCAGTGGGAGAGCATTTTGGAGGTAGTGACCACAACTCTATTGGCTTCACCATAGCACTGGAGAGGGATAGGAGCAGACAATTTGGGAAAACATTTAATTGGGGTGGGGGAAATATGATGCTATTAGGCAGGAATTTGGGAGCATGAATCAGGAACATTTGCATGGAGTTCTGCATAGGTATGTTCCATTGAGGCAGGGAAAGGGTGGTAGGGTTAAAGAACCATGGTATGCAAAGTATGTAGAAAATCTAGTTAAGAAGAAAAGCTTATGGAAGGTTCAAGAAACTGGGTACAATTAGAGTTCTAAAAAAGTACAAGCCTGCTTGGAAGGAGCTTAAGAATGGAATTAGGAGAGCCAGAAGGGGCCATGAGAAGATGTCGCTGAGCAGGATTAGAGAAAACCCCAAGGCATTCTGCAAGTTTGGGAAGAGCAAGAGGATGAGCCCTGTGAGAATAGGACCTGTGATAATGGAAATGTGGGCACAGAGTTGGAGGAGGTAGCAGAGGTTCTTACTGAATACTTTACTTCAGTTTCCACTACAGAAAAGGACTTTGGTAATTGTGAGGTTAACTTACAGTGGACTGAAACGCTTGAGCATATAGACATTAAGAAAGAGGATGTGCTGAAGCTTTTGAAAAGCACTAAGTTAGATAACCCACTGGGACCGGGTGAGATATACCCCAGGCTACTGTGGGAAGGGAGAGATGATATTGCTGAACCTGCTCATCAAAGATGATGATCTTTGCATCATCAATAGGGATGGGAGAAGTACCAGAAAATTGGAAGGTTGCAAATGTTGTTCCCTTGTTCAAGGAAGGGAGTAGAGATAACCCAGGAAATTATAGACCAGTGAGTCTTACTTCAGTGGTGGCAAGTTGTTAGAGAAGGAGACATCGGATTCAAGGAGACTTTGCTTTGTGGATCCAGAACTGGCTTGCCAACAGAAGGTAAAGGGTGGTTATAGTTGGTTCGTATTCTACATGGATGTCAGTGACCAGTGGTGTTTCACAGGGACCCTTCCTCTTTGTGATTTTTATGAATGACCTGGATGAAGAAGTAGAAGGGAAGGTTAATAAATTTGCTGATGACACAAAGGTTGGTGATGTTGTGGATAGTCTGGAGAGTTATCAGATGTTACTGTGGGACATCGATAGGATGCAGAACTGGGCTGAGAAGTGCCAGATGGAGTTCAACCCAGTTAAGTGGTTCATTTTGGTAGGTCAAATTTGAAGACAGAATATAAATGGTATGACTCTTGGCAGTGTGAGGATCTGAGAAATCTTGGGGTCCGTGTCCATAGGACACTCAAAGCTGCTGCACAGGTTGACAGCTTGTTAAGAAAGTGTATGGTGTGTTGGTCTTCATAAACGTAGGATTGAGTTAAGGTGCTGTGAAGTAATGTTACAGCTATGTAAGACCTTGGTCAGACCCCACTTAGAGTACTGTGTTCAGTTCTGGTCACCTCTCCACAGGAAGGATGTGGATGCTATAGAGAGAATGCAGAGGAGATTTACAAGGATGTTGCCTGGATTGGAAATAAGAATGAGAATAAATTGAATGAACTTGGCCTTTTCTCCTTGGAGCAACAGAGGATGAGAGGTGACCTGATGGAGGTGTTAAGATAATGAGAGGCATTGATCGTGTGGATAGTCAGAGGCTTTTTCCCAGGGCTGAAATGGCTAACGTGAGGAGACGCAGTTTTAAAGTGCTTAGAAATTGGTACAGAGGGGAAGTCAGAGGTAAGTTTTACACACAGAGTGTGATGAGCGTTTGGAACGGGCTGCCAGCGATGGTGGTGGAGGTAGATACGATAGGGTCTTTTAAGAGACTCTTAGATAGGTACACAGAGCTTAAAAAATAGAGGGCTATGTGCTAGTGAAATTCTAGGCAGTTTCTAGAGTAGGTTACGAGGTCGGCACAACACAGTGGGCCAAAGGGCCAAAATGTGCTGTAGATGTCTATGTTCTATGATCTCACCCAGGCCCAGCACATTGATGCACAGGAAGGAGGCACAGCAAACGTTGTGCCTGTGTAAGTCACCAAACACTCCAGCAAATCCCCACATTTACTGCAGAGAGCATGCTGACTGATTCCATCAGTGTCCGTACGGAGGCGCCAATGCACAGGATTATGTGAGTCTGCAGGCTCAGCCAGCTCCACCTCCCACAAAATCATCCCCATTATCAATAACATCTTGAGAATACAGGAAGGCAGCATCCAGCATTAAGGACTTCCCTCACATCGCAGGACTCTGCAGAGAGTAGTGAGGACAACCCATGAACTTCCTATGATTCTGGACATTTATAAGGACAGGTGCGTAAAAAGGGCCTGAAGGATCATTGAAGAATCGAGTGACCCCAACCACAAGCTGTTCTAGCTGCTACCATCCGGAAACGATACCGCAGCATAAAAGCCAGGACCAACAGGCTGCAGGTCAGCTTCTTCCACCAGGCCGTCAGACTGATTAATTCACGCTGACACAACTGTATTTCTTTGTTATATTGACTATCCTGTTGTACTTACAATTTATTAGAAATTACTATAAATTGCACATTGCACATTTAGATGGAGACGTGACATGAAGATTTTTACTCTCCTGTATATGAAGGATGTAAGAATTAAAGTCAGTTCAGTTCACCATGTGGAGATGCTCTCTTCTCATTACTGCCGTCAGGGAGATAGTGCACGAGCCTGAAGACCAACCCTTGATGTTTTCTCTTTCACCCAGCCCTCAAATTCACTTGGTCCATCTCAGACACTTCTTTCCCCTTTCTCGATCTCTCAGTCTCCATCTCTGGAGATAGATTGTCCACGGACATCTTCTATAAACCCACTGACTTCCATATCTACCTTGATTATAGCTCCTCCCACCCTGCCAAATGCAAAAATTCTATTCCCTATTCCCAGTTCCTCCGTCTCCACCACATCTGCTCCCAGGATGAGGCTTTCCATTCCAGGACATCCCAAATGTCCTCTTTCTTTAAGAATCATGGTTTTCCTTCTGCCATCATCAATGATGCCCTCACCCGTATCTCCTCCATTTCCTGTACTTCAGCCCTCACCCCATCCTCCCATCACCACAACAGGGACCGTGATCCCCTTGTCCTCACCTATCACCCCACCAGCCTCCAGATCCAGCATGTTATCCTCCACAACTTCTGCCACCTTCAACAGGTCCCCACCACTAAGGACATCTTTCCCTCTCTACCTTTCTCTGCTTTTCGCAAGGATCGTTCCCTCCACAACTGCCTGGTCCACACGTCCCTCCCCACAGATCTCCCACCTGGCACTTATCCCTGCAAGCATAAGTGCTACACCTGTCCCTACACCTCATCTCTTACCACCATTCAGGGCCCCAAACAGTCCTTCCAGGTGAGGCAACACTTCTCGTGAGTCTGTTGGGGGTCATCTATTGCATCCGGTGCGGCCTCCTCTACATCGGCGAGACCCGATGCAGATTGGGGGACCGCTTCATCGAGCACCTACGCTCCGTCCATCACAGCAGACAGGATCTCCCGGTTGCCACTCACTTCAACTCTGCCTCTCATTCCCATTCAGATATGTCCACACATGGTCTCCTCTACTGCCATGATGAGACCAAACTTCGGCTGGAGGAACAACATCTCATATACCGTCTGGGTAGTCTCCAGCCCCTTGGTATGAACATCGAATTCTCCAACTTCCGGTAATTCCCTCCCTCTCCCTTCCCCCATCCCACCTCTACTCTGTCTCCTCTTCTAGCTGCCTATCACCTCTCATGACTCTGCCTTCTTCTACTACCCATAGTGCTTTCCCCTTAGATTCCTTCTTCACCTCTCCTGCCTAACCCCTCCCTGCTTCCCCTCCCCCCACCCCTTGATCTTTCCTCTGATTGGTTTTCCACCCTCCCCCCACCTTCTTTATAGGGCCCTTGTCCCCTCCTTCTTTAGTCCTGATGAAGGGTCTCGACCCGAAACAGCTTCTTTCAACGGATGCTGCCCGACCTGCTGAGTTCATCCAGCTTTTTTGTACGTCTCAATGTTTTCTCCTTTTGTCCTCCACTGTCAGATTTCTGAACCTATAAACACTGCTATCCCTCTCATTTTGCAGATTTTTCTGTTTCTTGTTGTAACTTCAGAATCGGGATTAATATCATCGGTATATGTTGTGAAATTTGTTGTTTTGTGGCAGCAAATAATTGCAATGCATAATAGAGAGAAATCTGAAGTACAGTTTGAATATACATAATAAATAGTGAAACAAGTAGTGCAAAATAGAAATACAGAAATAGTGAAGAAGTGTTCATGGGAGCAATGTCCATTCAGAAATCTGATGGCAGAGTGGAAAAAGCTGTTCCTGAATCATTGAGTGTGTGTCTTCAGGCTCCTGTACTTCCTTTCTGATGGTAGCAGTGATAACAAGACATGTCCTGGGTGATGGGTCCTTAATAATGGACACCGTCTTTTTCAGGCACTGCTCCCTGAAGATGTCCTAGATATTACAGAGGCTAGTGCCCATGATGGAGCTAAGTTTACAATCTTCTGCAGCTTATTTCGACCTTGTGCATACCAGACAGTAATGTACCCAGTTAGAACCTATCGTAATTATTTTTTGTATTGCACTCTTCTACTACTGCAAAACAACAAATTTCACAACATATGTCAGTGATAATAAATCTGACTGATCTGAATGACTATTGCTCAGTTATGTCCACAGTGATGAAGAGTTTTGTGATGAAACAGATCAACTCCTGCCTGAGAAGTGACTTGGATACACTGCTGTTTGCCTACCGGAGCAAAAAGTCCACAGCAGATCCCATTTCAATGGCTCTTCGCTCAACTCTGGGACATCTGGACAACAAAGATGCATACATCAATATGCCTTTTATCAACTACAACTCAGCCTTTAAAACCATCACTCCCAAAACTAATCAATAAGCTTTTGGACCTTGGCCTCAATACCTCCTTGTGCAATTGCATCCTCAGTTTCCTCATTTGCAGAACAGTCAGTTTGGATTGGCAACAACATCTCCTCCATAATCTCCATCAGCACAGGAGCACTGCAAGGCTGTGCACTAAGCCCCCTGTTCCACCTGCTTTACACCTATGACTGTGTGGCTAAGCACAGCTCCAAAGAATGCAATATTCAAGTTTGCTGATGACACCACTGGTGTGGGCTGAATCAAAGGTGATGACAAATCAGCATTCAGGAGGGAGACTGAAAATCTGGCTGAGTGGCCCCATAACAACAACCTCTCACTCAATGTCAGCAAAACCGAGGAACTGATTATTGACTGCCAGAGGAGGAAAGCAGAGGTCCATGAGTCAGTCCTCATCAGAGGATCAGCAACTTTAAATTCCTCAGTGTGATTATTTCAGAGGATCTGTCCTGAGCCCAGCATGCAAGTGCAATTACAAAGAAATCGCTCTACTTCCTTCAGTTTGCGAAGATTCGGCATAACATCTAAAACTTAGAGAAATTTGATAGATGTGTAGTGGAGAACATATTGACTGGCTGCATCACAGTCTGGTGTGGAAACACCAAAGTTCTTGAATGGAAAATCCTACAAAAAGCAGTGGATACGACCCAGTCCATCATGGGTGAAGCCTGCCCCACCATTGAGCACATCTACATGATACACTGTCACAGGAAAGCAGTATCCATCATCGGGGGCCCCATTACCTAGGACATGCTCTTTCCTTGCTGCTGATCTCAGGTAGAAGGTGCAGGAGGCTCAGGACTCCACCACCAGGTTTGGGAAAAATTATTGCCCCTCAGCCATCAGGCTCTTGAACCAACTTCTCTCAACTTCATTTGCCCCATCACAGAACTGTTCCCACAACTAATGGACACACTTTCAAGGGCTTTTCATCTCATATTCTTGATACTTATTGCTTATGTATTAATTATTATTATTTCTTTTTGAATGTGCACAATTTGTTGTCTTTTGCATTCTGGTGCGGACTTTCACTGATTCTCTAATGGTTATTATTCTATTATGGATTTATTGAGTATGCCTGCAAGAGAGTGAACCTCAGGGTTGTATATGGTGACGTATATGTACTTTGATAGTAACTTTACTTGAACCTTGAAAGATTTGTTTGGGTATCTGGAGATTTTAGGGGTTTATGGTGTTCCAGTGAATACTGCAGATTTACTGAGTATCTGGAGAATTCTGGCAGCTCATTCTATTTACAGATCAACCTCTGCGTGAAAATCTCTCCCCTCTCACCTTAAACCTGTTCCGTCTGGTTCTTGATTGCCCAAATCTGGGGAAGAAGACTGTGCACCATCACCCTATTGGCTTATACACCCCAGTCTTCTACAGTCTATGGAATAATGTCACCACTGTACTCTACACGTCCCTGTACTGTGCACATCCCTGTACTGTACACGTCACTGTACTCAACACGTCCCTGTACTGAGCACGTCACTGTACTCTACACGTCACTGTACTGTGCACGTCCCTGTACTCTACATGTCCCTGTACTGAGCACGTCACTGTACTCTACACGTCACTGTACTGTGCACGTCCCTGTACTCTACATGTCCCTGTACTGTGCACGTCCCTGTACTCTACACGTCCCTGTACTGTGCATGTCACTGTACTCAACACGTCCCTGTACTGAGCACGTCACTGTACTGTGCACATCCCTGTACTCTACATGTCCCTGTACTGAGCACGTCACTGTACTCTACATGTCCCTGTACTGAGCACGTCCCTGTACTCTACATGTCACTATACTGAGCACGTCACTGTACTCTACATGTCCCTGTACTGAGCACGTCACTGTACTCTACATGTCCCTGTACTGAGCACGTCACTGTACTCTACACGTCCCTGTACTGAGCACGTCACTGTACTCTACACGTCCCTGTACTGAGCACGTCACTGTACTCTACATGTCCCTGTACTGAGCACGTCACTGTACTCTACACGTCCCTGTACTGAGCACGTCCCTGTACTCTACATGTCCCTGTACTGAGCACGTCACTGTACTCTACACGTCACTGTACTGTGCACGTTACTGTACTCTACACGTCACTGTACTGTGCATGTTACTGTACTCTACACGTCACTGTACTGTGCACGTTACTGTACTCTACATGTCCCTGTACTGAGCACGTCACTGTACTCTACATGTCCCTGTACTGAGCACGTTACTGTACTCTACACATCCCTGTACTGTGCACGTTACTGTACTCTACACGTCACTGTACTGTGCACGTTACTGTACTCTACATGTCCCTGTACTGAGCACGTTACTGTACTCTACACATCCCTGTACTGTGCACGTTACTGTACTCTACACGTCCCTGTACTCTACACGTCCTTGTTCTGTACACGTCCCTGTACTCTACATGTCCCTGCACTGTGCACATCCCTGTATTCTACACGTCCCTGTACTGTGCATGTCCCTGTGCTGTGCACATCCCTGTACTGTGCACTTCAGTGTTCTCTACATGTCCCTGTACTGTGCACATCACTGTACTCTAAACGTCATGATACTCTGCACGTCACTGTACTCTACATGTCCCTGTACTGTACACATCACTGTACTCTACATGTCCCTGTACTGAGCACGTCACTACAGTGCTCATCACTGTACCATGCATATCACTGCATTCCATTCATCAAAAAACTCTGTGCCTCACCGTACTCTGAATATCACTGTGCTCTGTACATTACAGTCTGGTAGAGCAATTTAAAAGCACAGGAACAGGAATGCATAAGAAGTGGCAGACAGTAGTGGATTCAGCCCAGTACACGTGGGTAGAATCTAAACAATGTACTGTTTGTGTAATGGAAAATCCTCCATCAAAGATCCCCAACCATCCGAGCCATGCCACCTTCTCGCATCTCCCGTTGGACTGAAGTCCCACTCGGCCAAATTCTGAAACAGCGACTTCTCTTCAGCCATTTAGTTGTTGAACCAACCAGCACAGTCGAAATCACTATCTCCATCCAGAAGCACAGTGACCGCTTTGTGATATATCAGACAGTTTTTTATTCTAATTGTATTAATTCCTGTAAACATTGTGTATAATTTCTATTTAATTCCTGTGGATACTGCTTTATCTGTGCATGCATGGACATGTGCATCTGACAATAAACTCCATTTTCAGAGCTTCCACACTTCCCATACTCCGCCCCCTCCCATGATGGGATCATTCCTGCAGAGGTGCTGCCCACCAGGCTGCTTTTCCAGCCCATGTCCCTGGAGTAGAACCACAGGCCTCGTCTCTCCTGTTAAACCCATGCTTCAGTTACTGTTGTTTCCTTCTCTGTCCATCCCCACTGACCTCGCTGACATTCCTATCAATGTCCAGTGAGTGTCCTGTCCACTCCAACTCTCTCTTCACTGACACTGTCCCTCCTCAGGCATCCCCCCTCACCCTCTCCCATCCCTAGCCATCCCCCTAACCCTCTCCAATTCTCACCCCTCCCCTTAACCCTCTCTCATCCCTCACCCTCTCCCATCCTCACCCATCCCCCTAACCCTCTCCAATTCTCACCCCTCCCCTTAACCCTCTCTCATCCCTCACCCTCTCCCATCCTCACCCAACCCCCTAACCCTCTCCAACTCTCACCCCTCCGCTCTCCCATCCTCACCCAACCCCCTAACCCTCTCTCATCCCTCACCCTCTCCCATCCCTAGCCATCCCCCTAACCCTCTCCAATTCTCACCCCTCCCCTTAACCCTCTCTCATCCCTCACCCTCTCCCATCCTCACCCAACCCCCTAACCCTCTCCAACTCTCACCCCTCCGCTCTCCCATCCTCACCCAACCCCCTAACCCTCTCTCATCCCTCACCCTCTCCCATCCTCACCCAACCCCCTAACCCTCTCCAACTCTCACCCCTCCGCTCTCCCATCCTCACCCAACCCCCTAACCCTCTCTCATCCCTCACCCTCTCCAACTCTCACCCCTCCGCTCTCCCATCCTCACCCATCCCCTAACCCTCTCCCATACACTCTCATCCCCACACCAGCTCCTTCCCTGTGCACTGTGTCTGCGAATATTGTGTCACTGACATTCTGTCGTGAATATTGTGACAATGAAATTGTGTTCTGTCAATATTGTGTCACTGACAACTTGTGTCTGAATGTTGTGTCACTCACACTCTGTACACATGGACATAAACATCTGACAAGAAACCTCTGACTTTGAGTTTTCTCTTTCCTTCCCTCCCTCCTCACCTTTTCTCCCTTTGCCTCTCCCTCCCACTCCCCTCTCACTCTTCATAATTGATGATGTTTTTCCTGTGAATGTCATATCAGACAATCTGTTCTGGAACCAGCTTGCAAGTTCCATTGTAAAGAAAGCGTCTCTACTTTCTGAGACGTTTATGTAAATTCAGCAAGTCACCACAAGCTTTGACAAACTTCTGCAGATGCACAGTGGAGCATATCCTGAGTGGTTGCTGCACAGCCTGGTGTGGAAACACTAATACCCAGGAATGGAAGAGCAGACAGAAACTGGTCACAGCCAGCTCTGAGCAGATATACCTGGAGCGCTGCCAGTAGAAAGAAACAACCATCCATAAGATCCTCCCCCATCCAACAATAAATTCTGAGACAAGCTTCCTCCCTGTCTACTACACCAGCAGAGTTGGTGTGGTCTCCCTGTCCACACCAGCAGATTTAGTATGGTCTCCCAGTCCACACCAGCAGAGTTAGTATGGTCTCCCAGTCCACACCAGCAGAGTTAGTGTGGTCTCCCAGTCCACACCAGCAGAGTTAGTGTGGTCTCCCAGTCCACACCAGAAGAGTTAGGATGGTCTCCCAGTCCACACCAGCAGAGTTAGTGTGGTCTCCCAGTCCACACCAGAAGAGTTAGTGTGGTCTCCCAGTCCACACCAGAAGAGTTAGGATGGTCTCCCAGTCCACACCAGCAGAGTTAGTGTGGTCTCCCAGTCCACACCAGCAGAGTTAGTATGGTCTCCCAGTCCACACCAGAAGAGTTAGTGTGGTCTCCCAGTCCACACCAGAAGAATTAGGATGGTCTCCCAGTCCACACCAGCAGAGTTGGTGTGGTCTCCCAGTCCACACCAGCAGAGTTAGTATGGTCTCCCAGTCCACACCAGAAGAGTTAGTGTGGTCTCCCAGTCCACACCAGAAGAATTAGGATGGTCTCCCAGTCCACACCAGCAGAGTTGGTGTGGTCTCCCTGTCCACACCAGCAGAGTTAGTGTCGTCTGAAAACCCAATAACCACATTGTCAACCGAATTGTTAATACAGAGGGCAGACAACAGGGAACCTGACCTGATCGCTGTGACCATTTATCACAAGCCTCCGATCTGAATAAAAATCCTCCACCATCTACCTCCCTCTACCCCCACTGAGCCAATTCTATATCCAGTTGGCTCCCGCACCCTGTATCCTGTGTGACCCCTACACCCATGACTGTGTGGCTTAGCACAGCTCAAATGCCACCTATAAATTTGTTGATGATATGACTATTGTTGGCGGAATTTCAGGTGGTGACAATGGACGGACAGGAGCAAGGTATGTCAACCAGTTGAGTGGTATCGCAGCACAACCTTGCACTCAACGTTAGTAAGACCAAAGAACTGATTGTGGACTTAAGAAAGGGACACACACCAATCCTCATTGAGGGATTAGAAGTGGAGAGAGTGAGCAGATTCCTGGAGATTCATCCTGTACCCAACGTATCGATGCAGCTGCAAAGAAGGCAAAACAGTGGCTATGTTCCATTAGGAGATTTGGCATGTCACCAGAGAATCATGAACCATGGAGAGCATTCTAACTGGCTGCATCACCGTCTGGTATGGTGGGGTGTGGGGCTACTATACAGGGACAAAGTAAGCTGTGGAATTGTAAACTCAGCTCCATCATAGGCACTCCCATCCATAGTATCCAGGACAACTTCAAGGAGTGATGCCTCAAAAAGGTGGCATCCATCATTCAGGACCTCCAGCATCCAGGACATGCCCTCTTCTCACTGTTACCATCAGGTCGAGGGTACAGAAGCCTGAAGGCACACACTCAGTGTTTCAGGAACAGCTTCTTCCCTTTACAATCTGATTTCTGAATGGACAATGGACCCATGAAGATTACTTCACTACTTTTTTATTTCTATTTTTCTACTGTCCATTTACCTATTCAATATATATTGACGTACATAGTTACTGTAATTCACTTTTTCTCTAATATTATGCGGCTGCTGCAAAGAAAACAAATTCCATTGCTGTCAGTATGCCAGTGACGTTAAACCTGATTCTGATCCTCCTCACAACAACCAGCAGGCAAGAGATGGAGGAACCTCAGATCCCACACCACCACGGTCAGGAACAGTTATTACCCAAACCCATCAGACTTCTGAACTGGTGTGGATAACTTCAATTGCTGTTATTCTAAACTGATTCTGCAACTAACAGACTCACTTTGAGGGACACTTTATAATTCGTGTTCTTCACATTTTTATTTGCAGTTTGTCAACTCTACACACTAGTTGTTTGACTTTTTTGTCCATTTTGTATAGTTTTCATAAAACTAAAGTATTTCTTTTTTCCTGTAAATGCCCACAAGAAAATGCATCTGGAGGTGTAGCTGGTGAGTGAGAGCATTGTGTATCTTTGGCTGTGTGCTGGATGGTATCATTAGTCTACATACACATGGACCTGCGCAACTGACAATAAAGTCACCTTTGAATGGCACACAAATAGACATGTATTGTAATTCAGTTATAATGACAACACTAAACCAGTTACTAATTGACTGAGGAAACACAAAACTGAGGAGAGTGAGGAAATACCTGATAGAGGTTTATAAGATTACAAAGGAAACAGATCAAGGAGAGAACCAATATCAATTGGGCTAGCGTAAATATGTTTGTGATTGTCACACGTACTGAGTGAATGAGAGACTTTGTGATTGTCACACGTACAGACGGAGTTGAGAGACTTTGTGATTGTCACACGTACCGAGGGAGTGACAGGCCTTGTGATTATCACACGTACCGAGGGAGTGACAGGCTTTGTGATTGTCACACGTACCGATGGAGTGAGAGACTTTGTGACTGTCACACGTACCAAGGGAGTGAGAGACTTTGTGACTGAAAGCAGGCTGAGGGAGTGAGAGACTTTGTGATTGTCATCCGTACCGAGGGTGAGAGACTTTGTGATTGACACACGTACCGAGGGAGTGAGAGAGTTTGTGATTGTCACACGTACAGACGGAGTGAGAGACTTTGTGACTGTCACACGTACCGAGGGAATGAGAGACTTTGTGATTGGCACACGTACCGAGGGAGTGAGAGACTTTGTCATTGTCACAGGTACCGAGGGAGTGAGAGACTTTGTCTGTGCTTGTCACATGTACCGAGGGAGTGAGTTACTTTGTGATTATCACATGTACCGAGGGAGTGAGAGACGTTATGATTGTGACACGTACTGAGGGAGCGAGAGACTTTGTGATTGTCACACGTACCGAGAGTAAGAGACTTTGTGATTGTCACACGTACCGACGTAGATGAGAGACTTTGTTATTGTCACATGTACCGACGGAGTGACAGGCTTTGTGATTGTCACACGTACCGAGGGAGTGACAGGCTTTGTGATTGTCACACGTACCAAGGGAGTGAGAGACTTTGTGATTGTCATCCGTACGAAGTGAGTGAGAGACTTTGTGATACTCACACGTATCGAGGGAGTGAGAGACTTTGTGATTCTCACACGTACCGAGGGAGTGAGTCTATTTGATTGTTACACATACCGAGGGAGTGAGAGACTTTGGATTGTCATACGTACCGAGGGAGTAAGAGACTTTGTCACTATCACACATACTGAGGAAGTGAGAGACGTTGTCTGTGATTGTCACATGTACCGAGGGAGTAAGAGTCTTTGTGATTGTCACACGTACCGAGGGAGTGACAGGCTTTGAGATTGTCACACATACTGAGGAAGTGAGAGACTTTGTGATTGTCACACGTATCGAGGGAGCGAGAGACTTTGTGATTGTCACACATACCGAGGGAGTGAGAGACTTTGTGATTGGCACACGTACCGAGGGAGTGAGAAACTTTGTGATTGTCACACGTACCGAGGGAGTGAGTTACTTTGTGATTATCACATGTACCGAGGGAGTGACAGGCTTTGTGATTGTCACACGTACAGACGGAGAGGAGAGACTTTGTGATTGTCACACGTACCGAGGGAGTAACAGGCTTTGTAATTGTCACACGTACTGAGGAAGAGAGAGACTTTGTGATTGTCACACGTACCGAGGGAGTGAGAGACATTCTGATTGTCATCCGTTCAAAGGGAATTAGAGATATTGTGATTGTCACACGTACCGACTGAGAGGAGAGACTTTGTGATTGTTAAACATTCCGAGGGGGTGAGAGACACTGTGATTGTCACACATACCGAGGGAGTGAGAGTATTTTTGATTGTTACACATGCCGAGGGAATGAGAGACTTTGTGATTGTCACTGGTTCCGAGGGAATGAGAGACTTTGTCTGTGATTGTCACATGTACCGAGAGTCTGAGAGACTTTGTGATTGTCACATGTATCGAGGGAGTGAGAGACTTTGTGATTGTCACACGTAGCGAGGGAGTGAGAGACTTTGTGGCTATCACACGTACTGAGGAAGTGAGAGACTTTGTGATTGTCAAACGTATCGAGGGAGTGAGAGACTTTGTGATTGTCAAACGTATCGAGGGAGTGAGAGACTTTGTGATTCGCACACATACCGAGGGAGTGAGAGACTTTGTCTGTGATTGTCACACGTACCGAGGGAGTGAGAGTCTTTTTGATTGTTACACATACCGAGGGAGTGAGAGACTTTGTGACTATCACACGTACCGAGGGAATGAGAGACTTTGTGATTGGCACACGTACCGAGCGACTGAGAGACTTTGTGATTGTCACACGTACTGAGGGTTTGAGAGACTTTGTGATTATCACACGTACCGAGGCAGTGAGAGACTTTTTGATTGTCATACGTACCGAGTGAGTGAGAGACTTTGTGATTGTCACACTTACCGAGGGAGTGAGAGACTTTGTCTGTGATTGTCACTCGTACCAAGGGAGTTAGAGACAATCTGATTGTCATCCGTTCAAAGGGAATTTGAGATATTGTTATTGTCATACGTACCAACTGAGAGGACAGACTTTGTGATTGTTACACATACCGAGGAAGTGAGAGACTTTGTGATAGTAACGCGTACCGAGGGAGTTAGAGACATTGTTATTGTCACACGTACCGACTGAGAGGACAGACTTTGTGATTGTTACACATACCGAGGAAGTGAGAGACTTTGTGATAGTAACGCGTACCGAGGGAGTTAGAGACATTGTTATTGTCACACATACCGACTGAGAGGAGAGACTTTGTGATTGTTAAACATTCCGAGGGAGTGAGAGACTCTGTGATTGTCACACATACCGAGGGAGTGAGAGTCTTTTTGATTGTTACACATGCCGAGGGACTGAGAGACTTTGTGATTGTCACACGTACCAAGGGAGTGAGAGACTTTGGGACTATCACACATACCGAGGGAATGAGAGACTTTGTGATTGTCACTGGTTCCGAGGGAATGAGAGACTTTGTCTGTGATTGTCACATGTACCGAGAGTCTGAGAGACTTTGTGATTGTCACATGTATCGAGGGAGTGAGAGACTTTGTGATTGTCACACATAGCGAGGGAGTGAGAGACTTTGTGATTGTCACACGTAGCGAGGGAGTGAGAGACTTTGTCTGTGATTGTCACTTGTACCAAGGGAGTTAGAGACAAACTGATTGTCATCCGTTCAAAGGGAATTTGAGATATTGTTATTGTCATACGTACCAACTGAGAGGACAGACTTTGTGATTGTTACACATACCGAGGAAGTGAGAGACTTTGTGATAGTAACGCGTACCGAGGGAGTAAGAGACTTTGTGACTATCACACGTACTGAGGAAATGAGAGACTTTGTGATTGTCACACGTATCGAGGGAGTGAGAGACTTTGTCATTGGCACACATACGGAGTGAGTGAGCGACTTTGTGGTTGTCACACGTACCGAGCGAGTGAGAGACTTTTTGATTGTCACACGTACCGAGGGAGTGAGAGACTTTGGGACTATCACACGTACCGAGGGAATGAGAGACTTTGTGATTGTCACTGGTTCCGAGGGAATGAGAGACTTTGTCTGTGATTGTCACATGTACCGAGAGTCTGAGAGACTTTGTGATTGTCACATGTATCGAGGGAGTGAGAGACTTTGTGATTGTCACTCGTACCAAGGGAGTTAGAGACAAACTGATTGTCATCCATTCAAAGGGAATTAGAGATATCATGATTGTCACACGTACCGACTGAGAGGGGAGACTTTCTGATTGTTACACATGCCGAGGGAGTGAGAGACTTTGTGATTGTAACACGTACCGAGGGAGTATGAGACTTTGTGGTTGTCACACGTACCAAGGGAGTGAGAGACTTTGTGACTATCACACGTACTGAGGAAGTGAGAGACTTTGTGATTGTCAAACGTATCGAGGGAGTGAGAGACTTTGTAATTGTCATACATACCGAGGGAGTAAGAGACTTTGTGATTCGCACACGTACCGAGGGAGTGAGAGACTTTGTCTGTGAGTGTCACACGTACCGAGGGAGTGAGAGACTTTGTCTGTGATTTTCATACGTACCGAGGGAGTGAGAGTCTTTTTGATTGTTACACATGCCGAGGGAGTGAGAGACTTTGTGACTATCACACGTACCGAGGGAATGAGAGACTTTGTGATTGGCACACGTACCGAGCGACTGAGAGACTTTGTGATTGTCACATGTACTGAGGGTATGAGAGACTTTGTGATTATCACACGTACCGAGGCAGTGAGAGACTTTTTGATTGTCGTACGTACCGAGTGAGTGAGAGACTTTGTGATTGTCACACTTACCGAGGGAGTGAGAGACTTTGTCTGTGATTGTCACTCGTACCAAGGGAGTTAGAGACAATCTGATTGTCATCCGTTCAAAGGGAATTTGAGATATTGTTATTGTCATACGTACCAACTGAGAGGACAGACTTTGTGATTGTTACACATACCGAAGTGAGAGACTTTGTGATAGTAACGCGTACCGAGGGAGTAAGAGACTTTGTGACTATCACACGTACTGAGAAAATGAGAGACTTTGTGATTGTCACACGTATCGAGGGAGTGAGAGACTTTGTGATTGGCACACGTACCGAGGGAGTGAGAGACTTTGTCATTGTCACAGGAACCGAGGGAGTGAGAGACTTTGTCTGTGCTTGTCACATGTACCGAGGGAGTGAGTTACTTTGTGATTATCACATGTACCGAGGGAGTGAGAGACGTTATGATTGTGACACGTACTGAGGGAGCGAGAGACTTTGTGATTGTCACACGTACCGAGAGTAAGAGACTTTGTGATTGTCACACGTACCGACGTAGATGAGAGACTTTGTGATTGTCACATGTACCGACGGAGTGACAGGCTTTGTGATTGTCACACGTACCGAGGGATTGACAGGCTTTGTGATTGTCACACGTACCGAGGGAGTGACAGGCTTTGTGATTGTCACGCGTACCGAGGGAGTGAGAGACTTTGTGATTGTCATCCGTACGAAGTGAGTGAGAGACTTTGTGATACTCACACGTATCGAGGGAGTGAGAGACTTTGTGATTCTCACACGTACCGAGGGAGTGAGTCTATTTGATTGTTACACATACCGAGGGAGTGAGAGACTTTGGATTGTCATACGTACCGAGGGAGTAAGAGACTTTGTCACTATCACACGTACTGAGGAAGTGAGAGACGTTGTCTGTGATTGTCATGTACTGAGGGAGTGAGAGACTTTGGATTGTCATACGTACCGAGGGAGTAAGAGACTTTGTCACTATCACACGTACTGAGGAAGTGACAGGCTTTGAGATTGTCACACATACTGAGGAAGTGAGAGACTTTGTGATTGTCACACATATCGAGGGAGCGAGAGACTTTGTGATTGTCACACATACCGAGGGAGTGAGAGACTTTGTGATTGGCACACGTACCGAGGGAGTGAGAAACTTTGTGATTGTCACACGTACCGAGGGAGTGAGTTACTTTGTGATTATCACATGTACCGAGGGAGTGACAGGCTTTGTGATTGTCACACGTACAGACGGAGAGGAGAGACTTTGTGATTGTCACACGTACTGAGGAAGAGAGAGACTTTGTGATTGTCACACGTACCGAGGGAGTGAGAGACATTCTGATTGTCATCCGTTCAAAGGGAATTAGAGATATTGTGATTGTCACACGTACCGACTGAGAGGAGAGACTTTGTGATTGTTAAACATTCCGAGGGGGTGAGAGACACTGTGATTGTCACACATACCGAGGGAGTGAGAGTCTTTTTGATTGTTACACATGCCGAGGGAATGAGAGACTTTGTGATTCTCACATGTATCGAGGGAGTGAGAGACTTTGTGATTGTCACACGTAGCGAGGGAGTGAGAGACTTTGTGGCTATCACACGTACTGAGGAAGTGAGAGACTTTGTGATTGTCAAACGTATCGAGGGAGTGAGAGACTTTGTGATTGTCAAACGTATCGAGGGAGTGAGAGACTTTGTGATTGTCATACATACCGAGGGAGTAAGAGACTTTGTGATTCGCACACGTACCGAGGGAGTGAGAGACTTTGTCTGTGATTGTCACACGTACCGAGGGAGTGAGAGTCTTTTTGATTGTTACACATACCGAGGGAGTGAGAGACTTTGTGACTATCACACGTACCGAGGGAATGAGAGACTTTGTGATTGGCACACGTACCGAGCGACTGAGAGACTTTGTGATTGTCACACGTACTGAGGGTATGAGAGACTTTGTGATTATCACACGTACCGAGGCAGTGAGAGACTTTTTGATTGTCATACGTACCGAGTGAGTGAGAGACTTTGTGATTGTCACACTTACCGAGGGAGTGAGAGACTTTGTCTGTGATTGTCACTCGTACCAAGGGAGTTAGAGACAATCTGATTGTCATCCGTTCAAAGGGAATTTGAGATATTGTTATTGTCATACGTACCAACTGAGAGGACAGACTTTGTGATTGTTACACATACTGAGGAAGTGAGAGACTTTGTGATAGTAACGCGTACCGAGGGAGTTAGAGACATTGTTATTGTCACACGTACCGACTGAGAGGACAGACTTTGTGATTGTTACACATACCGAGGAAGTGAGAGACTTTGTGATAGTAACGCGTACCGAGGGAGTTAGAGACATTGTTATTGTCACACATACCGACTGAGAGGAGAGACTTTGTGATTGTTAAACATTCCGAGGGAGTGAGAGACTCTGTGATTGTCACACATACCGAGGGAGTGAGAGTCTTTTTGATTGTTACACATGCCGAGGGACTGAGAGACTTTGTGATTGTCACACGTACCAAGGGAGTGAGAGACTTTGGGACTATCACACGTACCGAGGGAATGAGAGACTTTGTGATTGTCACTGGTTCCGAGGGAATGAGAGACTTTGTCTGTGATTGTCACATGTACCGAGAGTCTGAGAGACTTTGTGATTGTCACATGTATCGAGGGAGTGAGAGACTTTGTGATTGTCACACGTAGCGAGGGAGTGAGAGACTTTGTGATTGTCACACGTAGCGAGGGAGTGAGAGACTTTGTCTGTGATTGTCACTCGTACCAAGGGAGTTAGAGACAAACTGATTGTCATCCGTTCAAAGGGAATTTGAGATATTGTTATTGTCATACGTACCAACTGAGAGGACAGACTTTGTGATTGTTACACATACCGAGGAAGTGAGAGACTTTGTGATAGTAACGCGTACCGAGGGAGTAAGAGACTTTGTGACTATCACACGTACTGAGGAAATGAGAGACTTTGTGATTGTCACACGTATCGAGGGAGTGAGAGACTTTGTCATTGGCACACGTACGGAGTGAGTGAGCGACTTTTTGGTTGTCACACGTACCGAGCAAGTGAGAGACTTTTTGATTGTCACACGTACCGAGGGAGTGAGAGACTTTGGGACTATCACATGTACCGAGGGAATGAGAGACTTTGTGATTGTCACTGGTTCCGAGGGAATGAGAGACTTTGTCTGTGATTGTCACATGTACCGAGAGTCTGAGAGACTTTGTGATTGTCACATGTATCGAGGGAGTGAGAGACTTTGTGATTGTCATTCGTACCAAGGGAGTTAGAGACAAACTGATTGTCATCCATTCAAAGGGAATTAGAGATATCATGATTGTCACACGTACCGACTGAGAGGGGAGACTTTCTGATTGTTACACATGCCGAGGGAGTGAGAGACTTTGTGATTGTAACACGTACCGAGGGAGTGAGAGACTTTGTGACTATCACACGTACTGAGGAAGTGAGAGACTATGTGATTGTCAAACGTATCGAGGGAGTGAGAGACTTTGTAATTGTCATACATACCGAGGGAGTAAGAGACTTTGTGATTCGCACACGTACCGAGGGAGTGAGAGACTTTGTCTGTGATTTTCATACGTACCGAGGGAGTGAGAGTCTTTTTGATTGTTACACATACCGAGGGAGTGAGAGACTTTGTGATTGGCACACGTACCGAGCGACTGAGAGACTTTGTGATTGTCACACGTACCGAGGGAATGAGAGACTTTGTCATTGGCACACGTACGGAGTGAGTGAGCGACTTTGTGGTTGTCACACGTACCGAGCGAGTGAGAGACTTTTTGATTGTCACACGTAGCGAGGGAGTGAGAGACTTTGTCTGTGATTGTCACTCGTACCAAGGGAGTTAGAGACAATCTGATTGTCATCCATTCAAAGGGAATTTGAGATATTGTTATTGTCATACGTACCAACTGAGAGGAGAGACTTTGTGATTGTTACACATACCGAGGAAGTGAGAGACTTTGTGAATGTCACAGGTACTGAGGGAGTGAGAGACTTTGTCTGTGATTGTCACACGTACTGAGGGAGTGAGAGACTTTTTGATTGTCACACAAACTGAGGGAGTGAGAGACTTTGTGATTGTCACACGTACCGAGAGTGTGAGAGACTTTGTGACTATCACACGTACCGAGGGAATGAGAGACTTTGTAATTGGCACACGTACCGAGCGACTGAGAGACTTTGTGATTGTCACACATACCGAGGGAGTGAGAGACTTTGTCTGTGATTGTCACTCGTACCAAGGCAGTTAGAGACATTCTGATTGTCATCCGTACCAAGGGAGTTAGAGACATTGTGATTGTCACACGTACTGACGGAGAGGAGAGACTTTGTGATTGTCACACATACCGAGGGAGTGAGAGACTTTGTCTGTGATTGTCACTCGTACCAAGGCAGTTAGAGACATTCTGATTGTCATCCGTACCAAGGGAGTTAGAGACATTGTGATTGTCACACGTACCGACGGAGAGGAGAGACTTTGTGATTGTCAGACGTACCATGGGAGTGAGAGAAGTTGTCTGTGATTGTCACACCTACCGAGGGAGTGAGAGATTTTCTGTATGATTGTCACACATACCGAGGGAGTGAGAGACTTTGTGATTGTCACACGTACTGAGGGAGTGAGAGACGTTGTCTGTGATTGTCATACGTACCGAGGGAGTGAGAGACTTTGTGATTCTCACACGTACCAAGGGAGTGAGAGACTTTCTGATTGTCACACGTATCGAGGGAGTGAGAGACTTTGTGATTGTCACACATACCAAGGGAGTGAGAGACTTTGTGATCATCACACATACCGAGGGAGTGTGAGACTTTCTGATTGTCACACATATCGAGGGAGTCAGAGACTTTCTGTGTCAATGTCACATGTACGGAGGGAGGGAGAGAATTTGTCTGTGATTGTCACATGTACTGAAGGAGATGAGAGTCTTTTTGATTGTCACAAGTACCGAGGGAGTGAGAGACTTTGTGATTGTCACTACGTACCGAGGGAATGCGAGACTTCGTGATTGTCACAGGTACCGAGGGAGTGAGAGACTTTGTCTGTGATTGTCACTCGTACCGAGGGAATTAGAGACATTCTGATTGTCATCCGTACCGAGAGTGAGTGACTTTGTGATTGTCACACATACCGAGGAAGTGACTGGCTTTGTGATTGCCACACGTACCGAGGGAGTGACAGGCTTTGTGATTGTCACACATACCGAGGGAGATGAGAGACTTTGTGATTGTCACACGTACCAACGGAGTGACTGGCTTTGTGATTGCCACACATACCGAGGGAGTGACAGGCTTTGTGATTGTCACACGTACCGACGGAGATAAGAGACTTTGTGATTGTCACACATACCAACGGAGTGACAGACTTTGTGATTGTCACACGTACCGAGGGAGTGACAGGCTTTCTGATTGTCACACGTACCGAGGGAGTGAGATACTCTGAGATTTTCATACGTACCGAGGGAGTGAGAGAGTTTGTCTGTGATTGTCACACATACCGAGGGAGATGAGAGACTTTGTCTGTGATTGTCACAGGTACCGAGGGAGTGAGAGACTTTGTCTATGATTGTCACATCTACCCAGGAAGTGAGTTACTTTGTGATTATCACACGTACTGAGGAAGTGAGAGACTTTGTGATTGTCATCCGTACCGAGAGAGTGAGAGACTTTATGATTGTCAGACGTACCGAGGGAGCGGTAGACTTTGTGATTGTCAGACGTACCGAGGGTGTGACAGGCTTTGTGATTGTCACACGTACCAAGGGATTGACAGGCTTTGTGATTGTCATCCGTACCGAGTGAGTGTGAGATTTTGTGATAGTCAGACATATCGAGGGAGTGAGAGACTTTGTGATTCGTACACGTACCGAGGGAGTGAGAGACTTTGTCCGTGATTGTCACACGTACCGTGGGAGTGAGAGACTTTTTGATTGTTACACATACCGAGGGAGTGTGAGACTTTGTGATTGTCACACGTACCGAGGGAGTAAGAGTCTTTGTGACTATCACACATACTGAGGGAGTGAGAGACGTTATCTGTGATTGTCACACGTACCGAGGGAATGAGAGACTTTGTGATTGTCACATGTACCGAGGGGGTGAGAGACTTTGTCTGTGATTGTCACACATACTGAGGGAGTGAGATACTTTGTGATTGTCACACAAACTGAGGGAGTGAGAGACTTTGTGATTGTCACATGTACCGAGGGAGTGAGAGTCTTTTTGATTGTTACACATACCGAGGGAGTGAGAGACTTTGTGACTATCACACGTACCGAGGGAATGAGAGACTTTGTGATTGGCACACATACCGAGGGAGTGAGAGACTTTGTCTGTGATTGTCACTCGTACCAAGGCAGTTAGAGACATTCTGATTGTCATCCGTAACAAGGGAGTTAGAGACATTGTGATTGTCACACGTACCGACGGAGAGGAGAGACTTTGTGATTGTTACACATACCGAGGGAGTAAGAGACTTTGTGACTATCACACGTACTGAGGAAGTGAGAAACTTTTTGATTGTCATACGTACCGAGTGAGTGAGAGACTTTGTGATTGTCACACTTACCGAGGGAGTGAGAGACTTTGTCTGTGATTGTCACTCATACCGAGGGAGTTAGAGACATTCTGATTGTCATCCGTACCGAGAGTGAGTGACTTTGTGATTGTCACACATACCGAGGGAGTGAGAGGCGTTGTGATTGTCACACGTACCGAGGGAATGAGAGAGTTTCTTTCTGATTCTCAGACGTACTGTGGGAGTGAAAGAAGTTGTCTGTGAATGTCACACCTACCGATGGAGTGAGAGACTTTGTGATTGTCACTACGTACCGAGGGAGTGAGAGACTTTGTGATTGTCACAGGTACCGAGGGAGTGAGAGATTTTGGCTGTGATTGTCGCTCGTACCAAGGGAGTTAGAGACATTCTGATTGTCATCCGTACCGAGAGTGAGTGACTTTGTGATTGTCACACGTACCGAGGAAGTGACTGGCTTTGTGATTGCCACACGTACCGAGGGAGTGACAGGCTTTGTGATTGTCACACGTACCGACGGAGATAAGAGACTTTGTGATTGTCACACGTACCAACGCAGTGACAGGCTTTGTGATTGTCACACGTACCGAGGGAGTGACAGGCTTTCTGATTGTCACACATATCGAGGGAGTCAGAGACTTTCTGTGTCAATGTCACATGTACGGAGGGAGGGAGAGAATTTGTCTGTGATTGTCACATGTACTGAAGGAGATGAGAGTCTTTTTGATTGTCACAAGTACCGAGGGAGTGAGAGACTTTGTGATTGTCACTACGTACCGAGGGAATGCGAGACTTCGTGATTGTCACAGGTACCGAGGGAGTGAGAGACTTTGTCTGTGATTGTCACTCGTACCGAGGGAGTTAGAGACATTCTGATTGTCATCCGTACCGAGAGTGAGTGACTTTGTGATTGTCACACATACCGAGGAAGTGACTGGCTTTGTGATTGCCACACGTACCGAGGGAGTGACAGGCTTTGTGATTGTCACACGTACCGATGGAGATAAGAGACTTTGTGATTGCCACACGTACCGAGGGAGTGACAGGCTTTGTGATTGTCACACATACCGAGGGAGATGAGAGACTTTGTGATTGTCACACGTACCAACGGAGTGACAGGCTTTGTGATTGCCACACATACCGAGGGAGTGACAGGCTTTGTGATTGTCACACGTACCGAGGGAGTGAGATACTCTGAGATTTTCATACGTACCGAGGGAGTGAGAGAGTTTGTCTGTGATTGTCACACATACCGAGGGAGATGAGAGACTTTGTCTGTGATTGTCACAGGTACCGAGGGAGTGAGAGACTTTGTCTATGATTGTCACATCTACCCAGGAAGTGAGTTACTTTGTGATTATCACACGTACTGAGGAAGTGAGAGACTTTGTGATTGTCATCCGTACCGAGAGAGTGAGAGACTTTATGATTGTCAGACGTACCGAGGGAGCGATAGACTTTGTGATTGTCAGACGTACCGAGGGTGTGACAGGCTTTGTGATTGTCACACGTACCAAGGGATTGACAGGCTTTGTGATTGTCATCCGTACCGAGTGAGTGTGAGATTTTGTGATAGTCAGACATATCGAGGGAGTGAGAGACTTTGTGATTCGTACACGTACCGAGGGAGTGAGAGACTTTGTCCGTGATTGTCACACGTACCGTGGGAGTGAGAGACTTTTTGATTGTTACACATACCGAGGGAGTGTGAGACTTTGTGATTGTCACACGTACCGAGGGAGTAAGAGTCTTTGTGACTATCACACATACTGAGGGAGTGAGAGACGTTATCTGTGATTGTCACACGTACCGAGGGAATGAGAGACTTTGTGATTGTCACACGTACCGAGGGGGTGAGAGACTTTGTCTGTGATTGTCACACATACTGAGGGAGTGAGATACTTTGTGATTGTCACACAAACTGAGGGAGTGAGAGACTTTGTGATTGTCACATGTACCGAGGGAGTGAGAGTCTTTTTGATTGTTACACATACCGAGGGAGTGAGAGACTTTGTGACTATCACACGTACCGAGGGAATGAGAGACATTGTGATTGGCACACATACCGAGGGAGTGAGAGACTTTGTCTGTGATTGTCACTCGTACCAAGGCAGTTAGAGACATTCTGATTGTCATCCGTACCAAGGGAGTTAGAGACATTGTGATTGTCACACGTACCGACGGAGAGGAGAGACTTTGTGATTGTTACACATACCGAGGGAGTAAGAGACTTTGTGACTATCACACGTACTGAGGAAGTGAGAAACTTTTTGATTGTCATACGTACCGAGTGAGTGAGAGACTTTGTGATTGTCACACTTACCGAGGGAGTGAGAGACTTTGTCTGTGATTGTCACTCATACCGAGGGAGTTAGAGACATTCTGATTGTCATCCGTACCGAGAGTGAGTGACTTTGTGATTGTCACACGTACCGAGGGAGTGAGAGGCGTTGTGATTGTCACACGTACCGAGGGAATGAGAGAGTTTCTTTCTGATTCTCAGACGTACTGTGGGAGTGAAAGAAGTTGTCTGTGAATGTCACACCTACCGATGGAGTGAGAGACTTTGTGATTGTCACTACGTACCGAGGGAGTGAGAGACTTTGTGATTGTCACAGGTACCGAGGGAGTGAGAGATTTTGGCTGTGATTGTCGCTCGTACCAAGGGAGTTAGAGACATTCTGATTGTCATCCGTACCGAGAGTGAGTGACTTTGTGATTGTCACACGTACCGAGGAAGTGACTGGCTTTGTGATTGCCACACGTACCGAGGGAGTGACAGGCTTTGTGATTGTCACACGTACCGACGGAGATAAGAGACTTTGTGATTGTCACACGTACCAACGCAGTGACAGGCTTTGTGATTGTCACACGTACCGAGGGAGTGACAGGCTTTCTGATTGTCACACGTACCGAGGGAGTGAGATACTCTGAGATTTTCATACGTACCGAGGGAGTGAGAGAGTTTGTCTGTGATTGTCACTCATACCGAGGGAGATGAGAGACTTTGTCTGTGATTGTCACAGGTACCAAGGGAGTGAGAGACTTTGTCTATGATTGTCACATCTACCCAGGAAGTGAGTTACTTTGTGATTATCACACGTACTGAGGAAGTGAGAGACTTTGTGATTGTCATCCGTACCGAGAGAGTGAGAGACTTTATGATTGTCAGACGTACCGAGGGAGCGGGAGACTTTGTGATTGTCAGACGTACCGAGGGTGTGACAGGCTTTGTGATTGTCACACGTACCAAGGGATTGACAGGCTTTGTGATTGTCATCCGTACCGAGTGAGTGTGAGATTTTGTGATAGTCAGACATATCGAGGGAGTGAGAGACTTTGTGATTCGCACACGTACCGAGGGAGTGAGAGACTTTGTCTGTGATTGTCACACGTACCGAGGGAGTGAGGGACTTTGTCTGTGATTGTCACACGTACCGAGGGAGGAAGAGTCTTTTTGATTGTCACAAGTACCGAGGGAGTGAGAGACTTTGTGATTGTCACACGTACCGAGGGAATGAGAGACTTTGTGATTGTCACACGTACCGAGGGGGTGAGAGACTTTGTCTGTGATTGTCACACATACTGAGGGAGTGAGAGACTTTGTGATTGTCACACAAACTGAGGGAGTGAGAGACTTTGTGATTGTCACACGTACCGAGAGTGTGAGAGACTTTGTGACTATCACACGTACCGAGGGAATGAGAGACTTTGTAATTGGCACACGTACCGAGCGACTGAGAGACTTTGTGATTGTCACACATACCGAGGGAGTGAGAGACTTTGTCTGTGATTGTCACTCGTACCAAGGCAGTTAGAGACATTCTGATTGTCATCCGTACCAAGGGAGTTAGAGACATTGTGATTGTCACACGTACCGACGGAGAGGAGAGACTTTGTGATTGTTACACATACCGAGGGAGTGAGAGACTTTGTGATTGTCACACGTTCCGAGGGAGTAAGAGACTTTGTGATTATCACACGTACTGAGGAAGTGAGAGACTTTTTGATTGTCATACGTACCGAGTGAGTGAGAGACTTTGTGATTGTCACACTTACCGAGGGAGTGAGAGACTTTGTCTGTGATTGTCACTCGTACCGAGGGAGTTAGAGACATTCTGATTGTCATCCGTACCGAGAGTGAGTGACTTTGTGATTGTCACACGTACCGAGGAAGTGACTGGCTTTGTGATTGCCACACGTACCGAGGGAGTGACAGGCTTTGTGATTGTCACACGTACCGACGGAGATAAGAGACTTTGTGATTGTCACACGTACCAACGCAGTGACAGGCTTTGTGATTGTCACACGTACCGAGGGAGTGACAGGCTTTCTGATTGTCACACGTACCAAGGGAGTGAGATACTCTGAGATTTTCATACGTACCGAGGGAGTGAGAGAGTTTGTCTGTGATTGTCACTCATACCGAGGGAGATGAGAGACTTTGTCTGTGATTGTCACACATACCGAGGGAGTGAGAAGCGTTGTGATTGTCACACGTACCGAGGGAATGAGAGACTTTCTTTCTGATTCTCAGACGTACTGTGGAAGTGAAAGAAGTTGTCTGTGAATGTCACACCTACCGATGGAGTGAGAGACTTTGTGATTGTCACAGGTACCGAGGGAGTCACAGGCTTTGTGATTGTCACACTTACCGAGGGAGTGACAGGCTTTGTGATTTTCACACGTACCGAGGGAGTAAGAGACTTTGTGACTATCACACGTACTGAGGAAGTGAGAGACTTTGTGATTGTCACACGTACCGAGGCAGTGAGAGACTTTGTGATTGTCACACTTACCGAGGGAGTGAGAGACTTTGTCTGTGATTGTCACTCGTTCCAAGGGAGTTAGAGACATTCTGATTGTCATCCGTTCAAAGGGAATTAGAGATATTATCATTGTCACAAGTACCGACTGAGAGGAGAGATTTTGTTATTGTTACACATACCGAGGGAGTGACAGGCTTTGTGATTGTCACACTTACCGATCTAGTGACAGGCTTTGTGATTGTCATACGTACCACGGGAGTGTGAGAGTTTGTTTGTGATTGTCACTCATACCCAGGGAGATGAGAGACTTTGTCTGTGATTGTCACACGTACCGAGGGAGTGAGAGAGTTTGTTTGTGATTGTCACTCATACTGAGGGAAATGAGAGACTTTGTCTGTGATTGTCACACGTACCGAAGGAATGAGAGACTTTCTTTCTGATTCTCAGACGTACCGTGGGAGTGAGAGTTGTCTGTGATTGTCACACCTACCGAGGGAGTGAGAGATTTTCTGTATGATTGTCACACGTACCAAGGGAGTGAGAGACTTTGTGATTGTCACACGTACTGAGGGAGTGAGAGACGTTGTCTGTGATTGTCATACGTACCGAGGGAGTGAGTGACTTTCTGATTGTCACACGTATCGAGGGAGTGAGAGACTTTGTGATTGTCACACATACCGAGGGAGTGAGAGACTTTGTGATCATATCACGTACCGAGGGAGTGTGAGACTTTCTGATTGTCACACATATCGAGGGAGTCAGAGACTTTCTGTGTCAATGTCACATGTACTGAGGGAGGGAGAGAATTTGTCTGTGATTGTCACACGTACTGAGGGAGATGAGAGTCTTTTTGATTGTCACAAGTACCGAGGGAGTGAGAGACTTTGTGATTGTCACTACGTACCGAGGAAGTGACTGGCTTTGTGATTGCCACACGTACCGACGGAGATAAGAGACTTTGTGATTGTCACACGTACCAACGCAGTGACAGGCTTTGTGATTGCCACACGTACCGAGGGAGTGACAGGCTTTGTGATTGTCACACTTACCGATCTAGTGACAGGCTTTCTGATTGTCACACGTACCGAGGGAGTGAGATACTCTGAGATTTTCATACGTACCGAGGGAGTGAGAGCGTTTGTCTGTGATTGTCACACATACCGAGGGAGATGAGAGACTTTCTTTCTGATTCTCAGACGTACTGTGGGAGTGAAAGAAGTTGTCTGTGAATGTCACACCTACCGATGGAGTGAGAGACTTTGTGATTGTCACTACGTACCGAGGGAGTGAGAGACTTTGTGATTGTCACACGTACTGAGGGAGTGAGAGACTTTGTGATTGTCACAGGTACCGAGGGAGTGAGAGATTTTGGCTGTGATTGTCACACGTACCGAGGGAGTGAGTTACTTTGTGATTGTCACACGTACCGAGGAAGTGACTGGCTTTGTGATTGCCACAGGTACTGAGGGAGTGACAGGCTTTGTGATTGTCACACGTACCGACGGAGATAAGAGAATTTGTGATTGTCACACGTACCAACGGAGTGACAGGCTTTGTGATTGTCACACGTACCGAGGGAGTGACAGGCTTTCTGATTGTCACACGTACCAAGGGAGTGAGATACTCTGAGATTTTCATATGTACCGAGGGAGTGAGAGAGTTTGTCTGTGATTGTCACACATACCGAGGGAGATGAGAGACTTTGTCTGTGATTGTCACACGTACCGAGGGAATGAGAGACTTTCTTTCTGATTCTCAGACGTACTGTGGGAGTGAAAGAAGTTGTCTGTGAATGTCACACCTACCAATGGAGTGAGAGACTTTGTGATTGTCACTACGTACCGAGGGAGTGAGAGACTTTAGCTGTGATTGTCACACGTACCGAGGGAGTGAGTTACTTTGTGATTGTCACACTTACCGAGGGAGTGACAGGCTTTGTGATTTTCACACGTACCAAGGGAGTAAGAGACTTTGTGACTATCACACGTACTGAGGAAGTGAGAGACTTTGTGATTGTCACACGTACCGAGGCAGTGAGAGACTTTGTGATTGTCACACTTACCGAGGGAGTGAGAGACTTTGTCTGTGATTGTCACTCGTTCCAAGGGAGTTAGAGACATTCTGATTGTCATCCGTTCAAAGGGAATTGGAGATATTATCATTGTCACAAGTACTGACTGAGAGGAGAGACTTTGTGATTGTTACACATACCGAGGGAGTGACAGGCTTTGTGATTGTTACACATACCGAGGGAGTGACAGGCTTTGTGATTGTCACACTTACCGATCTAGTGACAGGCTTTGTGATTGTCATACGTACCGCGGGAGTGAGAGAGTTTGTTTGTGATTGTCATTCATACCGAGGGAGATGAGAGACTTTGTCTGTGATTGTCACACGTACCGAGGGAGTGAGAGAGTTTGTTTGTGATTGTCATTCATACCGAGGGAGATGAGAGACTTTGTCTGTGATTGTCACACGTACCGAGGGAATGAGAGACTTTCTTTCTGATTCTCAGACGTACCGTGGGAGTGAGAGAAGTTGTCTGTGATTGTCACACCTACCGAGGGAGTGAGAGATTTTCTGTATGATTGTCACACATACCGAGGGAGTGAGAGACTTTGTGATTGTCACACGTACTGAGGGAGTGAGAGACGTTGTCTGTGATTGTCATACGTGCCGAGGGAGTGAGAGACTTTGTGATTCTCACACGTACCAAGGGAGTGAGAGACTTTCTGATTGTCACACGTATCGAGGGAGTGAGAGACTTTGTGATTGTCACACATACCGGGGGAGTGAGAGACTTTGTGATCATCACACGTACCGAGGGAGTGTGAGACTTTCTGATTGTCACACATATCGAGGGAGTCAGAGACTTTCTGTGTCAATGTCACATGTACGGAGGGAGGGAGAGAATTTGTCTGTGATTGTCACACGTACTGAGGGAGATGAGAGTCTTTTTGATTGTCACAAGTACCGAGGGAGTGAGAGACTTTGTGATTGTCACTACGTACCGAGGGAATGCGAGACTTTGTGATTGTCACAGGTACCGAAGGAGTGAGAGACTTTGTCTGTGATTGTCACTCGTACCGAGGGAGTTAGAGACATTCTGATTGTCATCCGTACCGAGAGTGAGTGACTTTGTGATTGTCACACATACCGAGGAAGTGACTGGCTTTGTGATTGCCACACGTACCGAGGGAGTGAGAGACTTTGTGATTGTCACACGTACTGAGGGAGTGACAGGCTTTGTGATTGTCACACATACCGATGGAGATAAGAGACTTTGTGATTGTCACACGTACCAACGGAGTGACTGGCTTTGTGATTGCCACACGTACCGAGGGAGTGAGAGACTTTGTGATTGTCACTACGTACCGAGGGAATGTGAGACTTTGTGATTGTCACAGGTACCGAGGGAGTGAGAGACTTTGTCTGTGATTGTCACTCGTACCGAGGGAGTGAGTTACTGTGTGATTGTCACATGTACGGACGGTGTTGAGAGACTTTGTGATTGTCACAGGTACCTATGGAGTGAGAAACTTTGTCTGTGATTGTCACACTTAAGGACAGCGTTGAGAGACTTTGTGATTGTCACACGTACCGAATGAGTGAAAAACTTTGTCTGTGATTGTCACAAATTGTAAAGAACTGACATCTGACATTAAATTGTGTTCTCTGATATTGGCCATTTCTATCCTGGGAGAAAGTCTCTGGCTGCCTGTATATACCCCTATCAAGTCAATTCTCATCCTCCTTCGCTCCGAAGGGAAATGCATTTGCTGACTCAACTGGAACTGCCGACTGTGTGGAAAACATCACATGTGGACCCATTACCCAAGAAGGGTCTACTGAAAGTCTTGAATGACAACCATCCAGTGGCCCTGACCTCTCACATCTGGAAGACCCTCGAGAGGTTGATCCTGGCTCACTTCTGACCCCTTTATCAGATCTGCCCTCAGTCCCCTGCACTTTGCCCACCAAGGGAACATTGCAGTCGATGCTGCTGTAATCTACTTGCTCAATGGAGACTACTCCCATTTGGATAACCTGTGAGGACCAAGTTTTATTTTGATTTCTCGAGTGCCTTCAATACCGCACAGCTGGGGAAAACGCTCCGTTCAGTGCAGGTTGGCTCTTCCATTGTCTCCCGGATAATGAACTCCCTGACTGGCAGACCTCAGTTTGTGTGGCTTCAAACCTGTGTGTCAGACGTGTGAAGGGGAGAGGGGGGAAGGAGAGAGGGAAGGATAACGGGTAGGATTTAGGACAGAGGGAGGGAGGAAAGGATCAGTGGGGACGGATTGATGGGGGTTGAGATTCAAATTCAGATTTCTTATCACTGATACGTTATGAACTTACTTCTGTGACAGCAGTACATACAAATATACTATAATTTACAGTAAAAAGTATTGACTGAGTGCCACTTTTTTAGGTAGACCCAGGTGTGGTCTTCTGCTGCGGTAGCCTGTCCATTTCAAGGTTCAATCTGTTCTGCTTTCAGAGATGCTCTTCTGCACACCACTGTTGTAACGTGTAGTTATTTGAGTTACTGTCACCTTCCTGTCAGCTTGAACCAGTCTGGCCATTTTCCTCTGACCTCTCTCACTAACAAGGCATTTTTGCACACAGAACTGCTGCTCACTGGATGTTTTTTGTTTTTCACACCATTCTCTGTAAATTCTAGGGTCTGGTGTGTGTGAAAATCCCAGGAGATCAGCAGTTTCTGAGATACTCAAACCACCCTGTCTGGCACCAACTATCATACCACAGTTAAAGTCACTTAAATCACATTTCTTTCCTATTCTGATGTTTCTTCTGAACAACAACTAAACCTCTTGACCATGTCTATATGCTTTTATGACCAGCTGAAGAAGACGATTAACACACACTCAGTGGCCACTTTATTGGACCATCAGATATAGGAGGAGAATTAGGCCATCTGGCCCATCGATTTTACTCCACCATTCAATCATGGCTGGTACTTTTTTTAATCTCCTCCTCGACCCAGTTCCCAGCCTTCTCCCTGTAACCTTTGATATTGTGTCCAATCAAGAACCTATCAATCTCTGCCTTAAATACACCCAATGATCTGGCCTCCACAGGTGTACGTGGCAAAAAAATTCCACAAATTCACCACCTTTTGGCTGAAGAAATTTCTCCACATCTCTGTTTTGAAAGGGTACCCATCTATCCTGAGGCTGTACCCTCTTGTCCTAGACTCTCCCAACATGGGAAACATCTTTTCCACATCTATTCTGTCTAGGCCTTTCAACGTTCAAAAGGTTTTAACGAGATTACCCCTCATCCTTCTGAATTCCAGCAAGTACAGACCCAGAGCCATCAAACGTATGATAACCCTTTCATTCCTGGAATCATCCTTCTGAACCTCCTCTGGACCCTTTCCAATGCCAGCACATCCTTTCTAAGATGAGGGGCCCAAAATTGTTCTCAATACTCAAGGTGAGGCCTCACCAGTGCCATATAAAGATCCAGCATCACATCCCTGCTCTTGTATTCTAGACCTCTTGAGATGAATGCTAACAATGCATTTGCCTTCCTCACCACCGACTCAACCTGCAAGTTAACCTTCACGGTGTTCTGCACAAGGACTCCCAACTCCCTCTGCATCTCAGATTCCTGGATTTTCTCCCTGTTTAGAAAATAGTCCACACATTTATTTCTACTACCGAAGTGCATAACCATGCATTGTCCAACATTGTATTCCTTTTGCCACTTTCTTGCCCACTCTCCTAATCTGTCTAAGTCCTTCTGCATCCTACCTGTTTCCTCAACACTACCTGCCCCTCCACCACTCTTTATATCATCTGTAAACTTGGCAACAAAGCCATTTGTTCCTTCATCTAGATCATTTATATACAGCATAAAAAGAGGTGGTCCCAACACCAACCCCTGCAGAACACCACTAGTCACTGGCAGCCAACCAGAAAAGGATCCTTTTACTCCCACTCACTGCCTCTGACCAATCAGCCAATGGCCTAACCATGTTAGTGACTTTTCTGTAATACCATGGGCTCTCAACTTGGTAAGCAGCCTCATGTGTGGCACCTTGGCAAATGCCTTCTGAAAATCCAAATATACAACATCCACTGCATCCCCTTTATCTATCCTACTTGTAATGTCCTTAAATAATTCCAACAGGTTTGTCTGGCAGGATTTTCCCAAAAGGAAACTACGCTGACTTTGTCCTATCTTGTCCTGTGTCACCAAGTACTCCATCACCTCATCCTTAACAATTGACTCCAACATCTTCCCAACCACTGAGGTCAGGCTAATTGGTCTATAATTTCCTTTCTGCTGCCTTCCTCCTTTCTTAAAGAGTGGAGTGACATTTGCAATTTTACAGTCCTCTGGAAGCATGTCAAAGTCCAATGATTTTTGAAAGATCATTTCCAATGCCTCCACAGTCTCTATTGCTACCTCTTCAGAACCCAGGGTGCAGCTCCTCTGGTCCAGGTGACTTATGTATCTTTAGGTCTTTCAGCTTTTTGAGCATCTTCTCTCTAGTAACTAACAGCACCCATTTCCCTTCTTTCACACACTACCACATCAGGCATACTGCTGGTGTCTTCCACAGTGAAGACTGACGCAAGCTACTCATTTAGTTCATCAGCCATCTCCTCATCCCCCTTTATTATTTCTCCTGCCTCATTTTCTAGCAGTCCTATATCCACTCTCAGTGCTCTTTTATTTTTAAGATACTTGAATAAACTTTTAATATCTACTTTGATAATATTTGCTAGCTTGCTTTCATATTTCATCTTTTCCCTTCTAATGATTTTTTACCTGTAGGGTTTTAATTTTGTTACATTTATTAGTTATGTCCTGTTCCTGCCGTACCTAACAAAGTGGCCAAGTCTATGTCCATAACTATAATTCATAATCCATAAGTTCTACGTCCACTGCAGTTTGTCTACAGATGATGCATTTAACAATGGTCTGAACTTCATACCACAACATCTCAAGGTATTTTTTAAGAGAAAAAGGATTGCAAGGGACAAAATATGGTCTTCTGGAAGATCAGAGTGGTAATCCATGTGTGGAGCCAAAATTGCTGGGACCCTAGCAGATATATTTAAATCTTCCTTAGCGAGGAGAAGTACCAGAGGATTGGAGGGTAGCCACGTTCCACGTTGTTCCACAGTATTAAAAAAAAGGCTGCAGATGTAAATCAGGAAGCTATAGGCCAGTGAGTGTGATACCAGTTGTGAGAAAGCAATTCGAAGGTGTTCTAAGGGACTGGGTAGACATGGACTGATTAAGGATAGTCAGCATGCCTTATGGTGGTAGATCATGTCTCTGACTGGAGGCCTGTGACTAGTGGTGTGCTGCAGGAATCAGTGCTGGGTCCTTTGTTATTTACCATCTATATCAATGATCTGGATGATAACGTGGATAACTGGATCAGTAAATTTGCAGATGACACCAAGATTGGGGGTGTAGTGGACAATGAGGAAGATTATCACAGCTTGTAGTACGATATGGACCAGTTGGAAAAATGGGCTGAAAAGGGCAGATGAAATTTAATGCAGACAAGTGTGAGGTTTTGCACTTCAGTAGGACCAACCAGGATAGGTTTTGCACAGTGAATGGTAGGGCACTGAGGAGTGTGGTAGAACAAAGGGATCTGGGAATAGAGGTCCATAATACATTGAAAATGGCGTCACAGGTAGATAGGGTCGTAAAGAGAGCTTTTGGCTCATTGGCCTTCATAGGTCAATGTATTGAGTACAGGAGATGGGATATTATGTTGGTTGTATGAGACATTAGTGAGGCCAAATTTGGAGTGTTGTGTGGAGTTTTGGCACTTACCTACAGGAAAGATGTAAACAATCAGAATCAGGTTTATTATCACTGGCATGTGACATGAAATTTGTTAACTTAGCAGCAGCAGTTCAATGCAAAACATAATCTAGCAGAGAAAAACTGATAAAAAAGTAAATCACTTACAGTATATGTATAATGAATAGATAAAAAATTGTGCAGAAACAGAAATAATATTTATTTAAAAAATGAGGTAGTGTCTGAAGCTTCAAAGTCCATTCAGGAATCGGACGGCAGAGGGGAAGAAGCTGTTCCTGAATTGCTGAATGTGTGCCTTCAGGCTTCTGTACCTCCTATCCTATGGTAACAGTGGAAAAAGGGCATGTCCTGTGAGTTGAATTGAATGATCTTTATTGTCATTATACATAGGTACAATGAAACTCTGTTTGGCTTCCTCTCAGGCAATCAAACAAAGTGGTAGATAAAAACAAGACAGTAATAGAAAAACAGTATTAAATAGATAAGTAGCAGAAAATAAATTACAGCAGCACCAGAATGTCACAGTAATGCGATAATCGATGCTGCCTTTCTGAGATACTGCTCCTTGAAGATGTCCTGGATACTTTGCAGGCTAGTACCCAAGATGGAGCTGACTAGATTTACAACCCTCTGCAAATTCTTTCGGTCCTGTGCAGTAGTCTCCCCCCCGCCCCCCGCCCATACCAAACAGTGATGCAGCCTGTCAGAATGCTCTCCGTGGAACATCTATAGAAGTTTATGAGTGTATTTGTTGACATGCCAAATCTCTTCAAACTCCTAATGAAGTACAAATGTTGTCTTGCCTTCTTTATAACTACATCGATATGTTGGGACCAGGTTAGGACCTCAGAGATCTTGACACTCAGGAACGTGAAGCTGCTCACTCTCCCCACTTCTGATCCCTCTCTGAGGATTGGTGTGTGTTCCTTCATCTTACCTTTCCTGAAGTCCATAATCAGCTCTTTCGTCTTACTGACGTTGGGTGCAGGTCGTTGCAGTGACACCACTCCACCAATTGGCATATCTCGCTCCTGTACGCCCTCTTGTCACTATCTGAGATTCTACCTACAACAGTTGTACCATCAGCAAATTTATATTGATATTTGAGCTATGCCTAGCCACACAGTGATGGGTATAGATAGAGTAGAGTAGTGCGCTAAGCACACACCCTTGAGGTGAACCAGTGTTGATCGTCAGCAAGGAGGAGATATTATCACCAATCCACACAGATTGTGATCTTCCAGTTAGCAAGTCAAGGATCTAATTGCAGAGGAGGTACAGAGGCCCAGGTTCTGTAACTTCTGTAAATAACATTGAAAGAGTAAAAAGAAAATTTACAAAGGTGTTGCTGAGTCTGGGGGACTTGAGTTATCAGGAAAGATTGAATAGGTTATTCCTTGGAATGTAGAAGATTGAGAGGAGATTTGATAGGGGTATACACAATAATAAGGGGTATAGATAGGGTGAATGCAAGCAGGCTTTTTTCACTGAAGTTGGGTGGGACAACAACCAGAGGCTGTGTGTTAAGGGTGAAAGGTGAAAAGTTTAAGGAGAACATGAGGGGAAACTTCTTCACTCAGAGGGTCATGAGAGTGTGGAATGAGCTGTCAGCACAAGTGGTGCGTGCAAAGTTTGATTCCAACATTTAAGTGAAGTTTGAATTGGTAAATGAATGGTAGGGGTAGGGAGGGCAATGGTCAATGGGATTAGTGCACAAGAGCTCGATTTCAATGTTTAAGGGATGTTTGGACAGGTAAATAAATGGTAGGGCTATGGAAAGTTATGGTCCCATGCAGGTCAATGAGAGTAGGCAATTTAAGCAGTACAGTATGGTATGCATTAGATGGGCTGAACAGCCTGCTTCTATGCTGTAGTTTTCTATGACTCTGCACCACTGACTGCATCTCCAGTGATCCACTGGTTAAACTGATAAAGTGTGCAGATATCACCACTGTCATTGGACTAATGACCAGAGGAGACAAATCCAATATCAGCAGGAAGTAAAGAAATCACAACAGCTTGGAGATGAATGCTCTGTAAACACTGGAGATGCAAACCGATTTCAGGGGGAATGTGTCTGTTCCCCACCCACTCATCATCTAGAGTTTTTACCATTTCAATGCTCGGGTTCCCGGGTAACATTGTTCCCACTTGGAGGAAGAACCACATCTCCTTCACAAAAAAGCTTGGCAGACGATGTTCTTTTTACAGCAGCAGGTAAAACTCCAAGTTCCCCAGAACGTACTGGTGCAATTCTACACTGCCATCACAGAGAGCATCCTCACATCAGCCATTTCCTTCGGGTTTGGTTCAGCATCCTCTCACAGCATACAGAAACTACACAGAAGCATCACGTCAGCAGAATAGATCACTGTCTGTGGTCTGCCATCAAGCCCGGCCCAGTGTGTGTGTCCAGGACAAAGGGACACATTGCAGGCACTTCCCACCCACACAGCAACCTTCCCTTTCCAAAAGCTCCCTCTGGAAAGTGCTATAGGGTTAAATAAAAATCAAAACCTTCCCACTATTTTAAAAGCACCTTCCCCCAGGCAATTAATCTGACCAACCATTCCAGTTAGCTCCACCCTTCTTATATATTAGCCAGCACTGCACTGACCCTCAAACTGTTAAACCAATTTTTAAAATGCTTAGGTTGTACTGTAAATAGAGGCTGGTGTTTATGTATATTTTATTCCATATTTGTACCCTCCAACTTTATTTTTATCTAATTATTTATTCTTTATAATTCTTTTATTGCAAGATGCAACAACACATCACAGCAAATTCCTAAAGCATGCAGCAGCATACTGATAATGTTTAATTCTTGTTAAAAGCGAATTAGCAAGGTAACCCCCCCCCCTTCACTCTCTCCCCTTCTCACTCTCTCTTCCTCTCTTCCCCATTCACTCTACATCTCTCTTCTCTCTGCCTCCTTCCTCTCTCTCTACCTGTCTATTTCTTTAGCCCCCCTCTCTATCCCTTACTCTCTCTTCTCTCAATCTCTCTCTCCCTCTATTCCCTCTGTCTCTCTTTAACTCTGCTTTCTGTCTTTCTATTCCTCTCTCTCTATCCCTTCTCACTCCCCTCTCTCTCCATCCCTCCCTCTGTCTTTAACCCCTCTCCCTCTGTCCCGAGGGTCAAGTCACTACACAGAGAGCAGAGGGAGAACTGGGCTGTGGGAGGTCAGTGTTTGGCTCTGCGCAGACAGTCTGCGCTTTCATTCGCTGACAACAGGTACAGAGTCCACACTGACCCACCCGGACACACCCCACATCCTCCAACATCCTGAGCCAGCACTGGGCTGGAATGTGCCTGGACAGGGTTGAATGAGACCAGGACAGAACCGGTCGGACAAGTAGGAGCAGAGGCTGGTGCTGGCGAAGCGAGAGGGAACCCGAGGAGGAGGTGCGGTACGATGTTTCCACTGCTGACGGCTCTCACCACTCTGGCTGGATACATACTGGCCTCCGCTTGGTTTCTCCGTCACCCATGGGTGCTCCACAGGAGGAAGAGACTGGTGTTTCAAGCCCGGCACATCTCCCACCGTGGAGGTGAGTGAGGGACGACAGGCAGGAAAAAGAAAAGAGGGTGGGGGTAGAGGATGGAAAAGGAGGCAGGGAAGGGGATTTGGAGGGGAGAGGGTAGTAAGAGTGTAGGGGAAGGAGGGATAGAATAGAGGGAAGGGAGGAGAGGAGGACTCGTGCTCCCCGGTTGGATCTGCCTCTCCATGGACTCGCTCCCATGTTGGAGAAGGAAGGATGTGTGTGTGTGTGTGAGATCTGTCTGATTTACCCCATTCCACCGACAGGAGCCGGAGAGCGGATCGAGAACACGATGGAAGCCTTCCAACAGTGAGTGTCTCCCCACCCTGCTATCATCATTGTCGCCACCCTCCCTCCACAGTGAAAGCCACAACAGCAAGTGCCCCTCCTCCATCATCGTCTCCCTCTCCTTCCATATCCCACTCTGCCCTCTCTGAAGCACACTACGATCCCACACCGCTGTCCAATTGGCTCTGCCTGCGTCCGCACCTCCTCGGGCCGTGAGCACTCAGCCACGTGTTCTCATTGGCTGCTGCTCTGTGAGAGTCCCACAGGCAGCCTGTACAAGATACAATCACACAGACTACCGTCCTTATGCCCACGTAGTCCTGGACAGTCTGTACAGAGTCAGCGGACTCCCTGAGCTAATTGACTACCCGCACCAAGCTTTATCCCCATGGACGGCAGATGCACAGTGCAACCCCATGACCCATTATGAGTGTCCCAGGAACTGCCCTGATTGGCTCTCCCCTGTCTCCCTGAGGTAAGACCATGACACAGGAGCAGAATTAGGCCATTAAGCCCATCGAGTCTGCTCTACCTTTCCATTATGGCTGATTAATTATCCCTCTCAACCGCATCCTCTCTCCTCTCTGTAATTTTTGAGGCCATGACTAATCATTAAACTTTGTAGGACCTTGTCAAAGGCCTTGCTACGGTCCATGTAGAAACATCCACTGCCTTGTCTTCATTCACTTTCCTGGATTCCCAAGAACCTCCCCAGGTCTCTGGACTCTAACTAGTGCCTTATAAAGCCTCAGCGTTACATCCTTGATTTTATATTCTAGTCCTCTCAAAATGAATGCTAAACATTGCATCTGCCTTCCTCACCACAGACTCAACCTGCAAATTAACCTTTAGGGAATCCTGCGCAAGCACTCCCAAATTGCTTTGCACCTCTGATTTTTGAATTCTCTCCCAATTAAAGAAAATAGTCTATGCATTTATTCCTTCTACCAAAATGCATGACCATACGCTTCCTGACACTGTATTCCATCTGCCACTTCTTTGCCCATTCTCCTAATCTGTCCTTCTGTAGTCTCTCTACTTCCTCAAAACTACATGTCCCTCCACCTATCTTTAAATCATCTGCATATTTTTCAACAAAGCCATCAATTCTATAATGCAACCTCATGTGTGGCACCTTGTCAAAGGTCTTCTGAAAATCCACTTACACAACATCAACTGATGTCTATTTTTGTCAACTTTGTCTATCTTGTTTATTATTTTTTCAAAGAATTCCCACAGATTTGTCAGGCAAGATTTTCCCTTGAGGAAACTATGCTGACTTTGGCCTACTTTATCATGTGCCTCCAAGGTGGAAGCACAGTATGATTCCACAATCCTCTCAGACTGGCTCTCTCCACACCCCACTCCCAGTGCTGCCGAATGTGGAACAGACATGCTGGAGTTGGACTGCTGCCTTACTCGGGATGGGGAGGTTGTTGTGTCCCACGACACGGCCCTTGAGAGGCAGGCCGGCCTCGAGGTCAGAATCCGGGATGTCGACTACAAGGTCAGTCTCTCGGCGAGGGAGGGAAACCTTGTGGGGTGGAGGGGAGGCACTCAGGGTAAGGGGAAACCCTCAGTTGGGAGGGAGACCTTGTGGGGTGGAGGGAGGCAGAGGGATGGGGTAGGGGGAGACCCTAGGGTATAAGGGGAAACCCTCAGGTGGCGGAGAGACCCTCAGTGAGGTAGGAGACCGTCGGTGATGGTGAGTGACTATCAAGGAGGAGTAGAACTCTTGGTGATAAGTCCATCAGGTACAGGAGCACAGTAGGCCATTTGGCCCATCAAGTCTGCTCTGCCATTTCATCATGGCAGATCCAATTTTCCTCTCAGCCATGATCTCCTGCCTTCTGAGGAGTGAGGGAGGGAGACCCTCCATGATGGACCCTCAGGGAGGGGAAGGTCCTTGCAGTGTTGACCCTCACTACTCCTCTCGTCCCCCAGGATCTGCCCCCCTACAAGGAGCAGTTGGAAGTTACTTTTTACTCAGGTGAGTCTGTGGGGTCGGGGGAAACGTCTGTGGGGGTCAAGGTTCACAGTGCTGGGGAGTGGCGGAGCCAGGGGTCAGAGGGGCATTATGCGTCAGATTTGAACTCAAAGGGTCGTTGGGGTTAGGGAGGGATGTGGCAAGAGGAGGTCGAGAGTAACAGAGATCTGGTCCAGGGTTGTCAAGACAGTCAAGGGTCGTGGGGTCACGATCATCAAGATGCATGGGAGTCAAAGGTCCGGAGGAGTTCCAGGGGCTCAGGGATCACAGTAAGTCAGGGTCAAGGTGGTTCTGGGGATGTAAAGGGTCACAGACGTAAGGGCTCCTGGGGTCGTCAAGGTCAAAAGGTCAGATGTAATGGTGCATCCAGATTGGTTCAGGTTGTGGGTCAGGGGTTGTGAGAATCAGGGTTCACTGGGGTCAGGAATGCTTACGTCAAGTCACCTGTGCTCTCTCCACCTCAGGACACTTCAGCACAGGGACAGATCGACGGATCCCACGGTTGGAGGAGGTTTTCCAGAACTTTCCAACACTCCCAATCAATGTCGAGATCAAAGAGAATGACCTAATGCTGATCCGCAAGGTGAGCTGGCCTGACCCCTCACCTTTCTCCAGGGTCAGAAAGCACTTTGATCCAACCAGTCTGCGCTGAGCCAGTCCCATTTGCCTACGTTTCTCCTGTTTCCCTCTGCATGTAGTTAGAGCAAAATGCAGCACAATGTTAGACTGAAGTTTCAACCCACATAGCCCTCTACTTTCCCCTCATCCATCAGCCTTTCTAAAGGTTTCTGAAATGCCTCTACCACCACCCTGGCAAGGTATTCCACACACCCATCACTACCTAACTGAGACATCCGCCCCATACTTTCCTCTAATTGTCCTGAAATGATGCTCCCTTCTATTAGCCACTTCTACCCTGGGAAAAAAGTCTCTGACTGTCCACTCAATCTCTGCCTCTTATCAAGTCACCTCTCATCCTCCTTCATTCCAAAGAGAAAAGCCCTCGCTTGCTCAACCCTTCCACATCAGACACGCTCTCTAATCCAGGCAGCATCCTGGCAAATCTCCTCTGCACCCACTCTAAATCTTCCTATAATGAGGCAACCAGAACTAAACATAATATTTGAAATGTGGTCTAATTTCCCATTCTGATATGTCTTGGTTGTCTCCTCTACTGTACTGATGAGGCCATACTCATCTGAGGAGCTTCCAACCTGATGGCATGAACATTGATTTCTTGAACTTCTGCTTATGGCTCACCCTCCCCCCCATTGTTCTCCTCTCTCACCTTATCTCCTTAACTACTCCTCACTTCGTCCTTCTCTTTCTTCCATGGCCTTCTGGTGTCTCCTTCACCAATCAACATCTCAGCCCTCCCCCATCTCCGTTTCACCCCTCACCTACCATTTTGTACGTCCTCCTCCCCCCCCCCCCCACCTTTGACTCTGACCTCCCCTTCCTTTCCGGTCTTGGCCCAAAAAGTCGATGGTTTTCTCTTTTCCATAGGTACTGCCTGACCTGCTGAGTTCCTCGAGCACGTTGCGTGTGATTTCCAGCATCTGCAGATTTTCTCATGTTGGGCTAACTAAGCTTGCCTCTTTTCCAAACACAATGACCATCCTCCTCACGTTCACGTGCTTACCTCTAAAATCCCTAATGTTTCTGCCTCTACCACCACCCCATCTCTGGGTAAAAAAAACTTGCCTCTCACATCTCCTTTGAACCTCCACTCCCTCTCACCTTAAATCCATGCTCTCTGGTTTTAGACATTTCAACCATGGGAAAATGACACTGCCCATCTACTCTATCTGTGGCTCTCAATCTTATAAACCTCTATCAGATCCCCCTCAGCATCTGCTACCCAAGTTTGTCCGCCTCCAGGCCCTCGAATCCAGGCATCACCCTGGTGAGCTGCCTGCTGCACTCTGTCTGAAACCCCCACTCCCTCACTGTAATCAACCAGTCACTAAGCTATACTACACAATCTACAGCCTGAGGGAGCCTCAATTGTTTGACAGTTTTCCACTGTCAGCCTCCCTCTTCCATCTCCCCTCTCACTCCCTACCCTCCTCTCTCTCACCACCCTCACCACTCTTTCACCTCCCTCTCTTGCCCCAGGTCTCTCGCCACCCCCTCTCTCGGCCCCCTCTCCTCTCCCAAGGACTTATCTTCCTCCACTTGAAATGTACCCAGTGACTTGGCCTACTCAGCTGTCTGTGGCAATGAATTTAACAGATTCACTGCCCCCTGGCTAAAGAAAATCCTCCTCATCTCATTTCTAAATTGACATTCTCCCATTCTTCTAGTCTGAAATTTTGCCCTCTGGTCCTAGACTCGCCCACTGTAGGAAACGCCCTCTCTACTTCCTCTATGTGTGCTCTCTGGTTCTCGACTCTCTCACTGTAGGAAACACCCTCTTCACATCCACTCTATCAAAGCCTTTCAATATTCGAAAGGTTTCAATGAGATCCCCCTTCATTCTTTTAAACTCCAGTAAGTACAAGCCCAGAGTCATCAAACACTCCTCATATGTTAACCCTTTCATTCCTGAGACATTTGCATGAACCTCCTCTGTCCCATCTCTCGTACCAGCACATCCCTTCTTGGATAAGAGGCCCAAAGCCGCTCACAATACTCCGTGTGGTCTGACCGATGTCTTATAAAGCCTTAGCTTTGGATCCCACCCTCACCTGCCAGTCTAGTTTTGTTTCTCTGAGAATGCCTTGGTCTTGTGCTCTCTTTCGGCCTCAGGTGTCGGACCTGGTGAAGAGGTACAAGCGGGAACAGATCACAGTGTGGGCCACTGAGAAAGACGAGATCATGCGGCAGTGTCACAGGGAGGTGAGGCAACTGCGTGAGCTTCACTGTCAGGTGTCGTTTAACTTTCTGAGAGAAAGTGCAATGCAGGTAGATGATAAGTTTCTAGACCAGGTAGATTGTGAGGTGAAGAGTTCATCTTTTGAAATCCATCCAACACTCTGGCAATAGCATGTAGAGGGTGTCATTGAGCCTAACTGTTCTGTAAGACCATAAGAGATCAGAGGAGATTCTTGTATCTTCTGTCCAGTGGCAGGTGGGGAACAGAGACAACAAAAAGGTCAAATTCAGGCTTAATGTCTGACCCCAGGTTTAATGTCCGACCCTGGAGTTTGATGTCCGACCCCAGGTTTAATGTCCGACCCCGGGTTTAATGTCCGACCCCGGAGTTTGATGTCCGACCCCAGGTTTGATGTCTGACCCCAGGTTTAATGTCCGACCCCGGGTTTGATGTCCGACCCCGGGTTTAATGTCCGACCCCGGGTTTAATGTCCGACCCTGGAGTTTGATGTCTGACCCTGATGTCCGACCCTGGAGTTTGATGTCCGACCCTGGAGTTTGATGTCCGACCCCGGGTTTAATGTCCGACCCTGGGGTTTGATGTCCGACCCTGGAGTTTAATGTCCGACCCCGGGTTTAATGTCCGACCCTGGAGTTTGATGTCTGACCCTGATGTCCGACCCTGGAGTTTGATGTCCGACCCTGGAGTTTGATGTCCGACCCCGGAGTTTGATGTCCGACCCTGGGGTTTGATGTCCGACCCCGGGTTTAATGTCCGACCCCGGAGTTTGATGTCCGACCCTGGGGTTTGATGTCCGACCCCGGGTTTAATGTCCGACCCCGGGTTTGATGTTCGACCCCGGGTTTGATGTCCGACCCCGGGTTTGATGTCCGACCCTGGAGTTTGATGTCCAACCCCAGGTTTGATGTCCGACCCCGGGTTTGATGTCTGACCCCGGGTTTGATGTCTGACCCCGGGTTTGATGTCTGACCCCGGAGTTTGATGTCTGACCCCAGGTTTAATGTCCGACCCCAGGTTTAATGTCCGACCCCAGGTTTAATGTCCGACCCTGGAGTTTGATGTCTGACCCCGGAGTTTGATGTCTGACCCCAGGTTTGATGTTTGACCCCGGGTTTGATGTTCGACCCCGGGTTTGATGTTTGACCCCGGGTTTGATGTTCGACCCCGGGTTTGATGTTCGACCCCGGGTTTGATGTCCGACCCCGGGTTTGATGTCCGACACTGGAGTTTGATGTCCGACCCCAGGTTTGATGTCCAACCCCGGAGTTTGATGTCTGACCCCGGGTTTAAATCCGACCCCGGGTTTGATGTCTGACCCCGGGTTTGATGTCCGACCCTGGAGTTTGATGTCTGACCCCGGGTTTAATGTCCGACCCTGGAGTTTGATGCCTGACCCCGGGTTTGATGTCCGACCCCGGGTTTGATGTCCGACACTGGAGTTTGATGTCCGACCCCAGGTTTGATGTCCAACCCCGGAGTTTGATGTCTGACCCCGGGTTTAATTCCGACCCCGGGTTTGATGTCCGACCCCGGGTTTGATGTCCGACCTGGAGTTTGATGTCTGACCCCGGGTTTGATGTCCGACCCTGGAGTTTGATGTCTGACCCCGGGTTTAATGTCCGACCCTGGAGTTTGATGTCTGACGCCGGGTTTAATGTCCGACCCCAGGTTTAATGACCGACCCCGGGCTTGATGTCCGACTCCAGGTTTAATGTCCGACCCTGGAGTTTAATGTCTGACCCCAGAGTTTAATGTCCGACCCTGGAGTTTAATGTCTGACCCCGGAGTTTAATGTCCGACCCTGGAGTTTAATGTCTGACCCCGGAGTTTAATGTCCGACCCTGGAGTTTAATGTCTGACCCCGGAGTTTAATGTCCGACCCTGGAGTTTAATGTCTGACCCCGGAGTTTGATGTCTGACCCCGGAGTTTGATGTTCGACCCCGGAGTTTAATGTCTGACCCCGGAGTTTAATGTCTGACCCCGGAGTTTAATGTCTGACCCCGGAGTTTAATGTCCGACCCTGGAGTTTGATGTCTGACCCCGGAGTTTGATGTCTGACCCCGGGTTTAATTCCGACCCCGGGTTTGATGTCCGACCCCGGGTTTGATGTCCGACCTGGAGTTTGATGTCTGACCCCGGGTTTAATGTCCGACCCTGGAGTTTGATGTCTGACCCCGGGTTTGATGTCTGACCCCGGGTTTGATGTCCGACCCCGGGTTTGATGTCTGACCCCGGGTTTGATGTCCGACCCTGGAGTTTGATGTCCAACCCCAGGTTTAATGTCCGACCCCGGGTTTGATGTCTGACCCCGGGTTTGATGTCCGACCCCGGGTTTGATGTCTGACCCCGGGTTTAATGTCCGACCCTGGGGTTTGATGTCCGACCCTGGAGTTTAATGTCCGACCCCGGGTTTAATGTCCGACCCTGGAGTTTGATGTCTGACCCTGATGTCCGACCCTGGAGTTTGATGTCCGACCCGGGAGTTTGATGTCCGACCCCGGAGTTTGATGTCCGACCCTGGGGTTTAATGTCTGACCCCGGAGTTTAATGTCCGACCCTGGAGTTTAATGTCTGACCCCGGAGTTTGATGTCTGACCCCGGAGTTTGATGTTCGACCCCGGAGTTTAATGTCTGACCCCGGAGTTTAATGTCTGACCCCGGAGTTTAATGTCTGACCCCGGAGTTTAATGTCCGACCCTGGAGTTTGATGTCTGACCCCGGAGTTTGATGTCTGACCCCGGGTTTAATTCCGACCCCGGGTTTGATGTCCGACCCCGGGTTTGATGTCCGACCTGGAGTTTGATGTCTGACCCCGGGTTTAATGTCCGACCCTGGAGTTTGATGTCTGACCCCGGGTTTGATGTCTGACCCCGGGTTTGATGTCCGACCCCGGGTTTGATGTCTGACCCCGGGTTTGATGTCCGACCCTGGAGTTTGATGTCCAACCCCAGGTTTAATGTCCGACCCCGGGTTTGATGTCTGACCCCGGGTTTGATGTCTGACCCCGGGTTTGATGTCTGACCCCGGAGTTTGATGTCTGACCCCAGGTTTAATGTCCGACCCCAGGTTTAATGTCCGACCCCAGGTTTAATGTCCGACCCTGGAGTTTGATGTCTGACCCCGGAGTTTGATGTCTGACCCCAGGTTTGATGTTTGACCCCGGGTTTGATGTTCGACCCCGGGTTTGATGTTTGACCCCGGGTTTGATGTTCGACCCTGGGTTTGATGTTCGACCCCGGGTTTGATGTCCGACCCCGGGTTTGATGTCCAACCCCGGAGTTTGATGTCTGACCCCGGGTTTAATTCCGACCCCGGGTTTGATGTCTGACCCCGGGTTTGATGTCCGACCCTGGAGTTTGATGTCTGACCCCGGGTTTAATGTCCGACCCTGGAGTTTGATGCCTGACCCCGGGTTTGATGTCCGACCCCGGGTTTGATGTCCGACACTGGAGTTTGATGTCCGACCCCAGGTTTGATGTCCAACCCCGAAGTTTGATGTCTGACCCCGGGTTTAATTCCGACCCCGGGTTTGATGTCCGACCCCGGGTTTGATGTCCGACCTGGAGTTTGATGTCTGACCCCGGGTTTGATGTCCGACCCTGGAGTTTGATGTCTGACCCCGGGTTTAATGTCCGACCCTGGAGTTTGATGTCTGACGCCGGGTTTAATGTTCGACCCCAGGTTTAATGTCCGACCCCGGGTTTGATGTCCGACTCCAGGTTTAATGTCCGACCCTGGAGTTTAATGTCTGACCCCAGAGTTTAATGTCCGACCCTGGAGTTTAATGTCTGACCCCGGAGTTTAATGTCCGACCCTGGAGTTTAATGTCTGACCCCGGAGTTTAATGTCCGACCCTGGAGTTTAATGTCTGACCCCGGAGTTTAATGTCCGACCCTGGAGTTTAATGTCTGACCCCGGAGTTTGATGTCTGACCCCGGAGTTTGATGTTCGACCCCGGAGTTTGATGTTCGACCCCGGAGTTTAATGTCTGACCCCGGAGTTTAATGTCTGACCCCGGAGTTTAATGTCCGACCCCGGAGTTTAATGTCCGACCCTGGAGTTTGATGTCTGACCCCGGGTTTAATTCCGACCCCGGGTTTGATGTCCGACCTGGAGTTTGATGTCCGACCTGGAGTTTGATGTCTGACCCCGGGTTTAATGTCCGACCCTGGAGTTTGATGTCTGACCCCGGGTTTGATGTCTGACCCCGGGTTTGATGTCCGACCCCGGGTTTGATGTCCGACCCTGGAGTTTGATGTCTGACCCCGGGTTTAATGTCCGACCCTGGAGTTTGATGTCTGACCCCGGGTTTAATGTCCGACCCCAGGTTTAATGTCCGACCCCGGGTTTGATGTCCGACTCCAGGTTTAATGTCCGACCCTGGAGTTTAATGTCTGACCCCGGAGTTTAATGTCCGACCCTGGAGTTTAATGTCTGACCCCGGAGTTTAATGTCCGACCCTGGAGTTTAATGTCTGACCCCGGAGTTTAATGTCCGACCCTGGAGTTTAATGTCTGACCCCGGAGTTTAATGTCCGACCCTGGAGTTTAATGTCTGACCCCGGAGTTTAATGTCCAATCCCAGAGTTTGATGTCCGACCCCGGAGTTAAAAGTCCGACCCTGGAGTTTAATGTCTGACCCCGGAGTTTAATGTCCGACCCCGGAGTTTAATGTCCGACCCTGGAGTTTAATGTCTGACCCCGGAGTTTAATGTCCGACCCTGGAGTTTAATGTCTGACCCCGGAGTTTAATGTCCGACCCTGGAGTTTAATGTCTGACCCCGGAGTTTAATGTCCGACCCTGGAGTTTAATGTCTGACCCCGGAGTTTAATGTCCGACCCTGGAGTTTAAAGTCTGACCCCGGAGTTTAATGTCCGACCCTGGAGTTTAATGTCCGACCCTGGAGTTTAATGTCTGACCCCGGAGTTTAATGTCCGACCCTGGAGTTTAATGTCTGACCCCGGAGTTTGATGTCTGACCCCGGAGTTTGATGTTCGACCCCGGAGTTTAATGTCCGACCCCGGAGTTTAATGTCTGACCCCGGAGTTTAATGTCCGACCCTGGAGTTTAATGTCTGACCCCGGAGTTTAATGTCCGACCCTGGAGTTTAATGTCTGACCCCGGAGTTTAATGTCCGACCCTGGAGTTTAATGTCTGACCCCGGAGTTTAATGTCCGACCCTGGAGTTTAATGTCTGACCCCGGAGTTTAATGTCCAATCCCAGAGTTTGATGTCCGACCCCGGAGTTTAATGTCCAATCCCAGAGTTTGATGTCCGACCCCGGAGTTTAATGTCCAATCCCAGAGTTTGATGTCCGACCCCGGAGTTTAATGTCCAATCCCAGAGTTTAATGTCTGACCCCGGAGTTTAATGTCCGACCCTGGAGTTTAATGTCTGACCCCGGAGTTTAATGTCTGACCCCGGAGTTTAATGTCCAATCCCAGAGTTTGATGTCCGACCCCGGAGTTAAAAGTCCGACGCCGAGTTTACCGTGAGCACAGTAAAAAACTGACTTACAACAACATCACAGGCACAGAGAATCAGAGACATAATATTCACAGAAAACATCAGTTATCTTAAACTTCTACATGGAAAAACACAGTGAAAACAAAAAATGTCGTCAAAGTGGGAACAGGGCTGCTGTGCTGAAGAGTGGTGAGGAGGGAGTAGGGATCTGTTGAGGAAGGAGGTATTTGGGAGGGGTTAGGGAACAAAGGAGGGAGGGGTGTTGAGCAGGGAGGTGGTGTTGAGGATGGAGGGAAAGAGGGAAGGAGAACAGAGGGGGTCTTATGGATGGAGGGAGGCTTGTTGAGTACAGAGGGCTGTTGGGAGGGTACTGACCCTCTGTCCCCCAGAACAGGTCAATGCCGCGGGCGTTCACCATGCACCGGATGATCTATCTCCTGCTGGCCTACATTTCCGGGATCCTCCCATTCCTGCCCCTCGGTGAGGCCTGCCTCGAGTGTCCCATGCCATCCATCGTTGGCAGGTAACATCCCCCTCCCCTTCTGTCCTACTCCTCACTTTCCTCAAACCCCTGATTTCCTTTTTCTCTCCTCCTCCTCCTCACCCTCTCATCTCCCTCACATTACCCTCCCCTCCTCTCCCCACCCTGCTCTATCTCCCTCTCCCTCCCCTCCAACTCCTCCCCAACCTCTTGCTCCCTCATCCCTTCTCCCCCTCGAGGCCCCTTACCTCACTTGTTCTCCTTCCTCCCTCAGGTACTACATCCCCAGGACTGGGCCCTTAAGCTTCCCTCTGCTCCCTCAGATTCTCGACTGGTGAGTGGGTGGGGGTGGAGGGAGTGTGGGATGGGAGGGAAAGAGGAAAGAGGGCAAAGAGGGAGGGTGTAGGTGAGAGGGCAGAGTGGGTGTGAGAGGGAAAGAAGGGGAGGGGGAGAAAGAGATTGAGAATGGAAGCAGAGAATGAGAGAGGAGTGAGTCGAGGGAGGTGGGAGGGAAGAAGTCGAGGGGAATGTAGGAAGAGTATGGAGGAGGGAGGGTGTGGGGAGATTGAAGGGGGTGTGTCTGAGAGAGGATGGAGTGGAGGGGGGACAGAGAGATTGGGCTGTAGGGGAGGGAGGGGTTAGAATTGCAGGGGAGTGAGAGTAGAGTATGAGGGGGTCTCACGAGGGTTACAGGTTAGTGGGGAGGGGAATCACATTTCCCCAACAAGTGGGGCTGAGCTCAGGAATGATGCACCCACCCTGCCCCTATAGCAATAGAGGGGAGGGGAGGGGAGAGATCCTCAATGAGTTGTGAGGGTGGAGGAGACAAGGAGGCAGGGGTACTTGGGTAACATCAGGCAGAGTGGAGCATCCCAGGACAGGAGGGAGAGGAAAAACAAGCCGGAGGCTGGAGGAGAATCTGGAGGGAAGGTGGGGGAGGGAGAGGAGAGGGAGGGGAAACAGATGAAAGGTGGGGGGAGAGAGGTGTGGTTGAAAGCATGGTTTGAACTACAACTAGTGACAAAGTAACTCTCAACCTGTTCCCCCCCACTTCCCCTTGCCCCTCTGTCTCACACCCTCCCTCACCCCCTCTCCCTTGTGAACATTCACTCCATCCTCCCCACCACACTGTACTACATCTCACACTCTGCTTTCCTTCTCACCCGCTCCACGCCCCTCTCCCTCTCTCCAGGTTACTGACCCGAAGGACCTTCATTAAACACCTGGTGGATAGAGGGATTCAGGTAATGGGACACAGGGGGACGAGAGCACATGGGAGATGTTCACACACTGTGGTAGGCAGAAAACATCCCTACTCTGTACATAGTGTGGGCATCGAGAGCCCCTGGGGTAGGCAAATACACACTGTCAGTGGTGGGTAGTGTCGAGGGACAGGGGGTCCTCCATGTATCCATGTACAGGGTAGGAAATGCACCAAGACTGGTTGGGAGACTCGAGGGACAGAGACACCTCGAAGTAACAGGGTATGACACACACTATGAATGGTGGAGAGTTTCAAGTGAGAGACACAGAGCACAGGGGTAGGACACACACATTGAATGGTGGGGAGTGTCGAGGGACAGAAGAACCTAACTGTACACGTGTAGGGCACACACTATCAATGGTGGGGACTGTCAAGGGACAGAGGAACCTCGGTGTACAAGGGTAGGATACGCACCATGAATGGAGGGGAGTGCTGAGGGACAGAGAGACCTTGGTGTACAAGAGTAAGGGACACAAACCCAGAGGACTAGACTAATACACGTGTGATTTCCTCTCCTTCCCTCGCTCTCACCCCGGATCAGGTTTACTTCTGGACACTCAATGAGGAAGCGGACTACCGAAGGGCATTCCTTATTGGAGCCACTGGAGTGATGACAGATTTTCCCAGCAAACTCCGGAGATTTCTGGACCAGAACCCTGATCTCAGTCCTCATCAGGAAAGCTCTGGATGAGCTCTATTCCCCTCACCTAGTTGTGTGTGGATAATATTCCCTCTGTTCCCAACTTTCCTCACCTCTGTTCCCAACCTCACTCCCCTCTCCCACCTCCCTCCTCCCCCACCACTTACCCTTTCCCCTGCCTTTGCCCCTTTCCACCCTTTTCACTCCTCCTCCCCACTCCCTCCGTTTCTGCCGCCACTTCCCCTTGTCCTACTGTGGTGAACTACATATACCTGTCTGGACACGCCCCTCTGCTGACTACTCCTGTGGCTCCCCCTGTATAAAGGCGATTGGAGACACTGCTCCTCCCTCAGTCTCCAAGATGTTGTGGTCACGTTTGCAGCTAATAAAAGCCTATCTTTTGCCTCCCGTATCCAAGAGTTATTGATGGTGCATCACCTACGTGCTCAGTAAAGTTCAGCGGCCTATCCTTCTGTTGTGTACAATCATTTATTTCCCCAAAGAATTGGAGTCACGGAGGCGAGACGGGGAGGGGTTTGATGATAGTCCATCACTCAAGCACAGACCTTGCTTTGGAAGATTTCACAGAACAGGCCCTTCACCCCACAATGTGCTGCCTATCCTTTAACCACTATAAAATCAATCTGATGCATCCCTCCATTTTTCTATCATCCATCTGCCTATCTAAGAGCCTTTCAGTTGTCCCTAATGTATCTGCCCCTATCATTACCCCTGTGAGTACATTCCACACTGTGTAAAAACAACAACCTATATCCCCCTATACTTTCCTCCAATCACTTTACACAGTATGCCCCTTGTGTTAACCTTTTCTAGCCTGGGCAAAGGGTAGTGGCTGTTCTGTCTTTCAATATGGATGTGGACCCCAAAATTCCTCTGTTCCTTCACACCAGGGATGGCCAATCTATGGGGCATGCACCAAAAGTGGCGCATTGCACACCAGTGATAATAATACAAAAATCAGCCTACTCATGCAGAAAAGTATTAACCAAAAACTGATTTGTAGAAAAAATAGCTTAGAGCTAGAAATGGGTTTTACTGAGAATAAATCTAAAATTTAGCAATTATTTTTAGTGATATTATTTCATGCACATCTTTTGGTGAATGTTATCTTCTTTCACAGTAATCTGTTTTCAATTTAAAAATGTTCAAGGAATCAAACTAGGAAAGAAAGACTTTTGTTCTTCAGTCATTGCATAATTGTTCAATACACGTTTGATACTTTTTGCCAGTCAGTTTACAATTGACACTCATGCGCTATGGAGTTGTGCTTTGTTCATCCTTTGTGAACGTTTGCAGTTTTGTACTTTTTCTAAAATTAAGCCTTTTTTTTACATTCAGTTACCCATCATAGTGCAAACAAAAAGCAGAAAGTGATAGTAAGCATGAATTCAATGAACAGTGGGAAAATGAATTCTTATTTATAGCGGGTCCGTCAGGAAAACCGTTGTGCATTGTTTGTGAAAACACTTTCACACATAATAGATCTTAATAGACACAATAAAACACAACATCAGACTGAAATAGGAAAACTGAAGCTAGTGCTTGGGTCTGAGTTACGGAAAGAATATGTGATTAAGAAAAAGGAAGAAATCAAAAGAAGATTTGTTATAAGTCTCATTATGTAATGTTTATCTTGTTTTTATATTAAATCAATATATCATGTAAAAATGCTAAATATGTCTATATTATCTTATTTTCACAAGAATTTACGGCACATCTGAACTCATGCGAAAAAATTGACTCATGGAATGTAAAATGTTGGCCACCCTGCTCTACACTAACAATCTTGCCATTAAATCAATATTCTGCCTTCAGGCTTCCTGCGAATATGGGCCAAAGGCGAGTAAATGGGGCCGGTTCGGTTAGGAATATATGTCAGCATAAGAAAAGCCTGTTGTTGTCCCGGGCAACACCGAAAGAGGGAAAGAAATGTAGTTATTCCAGCTCATTTCCGCCCGCAACAAAGATGGTGGCATCAACATGATTTCACCATTCCCCCGGATAGAGCTTCCCGCGAGAAATATGGCACCGCAATACCACGTGAACTGCCAACAACAAATATGGCGCCGCCAGCTCTTGTCTGGCCCCACAAGTTAAGTTGGCACCAATTTCTTGACCGCAAGGAACATGGTATCGGACAACGCCTTCACAGCGCTTGCATTCTGTCCGCAGATGAAGTTGACTTTTGACAGCTGCCCACAACAAATATGGTGGCAGCTGTGCATTCAAGTCCGCATGGACAAAATGGGCTCCGGAGATCTGCCCCGAGCTAACATAGTGGATGCAGGCGACGGTAGCGGAGGAAGCAGTTTCCCTTTAACGGGCACCTGGGAATAGTTGTATTTTGCAATTTGCAGATGTGCTGGAGGCGTGGGGGGGGGGGGGGGGAGAGAGATTGTGAGCCGGCGTTGGGGAGTTCGGCGTAAACGATGCTTGCCCCTCACCAAGGTGGCGGCAGCTGGAGCCCGCCATCTCGATACGCGCAGGGGCCCGGCCGCCATTTTGTGAGGCCGGCAGAGAGGCTGCCGGGAGTCTGTAGGAAAACTGAGTTTCTGCCCCAAATCAGGGAAAATATCGAGAGAAAGGAGAATTTCTCCCCAGAATCAGGGACAATATGCAGGGAACGTTGGAGGGGGTATTCTAGCCAAGAGAGAAAATTCACCAGAGAAGGTGGGAATCTGACCCCTCTCAAAATGGAAAACTGGTAGATTAGAAATTCCAGAATTGGGAACAAAGTTCCCTTGAACTGTCATTCAACCATACATGAAAGTGAAAGCCAAAGGAAAGCCTTCCTCTGGGGACAAGGTGCAAAGCACGTTGCCCACAGCACATGATGCAGATGGTTACAATTTTAGGAAACGTGGTTGCAAAGAAAGGAAAATAGAGGCCAAATCCCAGAGTGGTACAGAAACATAGAAAAATCTCTATGACTGCAGATTCCTGGTCCAGCTTGTTCTACTGTGTGAACGCCTGGGAGTGGTGCCAATAGGACGGGCCAGCATGCCCAGCAGAGGCCCCTGGGCAGCTGCAACGGGCCACCCCATGACTGAGACCTAGTCCTTGCTACAACCAAGGCAACTCCCGCCGTCAGTCTCGCCAATGAAAAGACCTTGTACTCTACGGTGCCAATGTCCAACAGGGTCTTGCAATCCCAATATAAACACTATCATCTTATTCTGAGAAAGGGGACATTTGCCCCACCAACATGTGAGGATTGCAGGAAGCCAGGAAAAAAATGCTTGGAATTGGAAGAATTCATCCCACAAACTGGGAAAGTGGAAATTCATCACATTTGACATTTCAGGTCGAGACCCTTTCTCAGAAAGAAAGATGGATGGTAAAAAGATGTCGGGGGATAGTAGGACCCTGGGGGAGTGTTGTAGAACAGAGGGATTGAAGGGTACAGGTATGTGGTTCCCTGAGAGTGGCATTACAAGTAGTCAGGGCACTGAGTACAGGAGTTGGGTCGTTATGTTGCAGTTGTACAAGATGCTGGCAAGACCACATTTGGAGTATTTCAGTTCTGGTCACCCTGCTCTACGAAAGTTGTCATCGAGCTGGAAAGAACGCAGAGATCAGAAAGAAAACAGAGGATCTCTGTTTGTTTATCTAGTGATACAGGGTGAAGTTGGTCCTTCAAACCACACCACCCCAGAAACCCCACATTAACCCTTAACACGGGGCAATTTTACAATGATAAATTAACCTACCCAGTTCACCTTTGGACTGTGGGAGGAAAGCGAAGCACCGGAGGAAAACCCAGAATTGAACTCTGAACTCTGAGCTGCAAACTGTCACCTAAACACTACGCTACTGTGTCGCCCACAGCATGGGACTCGGGGGACTGAGGAATGGAGAGCGTGGACAGGTTGGGACCTTTTTATTTTTTGGAGTGTAAAAGACTAAGGAGTGACCTTCCAGAGGCGTATAAAACCACGAGGGGCACAGATAGGGTGAATGTGAACGGTCTTTCCTCCCAGGGTTGGGGAATCAAGAACCAGAGGGAACAGGTGAGAGGAAGGAGATTTAATAGGGATCCAAAAGACAAGTTTTTCATCCAGAGGGTGGTCTGTACATGGAACGAGCTGCTAGAGGAAGCGAATGAGTCAGGTATGTTAACAACATTTAAAAGACAATTGGACAGATACACGAAGAAAGGTTTAGACCAGGAGTTGCCAAGCTTTTATATGTCCTTATGTTGAACAAGGGGTCAGTGGATCTCAAGTTGAGGATGCCTGCTTTAGAGGGGTATGGGTCTGGATTTGATGCAAACCTGGGGGCTTCCTGTTGAACCTCTTCTGCCCCTTTTCCGAAGCCCCCACACCAATGTAATCAATTACCTCACTCAGCCCGGAATTCATTCTTCCCTCTTTCACCGGGCAGAGGATAGAAAAGCCTGAAAGCCTGTCTCACCAGACGCAGGGACAGTTGCTACCCCACTGGATGGACCTCTTTTACGATAATATGGTCTCCGGAACTCACATCTACCTTGTTATGATCTTGCACATTATCATTGACCTGCACAGCACTCTCTATAACTGTGAAACTTTATTCTGTTGTTGTTTTGTCTTGTTCTGCCTCAGTGCACTGTGTAATGATCTGATCTGTATGAACATTGTATGAGACAAGTTTTTCGCTGTATCTCTGTACAAGTGACAATAATAAGCCAATTCCAGTACAAAGAGAAATTTGCTAAAGATAGAATCAGTGACGTACTTTATCTCTGATACATGTTGTGAAATTTGTTGTGCTCGTGGTAGCAGTAGAATGCAAGACATAAAAATAATTACAATATTAGAATGAGGAATTGTGTGAGATAGTACAAATAAAGAATAGTGAGACATCACGGGCCTTTCAGAAGTCTGATGGTGTGGTGAAGGGGCTTTTCCAGAGTGGGTCTGCAGGCCACTGTACCTCCTCCAGATGGTGGTAATGAGAAGAGGGCACGTTCCGTATAGTGAAGGTCCTTAGTTTCCCGAGGCACGCCTCTTGAGGATGTCCTCGATGGTAGGGAGTGTTGTGCCCGTGAGGAAGTTGATTGAGTCTACAACCCTCTTGTGATCCTGTGCAATGGAGCCTCCAGACCAGACAGTGATGCAGCCTGTCTGAATGCTCTCCACCGTACATCTGCAGAAATTTGCAAATGGTGATGTACCAGATCTCCTCAAACTCCTAATGAAGTGTAATTGCTGTCGAGCCTTCTCCACGACTGCATCGATGTGTTGGGCTCACGACAAATCCTCTCAGATTTTGGAACTCAGGAACTGGAAACTGCTCACCCTTTCCACTGCTGACCCCTCAATGAGGACTGGTGTGTGTTCCCTCGACTTCCCCTTCCCGAAGTCCACAATCAGTTTCCTGGTCTTGCTGAATTTGATTATGAATCTCTGGAAGGAACTTGGGGGCAGAGGAAAGATTCCCAAGGGCTCCCTGGTTCCTACATCCCAAATGACTGACTGCTCCCACCCCCATTTATTGCTCTAATTCCCTTATTTTGAGGAGAATTCTGCATGATTTTTTCTGTTTGTCAGGGAGAGTGGAACAGGCCATTTGGCCCAAATTCAAAAGGATGGGTCATAGTTCATTGTAGGACCATTGATGGGAGAGGGGAGAAGAGACTATTTCTTCTCTCTTCTACAGATGTACGGTGGAGAGCTCCAATGCACAGGATCGCAAGAAGCTACAGAGAGTTGTAGTCTCAGCCAGCTCCATCATGGGCACAACCAATCTTACAGACCAGGGGTTTCCAACCTGGGGTCCATGAACTCCTTGCTTACAGTAGATGAACTGCTGTCCAGTAGATGTTGTCCACAGGGACTTTAGCAAGCCATTTGACAAAGTCCTGCATGGGAGTTTGGTCTAGAAGTTTCAGTCACTCAGCATTCAGGATGGGATAGTAAATTGGATTAGACATTGGCTTTGTGGGAGATGTCAGAGAGTGCTGGTAGATGACTGGAGGCCTGTGACTAGTGGAGTGCCGCACGGATCGATGCTGGGTCCATTGTTGTTTGTCAATTATATCAAAGTAAAATTTATTATCAGAGTACATACATGTCATCACTTACAACCTTGAGATTGTTTTTCTTGCAGGCATTATCAGCAATTGTAGAATATAACTGTAAACAGGAACCGTAAGCAAACTGTGCAAATGCAGATATAAATAATAGCAATAAATAACAAGCATAAAATAACAATGTAACAGAATCCTTAAATTAGTGTAGCTCTCCCATTTTGTTCAAGAGCCTGACGGTTGAGGGATAATAACTGTTCTTGAACCTGGTGGTGTGAGTCTTGAGGCTCCTGTACCTTCTACCGGATGGCAGCATACCTGGGAGGATTGTAGAAACGAGTGTGGCCTGGGTCGACGATCTGTATGATGATGTGGTGAACTGGATCAAATTTGCAGATGACACCAAGACTGGGGGTGTAGTGGACACTGAGGAAGGTTATCATTGGAAAAATGGGCTGAAAATGGCAATGGAATTTAATGCAAACAAGTGCAAGATTTTGCACTTTGGTAGGACAAAGGTTTAAGAAGTGACCAGGCCTGTTGGAGCTTGTCTGCTGAGTGGGAGATTACTTGCTAGTAATTTAGCAAGGACCCATAAAAAGAACCAATGCATAAGCGAAGCGGCCATTGTTGGAATGGGCCAGTGTTAACAGTGGTCAGACTTCTGCTCAACAAGCATCAGGGAAACAGGCGCAGGCTAAGGTTGCTGAGTCATTTGGAATAGGAGATTGTAGAACTTAAGAAGTTAGAGCCAAAGGTATAACGAGTGTAGACAGGATTTCATTTCAAGCAGTAAGAAGCATTCTACATAAAATGTGGGATTAGAGGGTACCTAACAGTATCCCTGATGACTATGTCCACAGGAACTACACCAGGTTTCCTGGAGCTGTTTGGGGGAGGGGTGGGATGAGAGCTGGACTGACCGGGCTGAGGACAGGCAACTGATATACAAGTTGATGCAGTGTGTAATGAGACGGTGAGGAAGGACAGGCAGATGATCAGGCAACTGTTCAGTCAGTTGCACTGTAACAAGGGGACAAAATGGAAAAGGGGATAAATACAGGACTGAAGGTGTAATACTTGAATGCACACAGTATATGGATGATGCACCATCAATAACTGTTGGAGATGTGAGGCGAGATATAGGCTTTTATTGGCTGGAAGAAAGAACAAGCAGCAAGTGACCACCACACAGCATCCTGGAGACTGAGGCCAGGGCTGTGTCTCCAATCGCCTTTATACCGGGGTCTGTGGGAGGAGCCACAGGAGCAGTCAGCAGGTGTGTCCAGACAGGTATATGTAGTTCTCCACATTCACCCCCCACCCTTTGTTTTAAAAGAGAGTCCCCATGGGGCGAAGTTTCTTACAAGTATATTTACAGGTTAAGTCTATCAGGTGGTCGAATCTGTCGCTGCGATCTACATAGCACTGACTGTGATTGCACAGGAGCTGGTGGTGATTGCACCAGAGATGGTGGTTGTGCTGGTTCCAGCCTAACTGGAGGTGTCAGCCCACTAGGCGTCAGTGATCCCTCATGTGTGTGCCTGGTATATGCACGTGCGAGACGCCCAGTATAGGAGTGTCGTGAGGAGTCTGTGTAGGGCTCGGTGTGCGCGGTGTCACCTTGGGTACAGGGTTCATAGTTACCGTGGAGTGTTCGGGGTAGTGGTCTGCTGCTCCTGTGGGCACCAGGTCGCGGACGGAGACCGTGTCCTCCCGCCCATCAGATAAGACCACGTAGGCATACTGGGGGTTGGCATGTAGAAGGTGAACCCTCTCGACCAGCGGGGAGTATTAATTGCTCCTCACATGTTTCCAGAGCAGCACTGGCCCTGGGGGATGTCAGCCAAGCCAGTAGGGTGGTCCCAGTGGCAGACTGCCTGGGAAAAGAGAATAGGCGCTCGTGAGGGGTGGCATTGATGGACGTACATAACAGGGAGCAGATAGAGTGGAGTGCCTCGGGGAGGACCTCCTGCCATCGAGAGACCGGCAACCCTTTTGACTTAAGGGCTAAAAGTGTGGCCTTCCACACTGTGGCATTCTCCCTCTCCACCTGTCCATTTCCCCGGGGATTATAGCTCGTGGTCCTACTAGTAGCAATGCCCCTAGCCAGCAGGTACTGGCGCAGCTCGTCACTCATAAAGTGGCAGGCTCAGTCACTGGAATCTGTTCCAAGTATGATTGGAAGCATGCAAGCCAGAGTTCAAAGGCAAGAGCTGCTTCTGAGTCTTGAGGATCAATGTCTAATTTTTCTGGACGTAAAATGCTTTCCATGTTTTAAAACTTCCAGCCAATAAAATTGATGCACCATCAATAACTGTTGGAGACGTGAGGCGAGATATCGGCTTTTATTGGCTGGAAGAAAGAACAAGCAGCAATTGACCACCACACTACATCCTGGAGACTGAGGCCGGGGCTGTGTCTCCAATCGCCTTTATACCGGGGTCTGTGGGAGGAGCCACAGGAGCAGTCAGCGGGGGGCGGGGGGGGGGGATGTCCAGACAGATATATGTAGTTCACCACAATGGAATGAGGTAGATGATCTTGTAGCTCAGTTAGACATTGGCAGGTATGATATCGTGGGTATCACTGCATCATGGCTGGAAGAAGATCATTGTTGCAGCTTTACATCCAAGGATACTCCTTGTATCAGACGGATAGGTAGAAGGGGTGGGATGTCTCTTTTGGTAAAAAAATAATGCCAAATCCTTAGAAAGGTGACATAGGATTGGAATATGTAGAATCATTGTGGGTAGAATTGAGTAACAGCGAGGGTAAAAAAGACCCTGATGGGAGTTGTATAAAAATCCCCGAACAGTAGCAAAGATGTAGTATACAAATTACAACAGGAATAGAAAAACCATGTAAAAATGTTATGGTAGTCATGGGGGATTTTAAAATGCAGTTAGATTGGGAAAATAGGGTTGTTGCTGGATCCTCAAGAGGGGGAATTTGTAGAAGGCAAAGGATATATACATCCAAAGAGGAAGAAGTATTCTAAAGGGAGGATGACATGACCGTGGCTGACAAGGGAAGTCAATGCCAGTATAAAAACCAAAAAGAGGGCATATAATAGAGTAAAAATTTGTGGGAAGTTAGAGGATTGGGAAGCTTTTAGAAACCATCAGAAGGTAACTAAAGAACTAAAGCCATTAGAAGGGAAAAGATGGAATACAAAGGTAAGCTAGCCAACAACATCAAAGAAGATACCAAAAATCTTTTCAGATATATAAAGAGTAAAAGACAGGCAAAAGTAGATATTGGACTACTGAAAAATGACACTGGAGAGGTAGTAATGGGGGACAAGGAAATGGCAAATGAACTGAATAAGTATTTTGCATCAGTCTTCACTGTAGAAGACACCAGCAGAATGCCAGAAATTTGAGAATGTCAGGGGGCAGATGTGAGTGCAGTTGATATTACTAAGGAGAAGGTGCTTGGGAAGCTGAAAGGTCTGAATATGGATCAGTCACTTGGACCGGATGGTCTACACCCCAGCGTTCTGAAAGAAGTAGCTGAAGTGGGGGCATTAGTAATGATCTTTCAAGAATCACTAGATTCTGGAATGGTTCCAGAGGACTGGGAATTGAAAATGTCACTCTGTTCTTCAAGAAGGGAGGGAGGGTGAAGAAAGCAAATTATAGGCCAGTTAGCCTGAATTCAGTGTTTTCAGTAACTAGGAGGCACATGGTTAAATATGCCAAAGTCATCACGGTTTCCTTAAGGGGAAATCTTGCCTGACAAATCTCTTGGAATCCTTGGAGGAAATAACAGGCAGGGTAGACAAAGCAGAGTCAGTGGATGATGTTTACTTGGATTTTCAGAAAGTCGTTGATAAGGTGCCACACTTGAAGCTGCTTAACAAAGTATTACTGGAAAGATACTGGCATGGATAGAGGATTGGCTGATTGGCAGGAAGCAAAGAGTGGGAATAAAGGGCCTTTTCTGGTTGACTGCCGGTGACTAGTGCTGTTCCACAGGGGTCAGTACTGGGACTGTTTCTTTTCATGTTATATGTCAGTTATTTGGATGACAGAATTGATGGCTTTGTGGTCAATTTGCAGATAATACAAAGATAGACCGAGAGGCAGGTAGCGTTCAGGGAGCAAGGAGTCTGCTGGAGGATTTAGACAGATTAGGAGAACGGGCAAAGAAGTGGCAGATGGAATATAATGTCAAGAAGTGTATGGTCATGCACTTTGATAGAAGGAATAAAGGCGTAGACCATTTTCTAAATGGGGAGAAATTTCAAAAATCTGAGGTGAAAAGGGACTTGTGAGTCTTTGTACAGGATTCCCTAAAGGTTAACTTGCAGACTGAGTCAGTGGAAAGGAGGGTAAATGCAATGTTAGCATTAATTTTGAGAGGACTAGAGTATAAGAGTAAGGATGTAATGCTGGTTCTTTATAAAGCATTCGTCATACTGCACTTGGAATATAGTGAGCAGTTTTGGTCCCCTTATCTAAGAAAATTTGTTCTGGTATTGGAAAGGGTCCAAAGGAGGTTCGTGAGAACTATTCTGGAAAAGAAGGGGTTAACATACGAAGAGTGTTTGATGGCTGTGGGTCTGTACTCACTGGAGTTTAGAAGAATGGAGGGGGATCTCATTGAAACCTGTCAAATATTGAAAGGCCTCGATGGAGTGGATGTGTACAGAAGGACCAGAGAGCAGAGTCTCAGTATAGAGGGACATCCATTCAGAGATGAGGAAGAATTTCTTTAGTGAGAGGTTGGTGAAACTATGGGATCCATTGCCCCAGATGGCTGTGCAGGCCAAGTCATCGAGTCTATTTAAAGTTGAGATTGATAGGTTCTTGATTATCCAGGGCATCAAAAGTTATGGGGAGAAAGCAGGAGAATGGGTTGAGAAGGAAATGGATCAGCTATCAAGTCAAGTCACTTTTATTGTCATTTCGACCATAACTGCTGGTACAGTATATAGTAAAAATGAGACAACGTTTTTCAGGACCATGGTGTTACATGACACAGTACAAAAACTAGACTGAACTATGTAGACTACAGACCTACACAGGACTGCATAAAGTGCACAAAAACAGTGCAGGCATTATAATAAATAATAAACAGGACAATAGGGCAAAGTGTCAGTCCAGGCTTTGGGTATTGAGGAGTCTGATAGCTTGGGGGAAGAAACTGTTACATAGTCTGGACGTGAGAGCCCGAATGCTTCGGAGTCTTTTCCCAGATGGCAGGAGGGAGAAGAGATTGTATGAGGGGTGCATAACGCTATTTCCTTTGCAGATGCAGCGTGTAGTGTAAATGTCCGTGATGGCGGGAAGAGAGACCCAATGATCTTCTCAGCTGACCTCACTATCCACTGCAGGGTCTTGCGATCCGAGATGGTGCAATTTCTGAACCAGGTAGTGATATGATGAAATGGTAGAACAGGCTCAATGGGCTGAATGGCCTAATTCTGTTCCTATCTCTTATGGTCGTAAACCAGAGCAGGACTGAAACATTGAACAGTAGGAATATGGTAGAAGAGAGGGATCTGGGAAAATAGATCCATAATTCCTTGAAAGTGGCTGCATAGGTAGACAAGGTCTTAAAGAGAGCTTTTGGCACATTGACCTTCATTGATCAACGTGTTGAGTACAGGAGTTAGGATGTTATGTTGAAATTGTACAAGACATTAGTGAGGCCTCATTTGGAGTATTGTGTGCTGTTCTGGTCACCAGCCTACAGGAAAGATGTAACCAAGGTTGAAAGAGTACAGAGAAAACTTAGAAATATGTTGCCGGGAATTGAGTACCTGAGTTAAAGAGAAAGTTTAGGTTTAGGACTATATTCCCTGGAGCACAGGAGAATGAGGGGAGATTTGATAGAGGTATACAAAATTATGAGAGGTGTAGATAGGGTAAATGCAAGGAGACTTCTTCCACTGAGGTTGGGTGAGAACTAGAACTGAGGTCATGGATTACGGGTGAAATATGAAATGTTTAAGGGTAACATGAGCGGGAAGTTTTCACTCAGATGGAGGTGAGAGTGTGGAAGTGGTGGATGAGAGCTCAAATACAATGTTTAAGAGAAATTTGGATAGGTATATGGATGGGAGGTGTGTGGAAGGTTATGGTCCAGGTGCAGTTTGGTGGGGCTGAGCCAATTTATAGTTCAGCACTGACTAGATGGGCGGAAGGGACTGTTTCTGTTCTGAGTATTCTATGACTCTATAAGCCTCCTCACCATTGAGGACATCCTCAAGAGGAAAGCATCTGTCACTGAGGGCCCTCATTTCTACCATCAGAATGTATACTGAACGATTTAGAAACTACTTCCCCACCGCCATCAGATTTCTGAATGGTCCATGAATCCTACTTTGGTACTCCTATTTATCTTTGTAATTTACAGCGGTTTCTATATCTTTGCATTTCCAAACAGTCTTGCGTTCTGGTCACCTTGATATAGAAGATGGAGGATTCAGGATTCAGGGGGGAGTATCATAGGACTGGAGGCCTAGGGAGAAAGAAAGGGGGAGGGAAGCACCACAGGAAGATGGAGAACAGGCAAGGAGTTATTGTGAGAGAGAGAGAAAGAAAGAAAAAATTTTAAATTAGGGATGGGGTAAGAAGGGGAGGAGGGGCATTAACAGAAGTTAGAGAAATCAATGTTCATGCCATCAGGTTGGAGGCTGATGGAATATAAGGTGTTGTTCCTCCAACCTGAGTGTGGCTTCATCTTGACAGTAGGGGAGGCCATGGATTGACATATTGGTATGGGAATGGAACGTGGAATTAAATTGTGTGGCCACTGGGAGATCCTGCTTCCTCTGGCGGACCGAGCGTAGGTGCTCAGCGAAACAGTCTCCCAGTCTGCGTTGGGTCTCACTAATATATAGAAAGCCACACCGGGAGCACCGGGCACAGTATATCACAATAGCAGACTCACAGGTGAAGTGTCGCTTCACCTGGAAGGACTGTCTGGAGCCCTGAATGGTGGTGAGGGAGGAAGTGTAAGGGCAGGTGTAGCACTTGTTCCGCTTACAAGGATAAGTGCCAGGAGGGAGATCGGTGGGAAGGGATGGGGGGGGATGAATGGACAAGGGAGTCGCGTAGGGAGCAATCACTGCGGAAAGCAGAAAGTGGAGGGGGAAGGGAAAGATGCTTGGTGGTGGGATCCCATTGGAGACGGTGGAAGTTACAGAGAATTATATGTTGGACACGGAGGCTGGTGGGGTGGTAGTTAAGGACAAGAGGAACCCTACCCCTAGAGGGGTGGCGGGAGGATGGGGTGAGAGCAGATGTGTGTGAAATGGGAGAGATGCGTTTGAGGGCAGAGTTGATGGTGGAGGAAGGGAAGCCCCTTTCTTTAAAAAAAGGAAGACATCTCCTTCGTCCTGAAATGAAAAGTCTCATCTTGAGAGCAGATGCGGCAGAGACAGAGGAATTGAGAGAAGAGGCGGTGTAGTGGATAGTGAGAAAGGTTTTCAAAGCTTGCAGAGGGATTTGGACCAGCTGGAAAAATGGGCTGACAAATGGCAGATGGAATTTAATGCAGACAAGTGTGAGGTATTGCACTTTGGAAGGAAAAACCAAGGTAGAACATACAAGGTAAATGGTAGGAAACTGAGGAGTGCAGTAGAACAGAGGGATCTGGGAATACAGATACATAATTCCCTAAAAGTGGTGTCATGGGTAGATAGGGTCGTAAAGAGAGCTTTTGTCACATTGGCCTTTATGAATCAAAGTATTGAGTCTAAGAGTTGGAATGTCATGGTGAGGTTGTATAAGACATTGGTGAGGCCGAATTTGGAGTATTGTGTGCAATTTTGGTCACCGAATTACAGTAAGGATATTAATAAGGTTGAAAGAGTGCACAGAAGGTTTACAAGGATGTTGCTGGGACTTGAGAAACTGAGTTACAGAAAGAGGTTGAATAGGTTAGGACTTTATTCCCTGGAGCGTAGAAGAATAAGGGGAGATTTGATAGAGGTATATAAAGTTATGATGGGTATAGATAGAGTGAATGCAAGCAGGGTTTTTTCACTGAGGCTAGGGGAGAGAAAAAACAACAGAGGACATGGGTTAAGGGTAAAAAGGGAAAAGTTTAAAGGGAACATTAGGGGAAGCTTCATCACACGGACAGTAGTGGGAGTGTGGAATAAGCTGCCAGTTGAAGTGGTGAATGCAGGCTCACTTTTAATATTTAAGAAAAACTTGGACAGGTACATGGATGAGAGGGGTATGGAGGGATATGGTCCAGGTGCAGATCAGTGGAACTAGGCAGAAAAAATGGTTCGGCACAGTCAAGAAGGGCCAAAAGGGCTGTTTCTGTGCTGTAATGTTCTATGGTTCTATGGGATGGTATTTTTACAAGTAACAGGGTGGGAAGAGGAATAGTCCAGGTAGCTGTGAGAATCTGTGGGCTCATAGCAGATAAGCTGTCTCCAGAGAGAGAAACAGAGAGATCAAGGAAGGGGAGGCAGGTGTCAGAAATGGACCAGGTAAATTTGAGGGCAGGGTGTAAGTTTGAGGCAAAGTTGATGAAGTCACCATCTCCAAACCAGGAAGCATTCTGGTAAATCTCCTCTCTGGTAAATCTCCTCTGCACCCTCTCCAATCCAGGCAGCATCCTGGTGAATCTCCTCTGCACCCTCTCTAATCCAGGCAGCATACTGATGAATCTCCTCTGCACCCTCTCTTATCCAGGCAGCATCCTGGTAAATCTCCTCTGCACCCTTTCCAATCCAGGCAGCATCCTGGTGAATCTCCTCTGCACCCTCTCCAATCCAGGCAGCATCCTGGTGAATCTCCTCTGCACCCTCTCTAATCCAGGCAACATCCTGGTGAATCTCCTCGGCACCCTCTCTAATCCAGGCAACATCCTGGTGAATCTCCTTGGCACCCTCTCTAATCCAGGCAACATCCTGGTGAATCTCCTCGGCACCTCTCTAATCCAGGCAGCATCCTGGTGAATCTCCTCTGCACCCTCTCTAATCCAGGCAGCATCCTGGTGAATCTCCTCGGCACCTCTCTAATCCAGGCAGCATCCTGGTGAATCTCCTCGGCATCCTCTGTAAAGGTCCCGAATCCTTTTTGCCAACTTTCCAGCTCTTAGCTTCATCTCTCCCCCTCCTGTCTTCTCCTATCATTTCAGATCTCCCCCTCCCACTCTTAAATCTGTTTTTTCAGTTAGACCTGACGAAGGGTCTCGGCCCAAAACGTTGACTGTACTTCTTCCTATAGATGTTGCCTGGCCTGTTGCATTCCACCAGCATTTTGCATGTGTGGTTCAAATTTCCAGTATTTGCAGATTTCCTCATGGAAATGTGGGAAGGGTTAGATTGGTCAGTTAAAGGTCAGCATAACATTGTGGGCTGAAGGGCACAGTACAAGCCCTCTTATATTTCACAGCATGTAAAAATGATTCTGATTCATGGACCTCCCAGGAACTGGGGAGGAGTGGGGCAGCAAGTTGGGGAGTGGCCAAATGGACTGCAAAAGGAGATTCCTCCCCACCCCCACCCTGCCTCCCAATTTGGAACATTCCAGAATGCCAGCCAGCAGCTGGTGCTTGGGAAAAGGTTAGTGGTGCAAGGGGAGAAGGTCAGAAAAGACACCGTCTACCCTCCCCCGGGCCCCTATAAAAGGCAGGGCAGACGGTGCTGGGATTCACCTTGCACCTTGGTCCCACCCCGCCGCCCTCTCGCAGACGCAAGCAGACTCATCGGGCACAGTAAGTCCACCATCATGCCAACCTTCCTTTACCAGACCAGAATTACCTCCACTGTACCTCAGGAGATGTGTCGCTTTACAACAGCGGTACAGTGTGAGAGATTAAAATGTTTATTAATGTGAGTTAATTAATTAACAACTCTAATGAGGATGTTGATGGAACATCTGGTTATAGGGAAAAGTTGAATATGTCAGAAAGCTACCTCATGGTTCTTTCCTACACTATTTATTTATATTTTTATCGTAACTGTAGTAGGAGTATTTTAAAATTTATTCAGCAGCAACAGGTATCTGCAGACAAAGGAGGCACTGTACACATGTTAAAGGTTACACTGTGAAGTGGTGGAAGGTTGAACCTGAAGGCAGAATACAGAATTAATGGCAGCATTCTCAGCAGTGTGAGGGAACAGAGTGATCCTGGGATTCACATCCATAGACTTGTCAAAATGGTCACACAGATTGAGTCCTGATGAAGGGTCTCAGCCTGAAGCATCGACTGTTTATTTTGCATAGACGTTACCTTGCCTGCTGAGTTCTCCAGCATTTTGTGTGTGATGCAAGTTGATAGGGTGTCGAAGAAGGCATATCGTGTGTTGGCCTTCATTAATCAGGGGATTAAGTTCAAGGTGCTGTTGCAGCTCTATAAAACCCTGGTCAGACCACACTTGGAATATTGTGTTCAGTTCTGGTCTCCTCATTATAGGAAGGATGTGGAAGCTTTAGAGAGGGCGCAGAGGAGATTTACCAGGATGCTGCCTGGATTAAAAAGCATGTCTGATAAGGAATGGTTAAGCAAACTAGGGCTTTTCTCTTTGGGGTGAAGGTGACTGAGAGATGATTTGATAGTGGAGCATAAGATGATAAGAGCTACAAGTAGAGTGGACACTTAAGAGACTTTCCCTGGGCAAAAAAAGCTTATTCAAGGAGGCATAATTTTAAGATGATTGGAGGAAAGTATAGGGGGAATGTCAGAGATAGTTTCATACACAGTGAATGGTGGTTGTGTGGAATGCGATGCCAGGGGTGGCGGTAAAGGCAGCTACATTCAGGACAGTCAAGAAAATCTTCATGGATGAAAAAAAAAATATTGGATTATGTGGAAGGGAAGGGTTAGATTGATCTTGGAGTTAAAAGGTCAGCACAATATTGCTGGCAGAGAGACCTGTACCTTATATTGTTCTATGTCCTAAGAAATTACTTTATCAGAGAAACATAAAGAATAAGACCAAAAGTAAAATGGTTAATGAATTAGTAAACAAGGCAAAATAATATTTATCAACCAATCACTGAACCACGTCACATGATATCTTGCTGAAGGAACCACATTTGTCTTTCCTCTCTTTTCTGTACTCTTCTCTCTCTCCCCCTCACTTTCTCGCCTCCTCTCCTCTCCCCCAATCCCTCTCTCCAGCTCCATCAGTCACAACCCCCAAGCTAAATTTCCCATTTGCACCAAGATGGTGGCCCTCTTTATACTCTTCAGAGCTCAGCTTTGTCTTTACCCCAGCACTTTTCCATGTTGTAGTGACACCAGCTATATCGTGGTCTCCATCATGACCTTCAGACGAGGCACCTAACAGCAGGCTTGCCAGGAAGGAAACAGATTCATCTTGTGTATTTCAAAACCTACAGTGAAACTCATCATTTGCATTCAAACCAACGTGCTGGGGGCAGTCCGCAAGAGTTGCCACACATCCGACCACTGATGTAACTTGGTCACCATGTTCAACAAAACAAAAATAGATGAACAAATTCCTTTCCCAAACTCCCACCCACTCAGTCAGACAACCCCTCCTAGCCTCCGAGCTCCAGTCCTTGGCTGAGTATATCATCCTTCACCATTATATGTGTAACACATCAAGGAGGAATTTCTTTAGTAAAGCTGTGGAATTCCTTGCCACAGACAGCAGTGCAGGCCAAATCATTGGGTATATTTAAAACAGAGATTGATAGGTTCTTGATTAGCCAGGGCATCAAAGGTTATGGGGAGAAGGCAGGATAATAAATCAGCCATGATGGAATGGTGGAGCAGACTCGATGGGCCAAATGGCCTAATTCTGCTCCTGTATCACATGGTCTGGTTTTATTATAAGCTGACATCATCTTATCTTACAAACTTCAATTTAGGATATATTGAGAAGAGTAAGTTATTGGCTTACAATCCTTTTTAATGTCTTGCACTGTATTGCTCCCACAAAACCACACATTTCACGACATTTCTCAGTGATGATAAACTTTGAAGGAGTGCAGATAAAATTTACAAAGATGTTGCTGGATCTTGAGGACCTGTGTTATAAGGAATGATTGAATAGGTTAGGACTTTATTCCTTAAGAGAATGAGAGGGAATTTGATAGAGGTATACAAAATTATGAGGGGTTCAGATAACATAAACGCAAGCAGGTTTTTTCCACTGAGGTTGGGTGGGACTACACCCAGAGGCCATAGGTTAAGGGTGAAAGCTGAAAAGTTTAAAGTTCAGAGGGTGGTGAGAGTGTGGAATACGCTGCCAGCAGAAATAGTGGATGTGAGCTCGATTTGAACATTTAAGAGAAGTTTGGATAGCGACATGGATGGGGGGGTATAGAGGGCTATGGTCCATGTACAGGTCTAAACAAATCAAGTCAACATGGACTACGTAGGCTGAAACGTCTATTTCTATTTTGTATTGTTCCATGACTCCAATTAAGTTAATATTTTATTGTAAGTTATAACAACAAACTATAAAGAACTAAATTATAATTATAAATGACAATGTTAAATATAATACAATATAAAATTATATTATGTGAATATTTTTGTTGCCATACAACGAACATACATAAACGATACAAAAGCGGAATAGTGAGGTGGTGTTCCGGGTTTCAGGAGGCGAGGATGCAGTTTCAGAATCATCGAGGCTCCTGTTGGTCTGGGTAGAGATGGGTTAGTAAAAACCTGGGCTGAACAGTCTGTCTCTTGTCTGTGTGATTTTGTCACAAAATGAGGTGGCAACTCCTCTACCCCTAAACTTCTCCCTACTCCACCCTTTCCCCATCTCTATCAACCTCTCTCTCTCCTACACCTCTCCCTGTCTTTGGCACTCCCTCTATCCCCGTCATACTCTCCCTCTCCTACATCCCACCGTCTCCCCAATATCCCTCACCATCTCCATTGTACCGTCTCCCCCAACCCTCCCCATCTCTGTCACATCCTCCCTCCCCTACACTACTCCCTGTCTCTGTCACCCTCACCTGTCACCTCTTCCCTCCCAGTCTGTCAGCCCTCCCTCCTCTACACCCCTCGCCATCATCACCCACTCTCCCATCTCCATCACCCCTCCCTCCCCTTTATCTCTTCCCGTCTCCATTACCCCTCCCTCCCCTCACTGTCTCTCTCTGCCAGCGCTTCTTCACCCCGTTGCCATCAGCCCTCTTTGCATCCGTCAGCGCCCCCATCAAACACCTCCGTGTCCATCATCCCCTCCTTCCCCTGCAACCCACCCCATTTCTGTCACCCCCTCCCTCCCGTACACCCCTCCCCATCTCCGTCACTCCCTTTCTCCCCTCTTCGCTTCACCCTCTGCCCAGGTCAGTGGGAGCTGGGAGCTGCTCCCAGGGGTGTGGGTGTCGGGTGACGACTTGACCTTTTCGCATTTGCCAGGAATGAGACGGGGAACAGCTGCCGGCTGATCCCAGATTCCGGCTGTTGGCTCCACCTCGGATCACAGAGCGACTCACCGTGTGTCAGCACAATCGCAAGGTCACCTCTGGGGTCGGGGTATAAGGGGGTAAGAGAGGGGCAAAGAGAGAGGAGGGAGGGGAGGGAAGAGGTTCGAAGAACAGGAGGGGAAGGAGAAAGGCGGACAGACGGAAAGGAGGTGAAAGCCTTGAGTAGGGGTGAAAAGGGGAGGAGTAGGAAAAGAAGTGGAGGGGGAGGCCTGTGGTCAAACCTCACCTGATTGAACAATCCCTCAGCCTGAGGTCCCCCCCCCCCCGGAAATCCCGACCATCCACGGGGAGGTCCCGGCAGACTGACCCACCCTCCTGAAGCCGGACTCGCCTCTCCCATCTCCCCCTTCGGGAGGGTTTTGCCGCAGTGTGCCTGGGCCTTTAAGAGGGATCTCCGCAGTGCTCTTCTGACGTCGCTGTGTATCTGAGCCCGGTCACGTAGAGGGACGGAGGGAGGAGGAGGAGGAGGAGGGCTCTGATCCGATCCGTCTCTCATTGCACAGAGGAACGTCAGCGGGGACGGAAGCAAGAGGCACAGCAGCCGAAACGGTAGGGGTGGAGGGAGGGCAGGTGGGGTGGGAGAGAGGATAGGTGAGAGGGAGGGATGGACAGGAACATGCAGACATACCCCCTTCCCTCATAGAGAGAGACAGACTTACTCACTCAGAAGGACGGGGACTCATACGAGGGCACATGTAATACAGACTGGGACAGTCTCACATGCCCGACCTCTCGGTGAACAGGGGTGCGGGGCAGGCAGAGATGGGAATTTGGAAGTGGGTGCCGGAGCCCTGGTGCCATGATGGGAAACTTTCTCACTTCCTGTCCGCATCTCCCTCTCTCTCGCATGAGGGTGGAGAGAGGCTCGGTGTCTCCTCCCCTCAATGCTCTGTGGAAGGGCGCACGTTAAACCGGTGTGATCGCAGTTACCCTCACCGGGAACCGGGACGGTGATGGAGTAACCGAGATGCTATGTCCCCACAGGCAGAAGCCAGCATGACGCACCAGTACCCGGCCTTCACCACCGAACAGAAGAAGGAGTTGTCGGACATCGCCCGTCGGATCGTGGCCCCGGGCAAGGGCATCCTCGCCGCCGATGAGTCCACCGGTAGGTACACCCACCCATACCCGTCCCTGTGTCCCTCACATACTCGCTGGGTCAAGGGTTTGCCAAACTGAGGTGAAGAGTTATAACCAACCCCTCATTCTCCCGTCTCTCACCCTGCCTCTCTTCCTGTCCACCCATATCCCACCCCTCGCCTCGTCTCCCCCTCCCTCTCTACCCTTACCCCTCTTTCCCCCTCCCAGGAAGTATGGCTAAGCGGATGACCAGCGTAGGCGCGGACAACTCGGAGGAGAATCGCCGTTTCTATCGACAGATCCTGTTCCAGGCCACAGAGGAGGTGAAAGAGTATGTCGGGGGCATCATCTTCTTCCACGAGACCCTGTATCAGAAGACCGATGATGGGACCAGCTTTGTCAAATTAATCAAGGACAAGGGTATCGTGGCTGGCATCAAGGTGATGTGGGGCAAGAGGGTGCATATTCCCCCCCCCCCCCCCCCCCCCCCCGGCGATCTGCCTGTCTCCCTCCCTTACCACCCTGTCAACCTGTGTGGCCACCTTCCGGGAGCTCTGGGCATTGTCCTAGGATCCCTCCGTAGGTCAACACAGTTAAGGGTCCTGCCATTAACTGTGCCCTGTCCTGTTACATTTGACCTCCCAAAGTGTAACACCTCATTCCTGGCCGGATTAAACTCCATTGGCCATTTCTCTGCTGTATCTGTAACTGATCTCTATCCCGCTGTGTCCTCCGTCATCTTTGCTGCCCACGGGTCCAACTGACTGCTGACAAACATGATGATTGTACTGAGCCAGGAGAGGGGTTGGTGTCTGTAGAAAGGGGACTCAACTTCTCCCTCTCTTCCCTCCCACAGGTCGACCTCGGAGTGGTTCCGCTGCCTGGTACCAATGGTGAGACCACAACTCAAGGTAGGTCATTGCCCGAAGCCAACCCTCCCTCCTCCCTCTCTCCCCATAGGTCTCTTTCCTTTCTCTCGCACGCTGCATGCTTTCCTCCCCCCCCCCCCATTCATTGATTCCAAACTGAGAGGTGAGAAGGATGGAGGGGTGGGAGAATGAATGAGGGGGACTGGGAAGAGAGACAGAGAAGAGGTTGTAGTGTAGATGGAAAATGTTACAGGAGAGAGGGAGGAGAGGAAGGTGTAAAAGGGGAGGAGGAGATGGGAGAGAGATTGCAGGAGAGTGAAGGGGAGATGGAAGAGGAGAGGTGTTGCACAGAGAGGGAAAGAATTGAGGGGGACATGTTACAGGGTAGGGAGATGGAAAAGAAGGGAGGTGTTACAGAAGAGTGGAGAAGGTGAGAGGGTAGCAGATGATGTTACAAGGAAGGGGAGAGCAGATATTACTGGAGAATGAATGGGGAGAGGGAAATGTTACACAAGAGGGGGAGATGGGGAGAGGTGAGATGTTACCCTCTGTAAGAAGGAGGAGGTGAGAAGGAAATGTTACAGGGGAGAGGGAGATGGGGTGATGTTACAGAGGAGAGGGTAGGAGATGGGGACTGATTGTTCTGGGGGTAAGGAGAGGGAGAGTGATGGTTCAGGGAGGGGGTAGGGAGAGTGAAGGTGGTACAGGGAAGGGAGATGTTCTGGGAAAGAGGAAGTGTATATGAGTAAGACTAATGGTCCCCTTTTCGCCCCCATCCCAGGGCTGGATGGACTGAACGAGCGCTGTGCCCAATACAAGAAGGATGGAGCTGACTTTGCCAAGTGGCGGTGTGTACTGAAGATCACCGAGACCACCCCGTCCCCACTCGCCATTATGGAGAACGCCAACGTCCTGGCCCGATACGCCATCATCTGCCAGCATGTACGGCTAGAGGGGAGGAGGAATGAGGGTGGTGTTGGGGGTGAGAGGAGGAATAAAGAGCAGAGGGAATGGGGTAGATGAGGAGAGAATTGAGAGAGGAAGGGGGGAACAAACAGCAGGGGAGGCAGATGCCCGAGGGGGCAGGTACGAACACTGTCTATTCACCCGTTTTCCCTCCTTTCTCCCATCTCCACCCACAGAATGGCATCGTCCCAATCGTTGAGCCTGAGATTCTTCCTGACGGCACCCACGACCTCAAGCGCTGCCAGTACGTCACCGAGAAGGTAAGAAGTCTGTTCAGCCCATTGGGGCCTGCTATATGCTGGTACACTCCTCCTCGCTTGCTCCCTACTCAGCCCTCGACTCTCTTCCTCCCCTGCCCAGGTGCTGGCTGCAGTGTACAAGGCCCTGAGTGATCACCATGTTTACCTGGAGGGAACACTGCTGAAACCCAACATGGTGACACCTGGACACGCCTGTAAGGAAAAGTACACCTCTGAGCAGATTGCCATGGCGACTGTTACTGCCCTGCGCCGCACCGTTCCTCCAGCTGTGCCAGGTCAGTCTGACGTAAAAAGCTGTGTGTGAGTGTCCCTGTAAGTGGGAAAGGTGGGAGGAGGCCCCAACCTCGCTCTCCATCCCTATCCCTGACTGTCTCTTGGTCTCAACTCTAGGTATCACCTTCCTGTCGGGCGGTCAGAGTGAGGAGGAGGCTTCCATCAATCTCAGCGCCATCAACCGCTGCCCGGATCTCAAGCCGTGGGCTCTGACCTTCTCATACGGACGCGCACTCCAAGCCTCTGCGCTCAAGGCCTGGTCTGGCAAGAAGGAGAATGCCAAGGCAGCCGCCGCAGAGTTCATCAAACGGGCCAAGGTGAGGGGGAGCCTGTTGTCAAGTGGGAGAGGGAGCTTGACATCAGGAATATATATCTGGGGTGTGGAACAGTGTCTGATATGCCCGTGGTTTGCATTGTACCCCTCACACTGACCCTATACCCTCTCTCTCTCTTACAGACAAATGGATTGGCAGCCCAGGGCAAGTACGCTCCCTCTGGGGCGTCAGGAGCCGCAGCTGAACAGTCTCTGTTTGTGGCCGGACATGCGTACTGAGATGGTGTGTACGTCCCTCCCTCCCCTCTGGACCCAACCACTGTTTTGTGTGAGTGTGCCATCTCTGTGCACCCCCCCCCCCCTGCATCCTGTGTAGTGGCAACAGCTCCCTGCTGTGTGTAACGGTTCCCTCGCTACACCCTGCATTGGCGGGGGTGGGGATCGGCCCGCAGTGGAGTCAGCGTTTTCCCTCCGGGCTGCACTTTATCCCCCTCAGTACCCCCCAACTCGAACTCTACACAGGTCCCAGTGTGCCTGTGTCGTTGGGATGATCCCAGAGAGAACGCTCCTTTCTGCCGTCTCACCGGCAGTGACAACTAGGAACTAAACAGTAACTAATAAAAGACTGGTCAAATGCTTTACCTCGTCGTGTGTCTTCATTACCATACAGTCAGGGCTGGCCATAATGTTGTGTTGGCCCTCACTGTACTAAATCCCTTCTGCCTGCACAGTGTCCCATCTCCCTACATTCCATACACATTCATGTGTCTGACAGCACCATAAAAGCCTCTGTCGTATCTGTCTCCATTACCGATCTCTGTTGAGCTCCTCTCTCCCACCGTAAATGCATATCTTCCTTGGGGCGGGGAGAGAAAATACCGGCTATCTACTCTGACTCCTGTACTCTCTCAGATTTCCCCTCAGCCTCTGATGCTCTGGAGAAAATAACTCAAGTTTGTCCAGCCTCTTCTTCCAGCTCATGCCTCTAATCCAGGCAGCATCCTGGTGAACCTCCCCTGCATCCTTTCCAAAGCCCCCACACCCGTACTGTGATGGGCTGACCAGAACTGTACATAATAATCCAGATGTGGCCTGACTGGAGTTTTATAAAGCTACAAGATGAATTCCTGACTCTTGAACTTGACTAATAAAGGCAAACATGCCATGCACCACCTTCATCAGCCTGTCAACCTGTGCAGAAACTTTCATAAAGCATGGAGCAGTTGACAAGGACACCTTGATTCCTCCATACGTCAACACAGGGGTTCTGCCGTTAACTGTGCCCTGTCCCTTTACATTTGACCTCCCGAAGTACAACCCCTCACACTTGTCCGGGTTAAAACCCATCTGCCATTTCCCTGCCTGTATCTATATCCCACTGTATCCTTGAGGTACAGCGAAAACCTTATTTTGCACACCGTATATACAGATCAGTTTATTACATAAGTACAAGAGAAATGCAGAATGAGGTGTTACAGGGTTAGTGGAGGCAGACAGTAAGGAGCAAGGTCATGGGGTAGATTGTGAGGTCCTTTCAATAGTTCTTTTGTGCATGGTGGAAGGTGTCTTTTAGGTAATCTCTCCTCATTCCAGAGTTTATTGTCAGAGGTCGAGGTGTGGTGAAAACTAACTTGGAGCAGCATCAGATACACAACTCTCACAGGATAAGCATAAATTATACCCAATTTTTTTGGCAAAAAAATGAACACAAATAGAAGAAAAGCAAGTATCCATTGTATCACAAAGTGGTCATGGTGTTTCTGTACTGAGATGGTGGTTCGGATTGTGCCTGTTGGTTCAAGAACCAACTGGTTGAAGAGAAGTCGCTGTTCCTGAACCTGGTGGTGTGGGACGTCAGACTTCTGTACCTCCTGCCTGATGGAAACTGAGAAGATGGCATGGCCTGGATGGTGGGGATTTTGATGGTTAATGTTGTCTTCTTGCAGCAGCCCCTCCTGTAGGTACTAATGATGGTCGGAAGAGCCTATGATGTACTGGGCTGAATTTGCTTGCCTCTGCAGCTTCTAACATTCTTGTGCATTTGAATCGATGTCCCAGACTGTGACGTGACTAGTATAACCAGATTTAACCGTGATGTAACTAATGTAACTGATGTGCCCGTGATCTATTGGTAGCAGAGCAGTTCGTGCAATCACTTTCAAGATTTCCAGTACCCAAGTGTAAAGGAGAACAAAATAATTGTTAAAGTGGGTCTGATGCACAATAAGATAAATTAAATACATGAGATAGTTTATTATACATGGTATGTGAATAAAGTGACACTAGGCACAGGAGTGTCTGTACATAAGGTGACAGGAGATGATAAAGTAGTGGTAGTTGGGGGTGTTGATCAACTTTCTGAGTTACTGCTGGTCTGGGTGGGATCCTTTATGATGTTACTGGTCCTTTTCCCACACCTTTCTGTATATATATCAGGTAGGCTGGTGCCGGGTAGTTTTGACTACCAGTGTAAAGCCTTCCTGTCTGCCATAGTGCCCTTTCCTTACCGAGCAGTGATGCAGCTTGTTAGAAAGCTCTCTACTACGCATCTGTAGAATGACATGAGTATGGATGTACAGGGTTCGATTTACAATGTCAGTGATCACTGATGGTTCAATTCCTCCTGCTGTCTGTAAGGAGTTTGGATATTCTTGGTGTGACTGTGTGGGTGCTCTGGTTTCCTCCCAAGTTCCAAAGATGTATGGGTTAGAGTTGCACACTGGAAGCATGGTGAGTATTGCAGGCTGCCCCCAGCACATCCTTGGAGCACGTTGGTTGTTTATGCAAAAGATGGATTTTAATGTACATGTGACAAATGAAGCTAATCTTTAAAAAATGCTATCAAGTCTCTGCAGCTCAAAGGTATGCTTGCTGGTATTAGATATTTTCACCCTGAAGAAAAGATTCTGGCTGTCTACTCCATGTATCACATAATCTTATAAACCTCAAACCTCCACTGCTCCAAAGAAAACAACCCAAGTCTATCCAGCCTCTCCTTGCAGCTTGTGCCCTCTAATCCAGACAGTCTCTTGGTGAACCTCTCCAAAGCCCCCACACCCTTTCTGTCGCGGCTGATCCATTTTGGTCATCCTGCTGAAGGAAACATCACATTAACTTGAAAAGACTACATAGGAGATTTATGAGGTTGTTCTCGAGACCGAGTTATGGAGAATGGGGACTTTATTCCTTGGAGTATAGGAGATGGAGGGGTGACCTTACAGAGATGTATAAAACCATGAGGGGCACAGTTAGGGTGAATGCACACAGTCTTTTTCCCCAGGGTTGGGCAATCAAGAACCAGAGGCTACAGGGTTAAGGTGAGAGGGAAGAGATTTAATAATTAAAACAATTATTGAGCACTTTTCATAGGCTGCTCTACAATGGAATAGTGGAATATAAAAACAACATGAGAATAAAAATCAAGGTTAAATAAATAGGTTTTGAGCTTTGTTTAAAACAACTTAGTTTAAAAATGACAAGTAAGTATGCATTCCATATAGTTTTGGGAAATGAATTTCACAGTTTAGGAGCGTGGTTCAGAAAAAGCTGACCTGCCAATAATCCACAGAGAGAGATTTATATGGAAGCAGGCAGAGTCCCAGCCAAAGCGATTCAGTGATGTTCTCCGGTCCCAGACCATGAAGAGCTTTAAAAACAAGTAAGAGAACTTTAAAATCAATTTCTAAAGGACACAGGATAGCAGCGGCGCTTTGAACAAGTTGAAGTTTGTCTAGAATTCTGAATAGGGAGCCGAGCGGTAACTTTTTCACCCAGAGGGCTAAGGACAAAGCTGTCATAAATTGGTTGAGGCAGGTACATTTAAAGGGCACTCGGGCAGGTACGTGGATAGGAAAGGTTCAGCGAGAGATGGGCCAAATGATACTGGCCTAGAAGGGGTATCTGCGAACGCACCCACATTGATCCCAATTGTCCTATTGATCCTGTACTGGGGTGGGACACAACAAGGAGTCCCATTGGCTGCCCCTCAACAAGATGGCACAGGGAGCCTCGTTGATTGCGATCTGTGCCCCTCAACAAGATGGCGTAGCCCGCCACTGTTAGTCCCATTAGCTCCAATTTGCAGCCCTCAAGAAGATAGTGGCGGCAGTCCGGAACTGAGCGAGAATCATCAACTTTATCAGTCTCTTAAAGAGATGGCGCCGACCCACTTCACGGCTTCCATCGCCACTCTCTCTCTCCGTGGCCTGTCCCTCAACAACATGGCGCCGGCAACCTCGTATTTCCATTGGCTGCCCCTTTCCTTCTGTCCTCAATAAGATGGCAAACCTAGATCACGTGATTGAACCGCCACCTGGCGGACGTTGTAGCCGCGAAGGGAGCCGGAGTTGCGCCTGCGCAACGATCCTCCCTCCCCCTCCGGAACCGGCCGGAAGTGGCGCCGCCGCGCGGGTGGTTGGTGGTCGGAGGGAGCGGCGGTCGGGGAGGGAGCGGAGGGAGGGAGGTGAGGGAGCGCCTCGGGGCGGTGAGTGGGGAGGAAGGCACTGAGGGGATGGGGCGTCAGGGAAGGAGGGGGAGCGACAGGAAGGGTAGAGGAGGGTTTTAGGGAGGAGGGACCAGGAAGGGAGTCAGTTGGGGGAAGCACTGCCTCAGGTAGCTGGAGGGGGTGAGGGAGAGACCCGACAGGGGGAGGAGGGATGATGTGTTGTATTAGAAGGAGTGGTTGGTGGGAAAGGGAGGGAGGGCTGGGGGAGGGACGGACGGAAAATCAGGGGGAGGGGAGGAAGAGTTTCTGAAGGAATTGTGGTGTGGGAAGGGATGTCGAGTGTTATCTGTGTTGGAAGGGTTCTGGGGAAAGGGGAGACGCTTCTGGCCTCTCCTCAACCCCTCAGACACTATTATCCCTGTCTAACTCCTTCCCTCTCGTTTCCCAGGTCACTCTGCGCCATGACTGAGATCAGTGACCTGGATCGCCAGATTGAACAACTCCGCCGCTGTGAACTCATCAAAGAAAATGAAGTCAAAGCTTTGTGTGCAAAGGCCAGGTGTGTCCAACCCCAGGAGTGTGTGATGGGACGGTGTGGAGGAAGATTCACTCTGTGTCTGACCCCGGGAGTGTGTGATGGGACGGTGTGGAGGGAGCTTCAGTCTGTGTCTGACTCCGGGAGTATGTGATGGGACGGTGTGGAGGGAGATTCACTCTGTGTCTGACCCCGGGAGTGTGTGATGGGACGGTGTGGAGGGAGATTCACTCTGTGGTTGACCCCGGGAGTGTGTGATGGGACGGTGTGGAGGGAGATTCACTCTGTGTCTGACCCCAGGAGTGTGTGATGGGACGGTGTGGAAGGAGATTCACTCTGTATCTGACCCCGGGAGTGTGTGATGGGACGGTGTGGAGGGAGATTCACTCTGTGTCTGACCCCAGGAGTGTGTGATGGGATGGTGTGGAAGGAGTTTCACTCTGTGTCTGACCCCGGGAGTGTGTTATGGGACGGTGTGGATGGAGCTTCACTCTGTATGTGATCCCAGGAGTGTGTGAATGGACGGTGTGGAGGGAGTTTCATTCTGTATCTGACCCCGGGAGTGTGTGATGGGACGGTGTGGAGGTAGTTTCACTCTATATTTGACCCCGGGAGTGTGTGATGGGATGGTGTGGAGGGGGTTTCATTCTGTATCTGACCCCGGGAGTGTGTAATGGGACAGTGTCGAGGGAGCTTCACTTTGTGTCTGACCCCGGGAGTGTGCAATGGGATGTGTGGAGGGAGTTTCACTCTATATCTGACCCCGGGAGTGTGTGATGGGACGGTGTGGAGGGGGTTTCATTTTGTATCTGACCCCGGGAGTGTGTAATGGGACGGTGTCGAGGGAGCTTCACTCTGTGTCTGACCCCGGGAGTGTGTGATGGGACGGTGTGGAGGGAGTTTCACTCTGTATCTGACCCCGAGAGTGTGTGATGGGACGGTGTGGTTGGAGACTCACTCTGTGTCTGACCCCAGGAGTGTGCAATGGGACAGTACTGAGTTTCACCCAGTGTCTGATTTCTTGCTCTCTCTCTCTTTGCAGGGAGATTCTGGTCGAAGAGAGCAACGTGCAACAGGTCGATTCCCCGGTCACTGTGAGTGAATTTCTTTGTAGATGTTTTTAAAGGACAAGCAATTTGATGAATGGTCTCAGAGGCTGAATGCTTACAGGCTTTTTCCGGAGTTTGGGTAAGAGTAGAACAAGCAGTCTTATGTTCAGGGTGAAAAGTGAAATAGTTAAAGGTCACCTGAGGGGGATCTTCTTAATTCGTGGGTGGTGAGATTGTGGATCAAAGTGCTCCGCGTGTTTGATGTGGAATCGATTCAATTCAGGCTGGTATGGACTAGATGGGCTGAAGGGCCAGTTGCTATGTAGTGCTCTTTTTCTTGATTTCTACCCTTCCTTCAGTGAGATCATGGCTGACTTTAAGTTTATTGTTTATCAGAACTGCAAAGGGACCTGCGAGTCATCATGCAGGTTTCCCTAGCTTGCAAGTTGCATTGGTGGTGAGAAAGACAAATGTAAGATTTTCATTTATTATGAGAGGACTCAAATATGAAGCTAAGGATGTAATGTTGGGGCTTTATAAGGCATTGATTGGTCAGAGCACACGGAGCAGTTTTTGACAGCTTATCTGAGAAAGGACTTGCTGGCTTTGGAGAGGGTCCAGAGGAGGTTACAAGAATGGCCCTGCAGTGAAAGGGTTAAGGTACGTGTTGCTTCTGATGGCTCTGGGCCCGTACTTACCAGAGTTCAGAGGAATCTTATTGAAATCTCTTGACTTTTTGAAAGGCCTGGATAGAGTGGATGTGGTTTCTATATTGGGGGAGTCCAGGACCCAGAGGGCACAGCCTCACAGTAGAAGTATGTCCCTTTGGGACAAAGATGAGGAAATTCTTCAGCCAGACGATGGTGAATCTGTGCAATTTATTGTCACAGACGGCTGTGGAAGCGAAGTCACTGAGTATATTTAAAGTGCAGCTTAATAGATTCTTGATTAGTCAGGGTGTTAAAGTTACAGGCAAAAGGAGGGTTGAGAACAATAATAAATCACTTAGAATGGAATGGTGGAGCAGACTCAATGGGCTGAATGGCCGGATTCAGTTCTTCTGACTTGTGGTCTGAATGAAGCAACAAGTCCACTCAGTGATGAAAGGATTAACCAAACCACAAATCCAAAACTGCAGATGATGGACTTGGTAACAAGCCCCCACACCCTTCTGGTGGTCATGACTCCGATATAAGATGACTGTCTGGAATCTCTGACATCCCTTCCTTCCTGTTTTTTTCCTCCAATCATCTTAAAAGTCTGGCTCTCCACTCTATTCCTCTTATCTGGCCGCTTCCATCCCTGACCCTGTTCAGGGCTTCCTTCACCATGTTGGTATCTTCCTTGGTTTTCACTGCTTTCAGTCATGCAAGTCCCATGTGAAGACTCTGAAACACCATCGCACTCAGATGTAGAAGGATTCTTCATTGCTGTTTCCGTAACAATTTTGTTTGACCAGTCAGGCTGAACCCCCTAACCTGGAGGACAGGTGGACCACTCTTAGTCTGGCCTCTACCCTTTGACCTGTTTGGCTTGGGTGACCCTACCAAGAACCAAAGCATAAAGCCCTGACTCCAGCCAACAGTAGCGGTTTCGGGGCCACTGAGACACACAAGCCTCCACACCCTATGAGATGTTGAGGTCCTCTTGAGCATCTCCAGCACTTTTCCAGATTTTCAGCATCTGCAGATTCTCCTTATGCTTGTAGCTACAAGACTAAATCTGTTTGTCTACGATATCGTAACACAGGAAACAGCAGAGGAACCTAGCAGGACAGACAGCTTCTATAAATGGTAACTATTTCTTCATGAGGGAGAATTTTGTATTTTCCCCTGAAGTGGTCCAACTTATTCCTGAAAAACCAGTTGCCTCCTTGCTGACAGTCAACTCAAGGATGAGTGCTCTACTCTCTCTACACCTCTGTGTTGCTAGGCACAACCCAAACATCATCTGTAAGTTTGCTGATGACACCACTGTTGTTGGCAGAATTTCAGATGGCGTCAGGAGAGAGATCAGCTAGTTGATTATTGTTGCAACAACAAGCTTGCATTTAACATCAGCAAGAGCAGAGAATTTGATTGTGGATGAGGAAGGGAAAGAGGGGAGAACAAACACCAGTCCTCATCAAGGGGTCAATGGTGGAAAGGGTGACCTGTTTGAAGTTCCCGGATGAACATTTCAAAGGATCTATCCTGGGCTTAGTACATTGATCACATCTCAGTGAAAGTATGTGAGGTCTCTACTTTGTGAGGAGATTTGGTTTGTCATCAAAGTATTGGATGAACGAATAGATCATCAATCCGCTGTGAGTCAGAACAGTGACTTTCAGGTCTGCCAAACAAGTAAACAGCAGAGGTCCAGATGTGACCTTTGGAAAGCTATTTCACATGCAAGGTAGCAATTCCAGATCAAACTTGAATCACGGAAGGATGTTCGACAACTGTGGCAGGGTTTGAATCCATGGAAAGCATCGAGCCCAGGCAGTGTACCTGACCGAGGACTAAAGGCTTGAGCTGATCAACTGGCTGGAGTGTTCACTGAGATCTTTAACCCCTGGCTTTGGCAGTCTGATATACCCACTTGCTTCAAGCAGGCTTCAGTTATACCTTTGCCTAATAACATGGTAACCTGCCTCAATGACTATTGTCCGGTAATACTTACATCCACGGTTATGAAGTATTTTGAGAGGTTGGTGATGAAACGTATCAGTTCTTGCTGAAGAAGTGACTGATCCACTCCAGTCTGCTACGGGTCGACAGCAGATGCTATTTTATTGGCTGTTCGCTCAACCCTGCAACATCTAGACGGTGAAGGTACATGCATCACGTGCTCTTCATTGGCTGCAGCCCAGCATTCCTCTCAAAACTAATCAATAAACTCCAAGACCTAGGACTCAATGGTCCTTGTACAACTGGATCCTCAACCTCCTCACTTGCAGACCCAGTCAGCTTCGATTAGCAACATCTATCACAAGACTGGGTGCTTTGCCCCTTGCTCTATTTGCTTCACATTTATACACACTTATCACACTTCACACTTACGCACAGCTCCAATGCATATTCAGGTTTGCTGATGACACCACTGCTGTGGGCCAAATCAAAGATGGTGACAAGTCAGCATAGAGGAGAGAGACTGGAAACCTGGCTGAGTGGTACCATACCAGCAACCTATCACTCAGTGTCAGCAAGACCAAAGAACTGATTATAGTCTTCTGGAGGAGGAAAGCAGAGGTCCATGAGTCAGTCCTCATCAGAGGTGGAGAGGGTCAGTAAATCATGACCTGGTACTGAATCACCAATGCCATTGAATGGAAAAGCCTACAAAAAGTAGTGGATTCAGCTCAGTCTATCATGGGTAAAGCCGTCCCCAGCATTGAGTACATCAACACTGAGTGTTGTCACAAGAAAACTACATCCATTGTCAAGGAACCGCACAATCTTTTCTCTCTGCTGCCATCGGGAAGGAGGTACAGGAGCCTCAGGACTCACACCACCAGGTTCAGGAACAGTTACTACCCCTCAACCATCAGGCTCTTGAACCAGAGGGTGTAACTTCACTCCCCCAACACTGAACTGATTCCACAATCTATAGACACGACAACTCATAGTTTTAATACATAATTTGTGTACTATTATTTTGTATTTTTCCCCTTTTTGTATTTATACAATTTTTTTCCTTTTGCGAATTGGTTGTTTGCCCATCTTTGTAGTTTCTCACTGATTCTATTTCCTTTGTACAATGAATGCCCGCAAGGAAATGAGTCTCAGGGCTGTATATGGTGACGTGTATGTACTTGGGTAGTAAATTTATTTTGAACTTGGAAGACTGGCAAATTTGCATAGATGTATGCTGACTGGTTGCAGGCTCGTCCAGCTCCACCAAAGGCATAACCCGCTCTGGAAATGCAGACGCCTTCCTGAGGCAGTGCTTCAGGAAGGCCGCATCATTGGTGAGGAGCCTGGGCACCCACGGTCCACCAACGGGTTTCTAATGGTGCATGAACAAACGTTACCTCATTAATTTATCCTGTTTATTTACTCTTTCGGAGTTTATTTTAATTGTTGCAAAACAACAAATCTCCATAAGACATGGGAGCAAATTAGGCCACTCGGCCATCGAGTCTGTTCTACCATTTGATCACAGTTCATCCATTTCCTACTGAGCCTCATCCTCCAGCCTTCTCAATGCAACGTGACTAATCATGAACCTCTGCCTTAAATATACCCAATGACTTGGCCTCCACAGCTGCCTAAGGCAACAAATTGAACAGATTTCATCATCTCCTTTCTAAAGCAACATCCCTCTATTAGAAGTTGTGGCCTCTGGTTCTAGACTTGCCCCACTATAGGAAACATCGTCTTGACGTCCACTCTATGTAAATTTCATGATGTACACTCAGTGGTCACTTTTTTGACTACCTCCTGTACCTAACAAAGTGGCACTGAGTGTATGTTCATGGCCTTCTGCTACAGCCCGTCCACATCAAGGTTCAATGTGTTGTGAATTAAAAGATGCTCTTCTGCACACCACTGTTGTAACGTGTGGTTATTTGAGTTACTGTCACCTTCCTATCAGCTTGAACCAGTCTGGCCATTCTCCTTTGACCTCTCGCATTAACAATGAGCTTTCTCTCACAGAACTGCCTCTTATTGGATGTTTTTTTTGTGGTCTTTTGCACCATTCTCTAAACTCTAGAGACTGTTATGCATGAAAATCCCAGAATTTCATCAGTTTCTGAGATACTCAAACCGCCCCATCTGGCACAAACAATCATTCCACAGTAAAGGTCACTTATCATATTTCTTCCCCCATTCTGATGTTTGCTCTGAACAACAACTGAACCTCTTGACCATGTCTGTATGCTTTTATGCATTGAGTTGCTGCCATGTGATTGGCTGATTAGATATTTATATTAATGAGTGGGTGTACCTAATGGCTACTGAGTGCATAATCCTAATTAACAGGTTTGTTCATTATGAGAACTGAACAGACTAACTACTTTAAAAGAAAAGTGGTTCTTTTTTAACCCTCTCTTCACCTTCACCCACAGGTCTGCGGAGACATTCATGGGCAGTTCTATGACTTGAAGGAGTTATTCCGGGTGAGTCTGGTATCCTTCCCTTCTGCCTGCAGTTTGACACCCATACACCCTCCAAATCAAGCTTCCCTTCCTCCCCCACTTCTTCTCACCCGCCATTCGCCCCACCACTTTGCACTTTGACCTCCCCCACCCTGCCATCCAAGTCTCTCCCCCTTTCTCTCCATGCTATTCTACACAGTCTTCACCCCCACTGCTCTGTCCCTGGATTCATCTCCCCAGAATCTACACCGTACCTACTCTCTGCCTACAAGTTCTCTGACTTGCACTCGTTCTCCCTCATCATCTCCTCCCTGCCCTCTGGTTTTGCATGCTCCCCACCCCCCAGGTCCCTCACACTCTTAACCCCCGGGCCTCCCCTTTTTTCCTGTCTGACCAGCCTTCTCCCCGGGGCTCCATTGGCTCTCTCTCACCATGTGTTTCTTATTCCTTTCCCCACGACCTGTGAGTCCTCCTCCCCCACTCTGTACCACCACAATACCTCTACCATATCCTTCCCTGCCCTCTCCCCAGCAGCATACTGGCTCCTACTGACCTGTTATCTACTCTCTCTTGCCCTCCCTCCCTCCCCGTCAGGTTGGGGGAGATGTACCAGAAACAAACTATCTGTTCATGGGTGACTTTGTGGACCGAGGGTTCTACAGTGTAGAAACTTTCCTCCTGCTCCTTGCTCTGAAGGTAAGGCAGCCTCATCATGAGTCCGAGATCGGAAATATGTGGTGGAATGGTGCGGATGGAGCTTCACTCTATTTCTTACCTGGGACTGTGTGGAGGGAGATTCACGCTGTGTCTGACCCCAGGAGAGTGTGATGGGACAATGTTGATGGAGATTCACTCTGTGTCTGACCCCGGGAGTGTGTGATGGGACGGTGTGGATGGAGATTCACTCTGTGTCCAACCCCGGGAGTGTGGGATGGGACAGTGGAGGGAGATTCAATCTGTATCTGACACCGGGAGTGTGTGATGGGACAGTGTGGAGGGAGATTCACTCTGTGTCTGACCCCGGGAGTGTGTGATGGGACGGTGTGGAGGGAGTTTCACTCTGTGTCTGACCCTGGGAGTGTGTGATGGGACGGTGTGGAGGGAGATTCACTCTGTGTCTGACCCCGGGTATGTGTGATGGGATGGTGTGGACAGAGTTTCACTCTGTGTCTGACCCTGCAACCATGTGATGGGACAGTGTGGAGGGAGCTACACTCTGTGTCTGACCCCGGGAGTGTCTCATGGGATGGTGTGGAGGGAGATTCACTCTGTGTCTGACCCCGGGTATGTGTGATGGGATAGTGTGGAGGGAGTTTCACTCTGTCTGACCCCGGGAGTGTGTGATGGGACGGTTTGGAAGGAGTTTCACTCTGTCGAACCCTGGGAGTGTGTGATAAGATGTTGTGGAGGGAGATTCACTCTGTGTCTGACCCTTGGAGCTTGTGATAGGACAGTGTTGAGGGAGTTTCACACTGTGTCTGACCCCAGGAATGAGTGGAGGGAGATTCACTTTGTGTCTGACCCCAGGACTGTGTGATGGTACAGTGCGGTGGGAGTGTCACTCTGTCTGACCCCAGGAGTCTGTGATGGGATGGTGTGGACAGAGTTTCACTCTGTCTGACCCCAGGAGAGTGGAATGGGACAGTGTGGAGGGAGTTTCCGTCTGTGTCTGACCCTGGGAGTGTGTGATGCGATGGTGTGGAGGGAGTTTCACTCTGTGTCTGACACCGGGAGTGTGTGTTCGGATGGTGTGGATGGAGTTTCACTCTGTGTCTGACCCCGGGAGAGTGTGATTGGACTGTGTGGATGGAGTTTCACTCTGTTTCTGACCCTGGGAGTGTGTGATGGGAAGGTGTGGAGGGAGATTCACTCTGTCTGACCCTGGGAGTGTGTGATGGGACGGTGTGGAGGGAGTTTCACTCTGTTTCTGACCCTGGGAGTGTGTGATGGGAAGGTGTGGAGGGAGATTCACTCTGTCTGACACCGGGAGTGTGTGATGGAATGGTGTGGATGGAGTTTCACTCTGTCTGACCCCGGGAGTGTGTGGAAGGAGATTCACTCTGTGTCTGACCCTGGGAGTGTGTGGAGGGAGATTCTCTCTGTGTCTGACCCTGGGAGTGTGTGATGGGACTGTGTGGATGGAATTTCACTCTGTTTCTGACCCTGGGAATGTGTGATGGGACGGTGTGGTGGGAGATTCATTCTGTGTCCGACCCCGGGAGTGTGTGATGGGACTGTGAGGATGGAGTTTCACTCTGTTTCTGACCCTGCATCCGTGTGATGGGACAGTGTGGAGGGAGCTACACTCTGTGTCTGACCCCGGGAGTGTCTCATGGGATGGTGTGGAGGGAGATTCACTCTGTGTTTGACCCCGGGTATGTGTGATGGGATAGTGTGGAGGGAGTTTCACTCTGTCTGACCCCGGGAGTGTGTGATGGGACTGTGTGGATGGAGTTTCACTCTGTTTCTGACCCTGCAACCGTGTGATGGGACAGTGTGGAGGGAGCTACACTCTGTGTCTGTCCCCGGGAGTGTGTGGAGGAAGATTCACTCTGTGTCTGACCCCGGGAGTGTGTGATGGGAAGGTGTGGAGGGAGATTCACTCTGTCTGACCCTGGGAGTGTGTGATGCGACAGTGTGGAGGGAGATTCACTCTGTGTCTGACGCCGGGAGTGTGTGATGGAATGGTGTGGATGGAGTTTCACTCTGTGTCTGACCCCGGGAGTGTGATGGGACAGTGTGGAGGGAGTATCACTCTGTGTCTGACCCTGGGAGTGTGTGATGGGAAGGTGTAGAGGGAGTTTCACTCTGTCTGACCCCGGGAGAGTGGGGAGGGAGATTCACTCTGTATCTGACCCCAGGACTCTGTGGAGGGAGCTGCACTCAGTGTCTGACACCGGGAGTGTGTGATGGGACAGTGTGGAGGGAGTTTCACTCTGTTTCTGACCCTGGGAGATTCACTCTGTGTCTGACCCCGGGTATGTGTGATGGGATAGTGTGGAGGGAGTTTCACTCTGTCTGACCCCGGAAGAGTGTGATTGGACAGAGTGGAGGGAGTATCACTCTGTGTCTGACCCTGGGAGAGTGTGATGGGACTGTGTGGATGGAGTTTCACTCTGTTTCTGAGCCTGGGAGTGTGTGATGGGAAGGTGTGGAGGGAGATTCACTCTGTCTGACCCCGGGAGTGTGTGATGCGACAGTGTGGAGGGAGATTCTCTCTGTGTCTGACCCTGGGAGTGTGTGCTGGGACTGTGTGGATGGAATTTCACTCTGTTTCTGACCCTGGGAGTGTGTGATGGGACGGTGTGGAGGGAGTTTCACTCTGTCTGACCCTGGGAGTGTGTGATTGGACAGAGTGGAGGGAGTATCACTCTGTGTCTGACCCTGGGAGTGTGTGATGGGACTGTGTGGATGGAGTTTCACTTTGTTTCTGAGCCTGGGAGTGTGTGATGGGACGGTGTAGAGGGAGTTTCACTCTGTTTCTGACCCTGGGAGTGTGTGATGGGAAGGTGTGGAGGGAGATTCACTCTGTCTGACCCTGGGAGTGTGTGATGGGACGGTGTGGAGGGAGTATCACTCTGTGTCTGACCCTGGGAGTGTGTGATGGGACTGTGTGGAAGGAGTTTCACTTTGTTTCTGACCCTGGGAGTGTGTGGTGCGACAGTGTGGAGGGAGATTCACTCTGTTTCTGACCCTGGGAGTGTGTGATGGGAAGGTGTGGAGGGAGATTCACTCTGTCTGACGCCGGGAGTGTGTGATGGAATGGTGTGGAGGGAGTTTCACTCTGTTTCTGACCCTGGGAGTGTCTCATGGGATGGTATGGAGGGAGATTCACTCTGCGTCTGACCCCGGGTATGTGTGATGGGATAGTGTGGAGGGAGTTTCACTCTGTCTGACCCCGGAAGAGTGTGATTGGACAGAGTGGAGGGTGTATCACTCTGTGTCTGACCCTGGGAGTGTGTGATGGGACTGTGTGGATGGAATTTCACTCTGTTTCTGACCCTGGGAGTGTGTGATGGGACGGTGTGGAGGGAGTTTCACTCTGTCTGACCCTGGGAGTGTGTGATTGGACAGAGTGGAGGGAGTATCACTCTGTGTCTGACGCTGGGAGTGTGTGATGGGACTGTGTGGATGGAGTTTCACTTTGTTTCTGAGCCTGGGAGTGTGTGATGGGATGATGTGGAGGGAGTTTCACTCTGTTTCTGACCCTGGGAGTGTGTGATGGGACGGTGTGGAGGGAGTTTCACTCAGTCTGACCCTGGGAGTGTGTGATGGGAAGGTGTGGATGGAATTTCACTCTGTTTCTGACCCTGGGAGTGTGTGATGGGACGGTGTGGAGGGAGTTTCACTCTGTCTGACCCTGGGAGTGTGTGATTGGACAGAGTGGAGGGAGTATCACTCTGTGTCTGACCCTGGGAGTGTGTGATGGGACTGTGTGGATGGAGTTTCACTTTGTTTCTGAGCCTGGGAGTGTGTGATGGGATGGTGTGGAGGGAGTTTCACTCTGTTTCTGACCCTGGGAGTGTGTGATGGGATGGTGTGGAGGGTGTTTCACTCAACTGACCCTGGGAGTGTGTGATGGGACGGTGTGGAGGGACTTTCACTCTGTCTGACCCTGGGAGTGTGTGATTGGACAGAGTGGAGGGAGTATCACTCTGTGTCTGATCCTGGGAGTGTGTGATGGGAAGGTGTGGAGGGAGATTCACTCTGTGTCTGACCCTGGGAGTGTGTGATGGGACTGTGTGGATGGAATTTCACTCTGTTTCTGACGCAGGGAGTGTGTGATGGGACGGTGTGGAGGGAGTTTCACTCTGTTTCTGACCCTGGGAGTGTGTGATGCGACAGTGTGGAGGGAGATTCACTCTGTTTCTGACCCTGGGAGTGTGTGTTGGGAAGGTGTGGAGGGAGATTCACTCTGTCTGAGACCGGGAGTGTGTGATGGAATGGTGTGGATGGAGTTTCACTCTGTCTGACCCCGGGAGTGTGTGGAAGGAGATTCACTCTGTGTCTGACCCCGGGAGTGTGTGGAGGGAGATTCACTCTGTATCTGACCCCAGGAGCTGCACTCAGTGTCTGACAGCGGGAGTGTGTGATGGGACAGTGTGCAGGGAGTTTCACTCTGTTTCTGACCCTGGGAGTGTGTGATGGGACAGTGTGGAGGGAGCTGCACTCTGTGTCTGACCCCGGGAGTGTCTCATGGGATGGTATGGAGGGAGATTCACTCTGCGTCTGACCCCGGGTATGTGTGATGGGATAGTGTGGAGGGAGTTTTACTCTGTCTGACCCCGGAAGAGTGTGATTGGACAGAGTGGAGGGAGTATCACTCTGTGTCTGACCCTGGGAGTGTGTGATGGGACTGTGTGGATGGAATTTCACTCTGTTTCTGACCCTGGGAGTGTGTGATGGGACGGTGTGGAGGGAGTTTCACTCTGTCTGACCCTGGGAGTGTGTGATTGGACAGAGTGGAGGGAGTATCACTCTGTGTCTGACCCTGGGAGTGTGTGATGGGACTGTGTGGATGGAGTTTCACTTTGTTTCTGAGCCTGGGAGTGTGTGATGGGATGGTGTGGAGGGAGTTTCACTCTGTTTCTGACCCTGGGAGTGTGTGATGGGAAGGTGTGGAGGGAGATTCACTCTGTCTGACCCTGGGAGTTTGTGATGGGACTGTGTGGATGGAGTTTCACTTTGTTTCTGAGCCTGGGAGTGTGTGATGGGACGGTGTGGAGGGAGTTTCACTCTGTTTCTGACCCTGGGAGTGTGTGATGGGAAGGTGTGGAGGGAGATTCACTCTGTGTCTGACCCTGGGAGTGTGTGATGGGACTGTGTGGATGGAATTTCACTCTGTTTCTGACGCAGGGAGTGTGTGATGGGACGGTGTGGAGGGAGTTTCACTCTGTTTCTGACCCTGGGAGTGTGTGATGCGACAGTGTGGAGGGAGATTCACTCTGTTTCTGACCCTGGGAGTGTGTGATGGGAAGGTGTGGAGGGAGATTCACTCTGTCTGACACCGGGAGTGTGTGATGGAATGGTGTGGATGGAGTTTCACTCTGTCTGACCCCGGGAGTGTGTGGAAGGAGATTCACTCTGTATCTGACCCCAGGACTGTGTGGAGGGAGCTGCACTCAGTGTCTGACACCGGGAGTGTGTGATGGGACAGTGTGCAGGGGGTTTCACTCTGTCTGACCCTGAGAATGTGTGATGGGACGGTGTGGTGGGAGATTCACTCTGTTTCTGACCCTGCAACCGTGTGATGGGACAGTGTGGAGGGAGCTACACTCTGTGTCTGTCCCCGGGAGTGTGTGGAGGAAGATTCACTCTGTGTCTGACCCTGGGAGTGTGTGATGGGAAGGTGTGGAGGGAGATTCACTCTGTCTGACCCTGGGAGTGTGTGATGCGACAGTGTGGAGGGAGATTCACTCTGTGTCTGACCCTGGGAGTGTGTGATGGGAAGGTGTGGAGGGAGATTCACTCTGTCTGACGCCGGGAGTGTGTGATGGAATGGTGTGGATGGAGTTTCACTCAGTGTCTGACCCCGGGAGTGTGATGGGACAGTGTGGAGGGAGTATCACTCTGTGTCTGACCCTGGGAGTATGTGATGGGAAGGTGTAGAGGGAGTTTCACTCTGTCTGACCCCGGGAGTGTGTGGAAGGAGATTCACTCTGTGGCTGACGCCGGGAGAGTGGGGAGGGAGATTCACTCTGTATCTGAACCCAGGACTCTGTGGAGGGAGCTGCACTCAGTGTTTGACACCGGGAGTGTGTGATGGGACAGTGTGGAGGGGGTTTCACTCTGTCTGACCCCGGGAGTGTGTGATGGGACTGTGTGGATGGAGTTTCACTCTGTTTCTGACCCTGCAACCGTGTGATGGGACAGTGTGGAGGGAGCTACACTCTGTGTCTGACCCCGGGAGTGTGTGGAGGAAGATTCTCTCTGTGTCTGACCCTGGGAGTGTGTGATGGGACTGTGTGGATGGAATTTCACTCTGTTTCTGACCCTGGGAGTGTATGATAGGACGGTTTGGAGGGAGTTTCACTCTGTCTGACCCTGGGAGTGTGTGATTGGACAGAGTGGAGGGAGTATCACTCTGTGTCTGACCCTGGGAGTGTGTGATGGGACTGTGTGGATGGAGTTTCACTCTGTTTCTGTGCCTGGGAGTGTGTGATGGGAAGGTGTGGAGGGAGATTCACTCTGTCTGACCCTGGGAGTGTGTGATGCGACAGTGTGGAGGGAGATTCTCTCTGAGTCTGACCCTGGGAGTGTGTGATGGGACTGTGTGGATGGAGTTTCACTCTGTTTCTGTGCCTGGGAGTGTGTGATGGGAGTGTGTGGAAGGAGATTCACTCTGTGTCTGACCCTGGGAGTGTGTGGAGGGAGATTCTCTCTGTGTCTGACCCTGGGAGTGTGTGATGGGACTGTGTGGATGGAATTTCACTCTGTTTCTGACCCTGGGAATGTGTGATGGGACGGTGTGGTGGGAGATTCATTCTGTGTCCGACCCCGGGAGTGTGTGATGGGACTGTGAGGATGGAGTTTCACTCTGTTTCTGACCCTGCATCCGTGTGATGGGACAGTGTGGAGGGAGCTACACTCTGTGTCTGACCCCGGGAGTGTCTCATGGGATGGTGTGGAGGGAGATTCACTCTGTGTTTGACCCCGGGTATGTGTGATGGGATAGTGTGGAGGGAGTTTCACTCTGTCTGACCCCGGGAGTGTGTGATGGGACTGTGTGGATGGAGTTTCACTCTGTTTCTGACCCTGCAACCGTGTGATGGGACAGTGTGGAGGGAGCTACACTCTGTGTCTGTCCCCGGGAGTGTGTGGAGGAAGATTCACTCTGTGTCTGACCCCGGGAGTGTGTGATGGGAAGGTGTGGAGGGAGATTCACTCTGTCTGACCCTGGGAGTGTGTGATGCGACAGTGTGGAGGGAGATTCACTCTGTGTCTGACGCCGGGAGTGTGTGATGGAATGGTGTGGATGGAGTTTCACTCTGTGTCTGACCCCGGGAGTGTGATGGGACAGTGTGGAGGGCGTATCACTCTGTGTCTGACCCTGGGAGTGTGTGATGGGAAGGTGTAGAGGGAGTTTCACTCTGTCTGACCCCGGGAGAGTGGGGAGGGAGATTCACTCTGTATCTGACCCCAGGACTCTGTGGAGGGAGCTGCACTCAGTGTCTGACACCGGGAGTGTGTGATGGGACAGTGTGGAGGGAGTTTCACTCTGTTTCTGACCCTGGGAGATTCACTCTGTGTCTGACCCCGGGTATGTGTGATGGGATAGTGTGGAGGGAGTTTCACTCTGTCTGACCCCGGAAGAGTGTGATTGGACAGAGTGGAGGGAGTATCACTCTGTGTCTGACCCTGGGAGAGTGTGATGGGACTGTGTGGATGGAGTTTCACTCTGTTTCTGAGCCTGGGAGTGTGTGATGGGAAGGTGTGGAGGGAGATTCACTCTGTCTGACCCCGGGAGTGTGTGATGCGACAGTGTGGAGGGAGATTCTCTCTGTGTCTGACCCTGGGAGTGTGTGCTGGGACTGTGTGGATGGAATTTCACTCTGTTTCTGACCCTGGGAGTGTGTGATGGGACGGTGTGGAGGGAGTTTCACTCTGTCTGACCCAGGGAGTGTGTGATTGGACAGAGTGGAGGGAGTATCACTCTGTGTCTGACCCTGGGAGTGTGTGATGGGACTGTGTGGATGGAGTTTCACTTTGTTTCTGAGCCTGGGAGTGTGTGATGGGACGGTGTAGAGGGAGTTTCACTCTGTTTCTGACCCTGGGAGTGTGTGATGGGAAGGTGTGGAGGGAGATTCACTCTGTCTGACCCTGGGAGTGTGTGATGGGACGGTGTGGAGGGAGTATCACTCTGTGTCTGACCCTGGGAGTGTGTGATGGGACTGTGTGGAAGGAGTTTCACTTTGTTTCTGACCCTGGGAGTGTGTGGTGCGACAGTGTGGAGGGAGATTCACTCTGTTTCTGACCCTGGGAGTGTGTGATGGGAAGGTGTGGAGGGAGATTCACTCTGTCTGACCCCGGGAGTGTGTGGAAGGAGATTCACTCTGTATCTGACCCCAGGACTGTGTGGAGGGAGCTGCACTCAGTGTCTGACACCGGGAGTGTGTGATGGGACAGTGTGCAGGGGGTTTCACTCTGTCTGACCCTGAGAATGTGTGATGGGACGGTGTGGTGGGAGATTCATTCTGTGTCCGACCTCGGGAGTGTGTGATGGGACTGTGTGGATGGAGTTTCACTCTGTTTCTGACCCTGCAACCGTGTGATGGGACAGTGTGGAGGGAGCTACACTCTGTGTCTGTCCCCGGGAGTGTGTGGAGGAAGATTCACTCTGTGTCTGACCCCGGGAGTGTGTGATGGGAAGGTGTGGAGGGAGATTCACTCTGTCTGACCCTGGGAGTGTGTGATGCGACAGTGTGGAGGGAGATTCACTCTGTGTCTGACCCTGGGAGTGTGTGATGGGAAGGTGTGGAGGGAGATTCACTCTGTCTGACGCCGGGAGTGTGTGATGGAAAGGTGTGGATGGAGTTTCACTCTGTGTCTGACCCCGGGAGTATGATGGGACAGTGTGGAGGGAGTATCACTCTGTGTCTGACCTGGGAGTATGTGATGGGAAGGTGTAGATGGAGTTTCACTCTGTCTGACCCCGGGAGTGTGTGGAAGGAGATTCACTCTGTGGCTGACGCCGGGAGAGTGGGGAGGGAGATTCACTCTGTATCTGACCCCAGGACTCTGTGGAGGGAGCTGCACTCAGTGTCTGACACCGGGAGTGTGTGATGGGACAGTGTGCAGGGGGTTTCACTCTGTCTGACCCTGAGAATGTGTGATGGGACGGTGTGGTGGGAGATTCATTCTGTATCCGACCTCGGGAGTGTGTGATGGGACTGTGTGGATGGAGTTTCACTCTGTTTCTGACCCTGCAACCGTGTGATGGGACAGTGTGGAGGGAGCTACACTCTGTGTCTGTCCCCGGGAGTGTGTGGAGGAAGATTCACTCTGTGTCTGACCCTGGGAGTGTGTGATGGGAAGGTGTGGAGGGAGATTCACTCTGTCTGACCCTGGGAGTGTGTGATGCGACAGTGTGGAGGGAGATTCACTCTGTGTCTGACCCTGGGAGTGTGTGATGGGAAGGTGTGGAGGGAGATTCACTCTGTCTGACGCCGGGAGTGTGTGATGGAATGGTGTGGATGGAGTTTCACTCAGTGTCTGACCCCGGGAGTGTGATGGGACAGTGTGGAGGGAGTATCACTCTGTGTCTGACCCTGGGAGTATGTGATGGGAAGGTGTAGAGGGAGTTTCACTCTGTCTGACCCCGGGAGTGTGTGGAAGGAGATTCACTCTGTGGCTGACGCCGGGAGAGTGGGGAGGGAGATTCACTCTGTATCTGAACCCAGGACTCTGTGGAGGGAGCTGCACTCAGTGTTTGACACCGGGAGTGTGTGATGGGACAGTGTGGAGGGGGTTTCACTCTGTCTGACCCCGGGAGTGTGTGATGGGACTGTGTGGATGGAGTTTCACTCTGTTTCTGACCCTGCAACCGTGTGATGGGACAGTGTGGAGGGAGCTACACTCTGTGTCTGACCCCGGGAGTGTGTGGAGGAAGATTCTCTCTGTGTCTGACCCTGGGAGTGTGTGATGGGACTGTGTGGATGGAATTTCACTCTGTTTCTGACCCTGGGAGTGTATGATAGGACGGTTTGGAGGGAGTTTCACTCTGTCTGACCCTGGGAGTGTGTGATTGGACAGAGTGGAGGGAGTATCACTCTGTGTCTGACCCTGGGAGTGTGTGATGGGACTGTGTGGATGGAGTTTCACTCTGTTTCTGTGCCTGGGAGTGTGTGATGGGAAGGTGTGGAGGGAGATTCACTCTGTCTGACCCTGGGAGTGTGTGATGCGACAGTGTGGAGGGAGATTCTCTCTGAGTCTGACCCTGGGAGTGTGTGATGGGACTGTGTGGATGGAGTTTCACTCTGTTTCTGTGCCTGGGAGTGTGTGATGGGAGTGTGTGGAAGGAGATTCACTCTGTGTCTGACCCTGGGAGTGTGTGGAGGGAGATTCTCTCTGTGTCTGACCCTGGGAGTGTGTGATGGGACTGTGTGGATGGAATTTCACTCTGTTTCTGACCCTGGGAATGTGTGATGGGACGGTGTGGTGGGAGATTCATTCTGTGTCCGACCCCGGGAGTGTGTGATGGGACTGTGAGGATGGAGTTTCACTCTGTTTCTGACCCTGCATCCGTGTGATGGGACAGTGTGGAGGGAGCTACACTCTGTGTCTGACCCCGGGAGTGTCTCATGGGATGGTGTGGAGGGAGATTCACTCTGTGTTTGACCCCGGGTATGTGTGATGGGATAGTGTGGAGGGAGTTTCACTCTGTCTGACCCCGGGAGTGTGTGATGGGACTGTGTGGATGGAGTTTCACTCTGTTTCTGACCCTGCAACCGTGTGATGGGACAGTGTGGAGGGAGCTACACTCTGTGTCTGTCCCCGGGAGTGTGTGGAGGAAGATTCACTCTGTGTCTGACCCCGGGAGTGTGTGATGGGAAGGTGTGGAGGGAGATTCACTCTGTCTGACCCTGGGAGTGTGTGATGCGACAGTGTGGAGGGAGATTCACTCTGTGTCTGACGCCGGGAGTGTGTGATGGAATGGTGTGGATGGAGTTTCACTCTGTGTCTGACCCCGGGAGTGTGATGGGACAGTGTGGAGGGAGTATCACTCTGTGTCTGACCCTGGGAGTGTGTGATGGGAAGGTGTAGAGGGAGTTTCACTCTGTCTGACCCCGGGAGAGTGGGGAGGGAGATTCACTCTGTATCTGACCCCAGGACTCTGTGGAGGGAGCTGCACTCAGTGTCTGACACCGGGAGTGTGTGATGGGACAGTGTGGAGGGAGTTTCACTCTGTTTCTGACCCTGGGAGATTCACTCTGTGTCTGACCCCGGGTATGTGTGATGGGATAGTGTGGAGGGAGTTTCACTCTGTCTGACCCCGGAAGAGTGTGATTGGACAGAGTGGAGGGAGTATCACTCTGTGTCTGACCCTGGGAGAGTGTGATGGGACTGTGTGGATGGAGTTTCACTCTGTTTCTGAGCCTGGGAGTGTGTGATGGGAAGGTGTGGAGGGAGATTCACTCTGTCTGACCCCGGGAGTGTGTGATGCGACAGTGTGGAGGGAGATTCTCTCTGTGTCTGACCCTGGGAGTGTGTGCTGGGACTGTGTGGATGGAATTTCACTCTGTTTCTGACCCTGGGAGTGTGTGATGGGACGGTGTGGAGGGAGTTTCACTCTGTCTGACCCTGGGAGTGTGTGATTGGACAGAGTGGAGGGAGTATCACTCTGTGTCTGACCCTGGGAGTGTGTGATGGGACTGTGTGGATGGAGTTTCACTTTGTTTCTGAGCCTGGGAGTGTGTGATGGGACGGTGTAGAGGGAGTTTCACTCTGTTTCTGACCCTGGGAGTGTGTGATGGGAAGGTGTGGAGGGAGATTCACTCTGTCTGACCCTGGGAGTGTGTGATGGGACGGTGTGGAGGGAGTATCACTCTGTGTCTGACCCTGGGAGTGTGTGATGGGACTGTGTGGAAGGAGTTTCACTTTGTTTCTGACCCTGGGAGTGTGTGGTGCGACAGTGTGGAGGGAGATTCACTCTGTTTCTGACCCTGGGAGTGTGTGATGGGAAGGTGTGGAGGGAGATTCACTCTGTCTGACGCCGGGAGTGTGTGATGGAATGGTGTGGAGGGAGTTTCACTCTGTTTCTGACCCTGGGAGTGTCTCATGGGATGGTATGGAGGGAGATTCACTCTGCGTCTGACCCCGGGTATGTGTGATGGGATAGTGTGGAGGGAGTTTCACTCTGTCTGACCCCGGAAGAGTGTGATTGGACAGAGTGGAGGGAGTATCACTCTGTGTCTGACCCTGGGAGTGTGTGATGGGACTGTGTGGATGGAATTTCACTCTGTTTCTGACCCTGGGAGTGTGTGATGGGACGGTGTGGAGGGAGTTTCACTCTGTCTGACCCTGGGAGTGTGTGATTGGACAGAGTGGAGGGAGTATCACTCTGTGTCTGACGCTGGGAGTGTGTGATGGGACTGTGTGGATGGAGTTTCACTTTGTTTCTGAGCCTGGGAGTGTGTGATGGGATGATGTGGAGGGAGTTTCACTCTGTTTCTGACCCTGGGAGTGTGTGATGGGACGGTGTGGAGGGAGTTTCACTCAGTCTGACCCTGGGAGTGTGTGATGGGAAGGTGTGGATGGAATTTCACTCTGTTTCTGACCCTGGGAGTGTGTGATGGGACGGTGTGGAGGGAGTTTCACTCTGTCTGACCCTGGGAGTGTGTGATTGGACAGAGTGGAGGGAGTATCACTCTGTGTCTGACCCTGGGAGTGTGTGATGGGACTGTGTGGATGGAGTTTCACTTTGTTTCTGAGCCTGGGAGTGTGTGATGGGATGGTGTGGAGGGAGTTTCACTCTGTTTCTGACCCTGGGAGTGTGTGATGGGATGGTGTGGAGGGTGTTTCACTCAACTGACCCTGGGAGTGTGTGATGGGACGGTGTGGAGGGACTTTCACTCTGTCTGACCCTGGGAGTGTGTGATTGGACAGAGTGGAGGGAGTATCACTCTGTGTCTGATCCTGGGAGTGTGTGATGGGAAGGTGTGGAGGGAGATTCACTCTGTGTCTGACCCTGGGAGTGTGTGATGGGACTGTGTGGATGGAATTTCACTCTGTTTCTGACGCAGGGAGTGTGTGATGGGACGGTGTGGAGGGAGTTTCACTCTGTTTCTGACCCTGGGAGTGTGTGATGCGACAGTGTGGAGGGAGATTCACTCTGTTTCTGACCCTGGGAGTGTGTGTTGGGAAGGTGTGGAGGGAGATTCACTCTGTCTGAGACCGGGAGTGTGTGATGGAATGGTGTGGATGGAGTTTCACTCTGTCTGACCCCGGGAGTGTGTGGAAGGAGATTCACTCTGTGTCTGACCCCGGGAGTGTGTGGAGGGAGATTCACTCTGTATCTGACCCCAGGAGCTGCACTCAGTGTCTGACAGCGGGAGTGTGTGATGGGACAGTGTGCAGGGAGTTTCACTCTGTTTCTGACCCTGGGAGTGTGTGATGGGACAGTGTGGAGGGAGCTGCACTCTGTGTCTGACCCCGGGAGTGTCTCATGGGATGGTATGGAGGGAGATTCACTCTGCGTCTGACCCCGGGTATGTGTGATGGGATAGTGTGGAGGGAGTTTTACTCTGTCTGACCCCGGAAGAGTGTGATTGGACAGAGTGGAGGGAGTATCACTCTGTGTCTGACCCTGGGAGTGTGTGATGGGACTGTGTGGATGGAATTTCACTCTGTTTCTGACCCTGGGAGTGTGTGATGGGACGGTGTGGAGGGAGTTTCACTCTGTCTGACCCTGGGAGTGTGTGATTGGACAGAGTGGAGGGAGTATCACTCTGTGTCTGACCCTGGGAGTGTGTGATGGGACTGTGTGGATGGAGTTTCACTTTGTTTCTGAGCCTGGGAGTGTGTGATGGGATGGTGTGGAGGGAGTTTCACTCTGTTTCTGACCCTGGGAGTGTGTGATGGGACGGTGTGGAGGGTGTTTCACTCAGTCTGACCCTGGGAGTGTGTGATGGGACGGTGTGGAGGGAGTTTCACTCTGTTTCTGACCCTGGGAGTGTGTGATGGGAAGGTGTGGAGGGAGATTCACTCTGTCTGACCCTGGGAGTTTGTGATGGGACTGTGTGGATGGAGTTTCACTTTGTTTCTGAGCCTGGGAGTGTGTGATGGGACGGTGTGGAGGGAGTTTCACTCTGTTTCTGACCCTGGGAGTGTGTGATGGGAAGGTGTGGAGGGAGATTCACTCTGTGTCTGACCCTGGGAGTGTGTGATGGGACTGTGTGGATGGAATTTCACTCTGTTTCTGACGCAGGGAGTGTGTGATGGGACGGTGTGGAGGGAGTTTCACTCTGTTTCTGACCCTGGGAGTGTGTGATGCGACAGTGTGGAGGGAGATTCACTCTGTTTCTGACCCTGGGAGTGTGTGATGGGAAGGTGTGGAGGGAGATTCACTCTGTCTGACACCGGGAGTGTGTGATGGAATGGTGTGGATGGAGTTTCACTCTGTCTGACCCCGGGAGTGTGTGGAAGGAGATTCACTCTGTATCTGACCCCAGGACTGTGTGGAGGGAGCTGCACTCAGTGTCTGACACCGGGAGTGTGTGATGGGACAGTGTGCAGGGGGTTTCACTCTGTCTGACCCTGAGAATGTGTGATGGGACGGTGTGGTGGGAGATTCATTCTGTGTCTGACCCCGGGAGTGTGTGATGGGACTGTGTGGATGGAGTTTCACTCTGTTTCTGACCCTGCAACCGTGTGATGGGACAGTGTGGAGGGAGCTACACTCTGTGTCTGTCCCCGGGAGTGTCTCATGGGATGGTGTGGAGGGAGATTCACTCTGTGTTTGACCCCGGGTATGTGTGATGGGATAGTGTGGAGGGAGTTTCACTCTGTCTGACCCCGGGAGTGTGTGATGGGACTGTGTGGATGGAGTTTCACTCTGTTTCTGACCCTGCAACCGTGTGATGGGACAGTGTGGAGGGAGCTACACTCTGTGTCTGTCCCCGGGAGTGTGTGGAGGAAGATTCACTCTGTGTCTGACCCCGGGAGTGTGTGATGGGAAGGTGTGGAGGGAGATTCACTCTGTCTGACCCTGGGAGTGTGTGATGCGACAGTGTGGAGGGAGATTCACTCTGTGTCTGACCCTGGGAGTGTGTGATGGGAAGGTGTGGAGGGAGATTCACTCTGTCTGACGCCGGGAGTGTGTGATGGAAAGGTGTGGATGGAGTTTCACTCTGTGTCTGACCCCGGGAGTATGATGGGACAGTGTGGAGGGAGTATCACTCTGTGTCTGACCTGGGAGTATGTGATGGGAAGGTGTAGATGGAGTTTCACTCTGTCTGACCCCGGGAGTGTGTGGAAGGAGATTCACTCTGTGGCTGACGCCGGGAGAGTGGGGAGGGAGATTCACTCTGTATCTGAACCCAGGACTCTGTGGAGGGAGCTGCACTCAGTGTTTGACACCGGGAGTGTGTGATGGGACAGTGTGGAGGGGGTTTCACTCTGTCTGACCCCGGGAGTGTGTGATGGGACTGTGTGGATGGAGTTTCACTCTGTTTCTGACCCTGCAACCGTGTGATGGGACAGTGTGGAGGGAGCTACACTCTGTGTCTGACCCCGGGAGTGTGTGGAGGAAGATTCTCTCTGTGTCTGACCCTGGGAGTGTGTGATGGGACTGTGTGGATGGAATTTCACTCTGTTTCTGACCCTGGGAGTGTATGATAGGACGGTTTGGAGGGAGTTTCACTCTGTCTGACCCTGGGAGTGTGTGATTGGACAGAGTGGAGGGAGTATCACTCTGTGTCTGACCCTGGGAGTGTGTGATGGGACTGTGTGGATGGAGTTTCACTCTGTTTCTGTGCCTGGGAGTGTGTGATGGGAAGGTGTGGAGGGAGATTCACTCTGTCTGACCCTGGGAGTGTGTGATGCGACAGTGTGGAGGGAGATTCTCTCTGAGTCTGACCCTGGGAGTGTGTGATGGGACTGTGTGGATGGAGTTTCACTCTGTTTCTGTGCCTGGGAGTGTGTGATGGGAGTGTGTGGAAGGAGATTCACTCTGTGTCTGACCCTGGGAGTGTGTGGAGGGAGATTCTCTCTGTGTCTGACCCTGGGAGTGTGTGATGGGACTGTGTGGATGGAATTTCACTCTGTTTCTGACCCTGGGAATGTGTGATGGGACGGTGTGGTGGGAGATTCATTCTGTGTCCGACCCCGGGAGTGTGTGATGGGACTGTGAGGATGGAGTTTCACTCTGTTTCTGACCCTGCATCCGTGTGATGGGACAGTGTGGAGGGAGCTACACTCTGTGTCTGACCCCGGGAGTGTCTCATGGGATGGTGTGGAGGGAGATTCACTCTGTGTTTGACCCCGGGTATGTGTGATGGGATAGTGTGGAGGGAGTTTCACTCTGTCTGACCCCGGGAGTGTGTGATGGGACTGTGTGGATGGAGTTTCACTCTGTTTCTGACCCTGCAACCGTGTGATGGGACAGTGTGGAGGGAGCTACACTCTGTGTCTGTCCCCGGGAGTGTGTGGAGGAAGATTCACTCTGTGTCTGACCCCGGGAGTGTGTGATGGGAAGGTGTGGAGGGAGATTCACTCTGTCTGACCCTGGGAGTGTGTGATGCGACAGTGTGGAGGGAGATTCACTCTGTGTCTGACGCCGGGAGTGTGTGATGGAATGGTGTGGATGGAGTTTCACTCTGTGTCTGACCCCGGGAGTGTGATGGGACAGTGTGGAGGGAGTATCACTCTGTGTCTGACCCTGGGAGTGTGTGATGGGAAGGTGTAGAGGGAGTTTCACTCTGTCTGACCCCGGGAGAGTGGGGAGGGAGATTCACTCTGTATCTGACCCCAGGACTCTGTGGAGGGAGCTGCACTCAGTGTCTGACACCGGGAGTGTGTGATGGGACAGTGTGGAGGGAGTTTCACTCTGTTTCTGACCCTGGGAGATTCACTCTGTGTCTGACCCCGGGTATGTGTGATGGGATAGTGTGGAGGGAGTTTCACTCTGTCTGACCCCGGAAGAGTGTGATTGGACAGAGTGGAGGGAGTATCACTCTGTGTCTGACCCTGGGAGAGTGTGATGGGACTGTGTGGATGGAGTTTCACTCTGTTTCTGAGCCTGGGAGTGTGTGATGGGAAGGTGTGGAGGGAGATTCACTCTGTCTGACCCCGGGAGTGTGTGATGCGACAGTGTGGAGGGAGATTCTCTCTGTGTCTGACCCTGGGAGTGTGTGCTGGGACTGTGTGGATGGAATTTCACTCTGTTTCTGACCCTGGGAGTGTGTGATGGGACGGTGTGGAGGGAGTTTCACTCTGTCTGACCCTGGGAGTGTGTGATTGGACAGAGTGGAGGGAGTATCACTCTGTGTCTGACCCTGGGAGTGTGTGATGGGACTGTGTGGATGGAGTTTCACTTTGTTTCTGAGCCTGGGAGTGTGTGATGGGACGGTGTAGAGGGAGTTTCACTCTGTTTCTGACCCTGGGAGTGTGTGATGGGAAGGTGTGGAGGGAGATTCACTCTGTCTGACCCTGGGAGTGTGTGATGGGACGGTGTGGAGGGAGTATCACTCTGTGTCTGACCCTGGGAGTGTGTGATGGGACTGTGTGGAAGGAGTTTCACTTTGTTTCTGACCCTGGGAGTGTGTGGTGCGACAGTGTGGAGGGAGATTCACTCTGTTTCTGACCCTGGGAGTGTGTGATGGGAAGGTGTGGAGGGAGATTCACTCTGTCTGACGCCGGGAGTGTGTGATGGAATGGTGTGGAGGGAGTTTCACTCTGTTTCTGACCCTGGGAGTGTCTCATGGGATGGTATGGAGGGAGATTCACTCTGCGTCTGACCCCGGGTATGTGTGATGGGATAGTGTGGAGGGAGTTTCACTCTGTCTGACCCCGGAAGAGTGTGATTGGACAGAGTGGAGGGAGTATCACTCTGTGTCTGACCCTGGGAGTGTGTGATGGGACTGTGTGGATGGAATTTCACTCTGTTTCTGACCCTGGGAGTGTGTGATGGGACGGTGTGGAGGGAGTTTCACTCTGTCTGACCCTGGGAGTGTGTGATTGGACAGAGTGGAGGGAGTATCACTCTGTGTCTGACGCTGGGAGTGTGTGATGGGACTGTGTGGATGGAGTTTCACTTTGTTTCTGAGCCTGGGAGTGTGTGATGGGATGATGTGGAGGGAGTTTCACTCTGTTTCTGACCCTGGGAGTGTGTGATGGGACGGTGTGGAGGGAGTTTCACTCAGTCTGACCCTGGGAGTGTGTGATGGGAAGGTGTGGATGGAATTTCACTCTGTTTCTGACCCTGGGAGTGTGTGATGGGACGGTGTGGAGGGAGTTTCACTCTGTCTGACCCTGGGAGTGTGTGATTGGACAGAGTGGAGGGAGTATCACTCTGTGTCTGACCCTGGGAGTGTGTGATGGGACTGTGTGGATGGAGTTTCACTTTGTTTCTGAGCCTGGGAGTGTGTGATGGGATGGTGTGGAGGGAGTTTCACTCTGTTTCTGACCCTGGGAGTGTGTGATGGGATGGTGTGGAGGGTGTTTCACTCAACTGACCCTGGGAGTGTGTGATGGGACGGTGTGGAGGGACTTTCACTCTGTCTGACCCTGGGAGTGTGTGATTGGACAGAGTGGAGGGAGTATCACTCTGTGTCTGATCCTGGGAGTGTGTGATGGGAAGGTGTGGAGGGAGATTCACTCTGTGTCTGACCCTGGGAGTGTGTGATGGGACTGTGTGGATGGAATTTCACTCTGTTTCTGACGCAGGGAGTGTGTGATGGGACGGTGTGGAGGGAGTTTCACTCTGTTTCTGACCCTGGGAGTGTGTGATGCGACAGTGTGGAGGGAGATTCACTCTGTTTCTGACCCTGGGAGTGTGTGTTGGGAAGGTGTGGAGGGAGATTCACTCTGTCTGAGACCGGGAGTGTGTGATGGAATGGTGTGGATGGAGTTTCACTCTGTCTGACCCCGGGAGTGTGTGGAAGGAGATTCACTCTGTGTCTGACCCCGGGAGTGTGTGGAGGGAGATTCACTCTGTATCTGACCCCAGGAGCTGCACTCAGTGTCTGACAGCGGGAGTGTGTGATGGGACAGTGTGCAGGGAGTTTCACTCTGTTTCTGACCCTGGGAGTGTGTGATGGGACAGTGTGGAGGGAGCTGCACTCTGTGTCTGACCCCGGGAGTGTCTCATGGGATGGTATGGAGGGAGATTCACTCTGCGTCTGACCCCGGGTATGTGTGATGGGATAGTGTGGAGGGAGTTTTACTCTGTCTGACCCCGGAAGAGTGTGATTGGACAGAGTGGAGGGAGTATCACTCTGTGTCTGACCCTGGGAGTGTGTGATGGGACTGTGTGGATGGAATTTCACTCTGTTTCTGACCCTGGGAGTGTGTGATGGGACGGTGTGGAGGGAGTTTCACTCTGTCTGACCCTGGGAGTGTGTGATTGGACAGAGTGGAGGGAGTATCACTCTGTGTCTGACCCTGGGAGTGTGTGATGGGACTGTGTGGATGGAGTTTCACTTTGTTTCTGAGCCTGGGAGTGTGTGATGGGATGGTGTGGAGGGAGTTTCACTCTGTTTCTGACCCTGGGAGTGTGTGATGGGACGGTGTGGAGGGTGTTTCACTCAGTCTGACCCTGGGAGTGTGTGATGGGACGGTGTGGAGGGAGTTTCACTCTGTTTCTGACCCTGGGAGTGTGTGATGGGAAGGTGTGGAGGGAGATTCACTCTGTCTGACCCTGGGAGTTTGTGATGGGACTGTGTGGATGGAGTTTCACTTTGTTTCTGAGCCTGGGAGTGTGTGATGGGACGGTGTGGAGGGAGTTTCACTCTGTTTCTGACCCTGGGAGTGTGTGATGGGAAGGTGTGGAGGGAGATTCACTCTGTGTCTGACCCTGGGAGTGTGTGATGGGACTGTGTGGATGGAATTTCACTCTGTTTCTGACGCAGGGAGTGTGTGATGGGACGGTGTGGAGGGAGTTTCACTCTGTTTCTGACCCTGGGAGTGTGTGATGCGACAGTGTGGAGGGAGATTCACTCTGTTTCTGACCCTGGGAGTGTGTGATGGGAAGGTGTGGAGGGAGATTCACTCTGTCTGACACCGGGAGTGTGTGATGGAATGGTGTGGATGGAGTTTCACTCTGTCTGACCCCGGGAGTGTGTGGAAGGAGATTCACTCTGTATCTGACCCCAGGACTGTGTGGAGGGAGCTGCACTCAGTGTCTGACACCGGGAGTGTGTGATGGGACAGTGTGCAGGGGGTTTCACTCTGTCTGACCCTGAGAATGTGTGATGGGACGGTGTGGTGGGAGATTCATTCTGTGTCTGACCCCGGGAGTGTGTGATGGGACTGTGTGGATGGAGTTTCACTCTGTTTCTGACCCTGCAACCGTGTGATGGGACAGTGTGGAGGGAGCTACACTCTGTGTCTGTCCCCGGGAGTGTCTCATGGGATGGTGTGGAGGGAGATTCACTCTGTGTTTGACCCCGGGTATGTGTGATGGGATAGTGTGGAGGGAGTTTCACTCTGTCTGACCCCGGGAGTGTGTGATGGGACTGTGTGGATGGAGTTTCACTCTGTTTCTGACCCTGCAACCGTGTGATGGGACAGTGTGGAGGGAGCTACACTCTGTGTCTGTCCCCGGGAGTGTGTGGAGGAAGATTCACTCTGTGTCTGACCCCGGGAGTGTGTGATGGGAAGGTGTGGAGGGAGATTCACTCTGTCTGACCCTGGGAGTGTGTGATGCGACAGTGTGGAGGGAGATTCACTCTGTGTCTGACCCTGGGAGTGTGTGATGGGAAGGTGTGGAGGGAGATTCACTCTGTCTGACGCCGGGAGTGTGTGATGGAAAGGTGTGGATGGAGTTTCACTCTGTGTCTGACCCCGGGAGTATGATGGGACAGTGTGGAGGGAGTATCACTCTGTGTCTGACCTGGGAGTATGTGATGGGAAGGTGTAGATGGAGTTTCACTCTGTCTGACCCCGGGAGTGTGTGGAAGGAGATTCACTCTGTGGCTGACGCCGGGAGAGTGGGGAGGGAGATTCACTCTGTATCTGACCCCAGGACTCTGTGGAGGGAGCTGCACTCAGTGTCTGACACCGGGAGTGTGTGATGGGACAGTGTGCAGGGGGTTTCACTCTGTCTGACCCTGAGAATGTGTGATGGGACGGTGTGGTGGGAGATTCATTCTGTATCCGACCTCGGGAGTGTGTGATGGGACTGTGTGGATGGAGTTTCACTCTGTTTCTGACCCTGCAACCGTGTGATGGGACAGTGTGGAGGGAGCTACACTCTGTGTCTGTCCCCGGGAGTGTCTCATGGGATGGTGTGGAGGGAGATTCACTCTGTCTGACCCCGGGAGTGTGTGATGGGACTGTGTGGATGGAGTTTCACTCTGTTTCTGACCCTGCAACCGTGTGATGGGACAGTGTGGAGGGAGCTACACTCTGTGTCTGTCCCCGGGAGTGTGTGGAGGAAGATTCACTCTGTGTCTGACCCTGGGAGTGTGTGATGGGAAGGTGTGGAGGGAGATTCACTCTGTCTGACCCTGGGAGTGTGTGATGCGACAGTGTGGAGGGAGATTCACTCTGTGTCTGACCCTGGGAGTGTGTGATGGGAAGGTGTGGAGGGAGATTCACTCTGTCTGACGCCGGGAGTGTGTGATGGAATGGTGTGGATGGAGTTTCACTCAGTGTCTGACCCCGGGAGTGTGATGGGACAGTGTGGAGGGAGTATCACTCTGTGTCTGACCCTGGGAGTATGTGATGGGAAGGTGTAGAGGGAGTTTCACTCTGTCTGACCCCGGGAGTGTGTGGAAGGAGATTCACTCTGTGGCTGACGCCGGGAGAGTGGGGAGGGAGATTCACTCTGTATCTGAACCCAGGACTCTGTGGAGGGAGCTGCACTCAGTGTTTGACACCGGGAGTGTGTGATGGGACAGTGTGGAGGGGGTTTCACTCTGTCTGACCCCGGGAGTGTGTGATGGGACTGTGTGGATGGAGTTTCACTCTGTTTCTGACCCTGCAACCGTGTGATGGGACAGTGTGGAGGGAGCTACACTCTGTGTCTGACCCCGGGAGTGTGTGGAGAAAGATTCTCTCTGTGTCTGACCCTGGGAGTGTGTGATGGGACTGTGTGGATGGAATTTCACTCTGTTTCTGACCCTGGGAGTGTATGATAGGACGGTTTGGAGGGAGTTTCACTCTGTCTGACCCTGGGAGTGTGTGATTGGACAGAGTGGAGGGAGTATCACTCTGTGTCTGACCCTGGGAGTGTGTGATGGGACTGTGTGGATGGAGTTTCACTCTGTTTCTGTGCCTGGGAGTGTGTGATGGGAAGGTGTGGAGGGAGATTCACTCTGTCTGACCCTGGGAGTGTGTGATGCGACAGTGTGGAGGGAGATTCTCTCTGAGTCTGACCCTGGGAGTGTGTGATGGGACTGTGTGGATGGAATTTCACTCTGTTTCTGACCCTAGGAGTGTGTGATGGAACGGTGTGGAGGGAGTTTCACTCTGTCTGATCCTGGGAGTGTGTGATTGGACAGAGTGGAGGGAGTATCACTCTGTGTCTGACCCTGGAAGTGTGTGATGGGACTTTGTGGAGGGAGTTTCACTCTGTTTCTGACCCTGGGAGTGTGTGATGGGAAGGTGTGGAGGGAGATTCACTCTGTCTGACCCTGGGAGTGTGTGATGGGACTGTGTGGATGGAGTTTCACTTTGTTTCTGAGCCTGGGAGTGTGTGATGGGACGGTGTGGAGGGAGTTTCACTCTGTTTCTGACCCTGGGAGTGTGTGATGGGAAGGTGTGGAGGGAGATTCACTCTGTCTGACCCTGGGAGTGTGTGATGCGACAGTGTGGAGGAAGATTCACTCTGTGTCTGACCCTGGGAGTGTGTGATGGGACTGTGTGAATGGAATTTCACTCTGTTTCTGACGCAGGGAGTGTGTGATGGGACGGTGTGGAGGGAGTTTCACTCTGACACTGGGAGTGTGTGATGGGACAGTGTGGAGGGAGTTTCACTCTGTTTCTGACCCTGGGAGTGTGTGATGGGAAGGTGTGGAGGGAGATTCACTCTGTCTGACACCGGGAGTGTGTGATGGAATGGTGTGGATGGAGTTTCACTCTGTCTGACCCCGGGAGTGTGTGGAAGGAGATTCACTCTGTGTCTGACCCCGGGAGTGTGTGGAGGGAGATTCTCTCTGTGTCTGACCCTGGGAGTGTGTGATGGGACTGTGTGGATGGAATTTCACTCTGTTTCTGACACCGGGAGTGTGTGATGGGACAGTGTGCAGGGGGTTTCACTCTGTCTGACCCTGGGAATGTGTGATGGGACGGTGTGGTGGGAGATTCATTCTGTGTCCGACCCCGGGAGTGTGTGATGGGACTGTGAGGATGGAGTTTCACTCTGTTTCTGACCCTGCATCCGTGTGATGGGACAGTGTGGAGGGAGCTACACTCTGAGTCTGTCCCCGGGAGTGTGTGGAGGAAGATTCACTCTGTGTCTGACCCCGGGAGTGTGTGATGGGAAGGTGTGGAGGGAGATTCACTCTGTCTGACCCTGGGAGTGTGTGATGCGACAGTGTGGAGGGAGATTCACTCTGTCTGACGCCGGGAGTGTGTGATGCGACAGTGTGGAGGGAGATTCACTCTGTCTGACGCCGGGAGTGTGTGATGGAATGGTGTGGATGGAGTTTCACTCTGTGTCTGACCCCGGGAGTGTGATGGGACAGTGTGGAGGGAGTATCACTCTGTGTCTGACCCTGGGAGTGTGTGATGGGAAGGTGTAGAGGGAGTTTCACTCTGTCTGACCCCGGGAGTGTGTGGAAGGAGATTCACTCTGTATCTGACCCCAGGACTCTGTGGAGGGAGCTGCACTCAGTGTCTGACACCGGGAGTGTGTGATGGGACAGTGTGGAGGGAGTTTCACTCTGTTTCTGACCCTGGGAGATTCACTCTGTGTCTGACCCTGGGAGTGTGTGATGGGACAGTGTGGAGGGAGTATCACTCTGTGTCTGACCCTGGGAGTGTGTGATGGGAAGGTGTAGAGGGAGTTTCACTCTGTCTGACCCCGGGAGTGTGTGGAAGGAGATTCACTCTGTATCTGACCCCAGGACTCTGTGGAGGGAGCTGCACTCAGTGTCTGACACCGGGAGTGTGTGATGGGACAGTGTGGAGGGAGTTTCACTCTGTTTCTGACCCTGGGAGATTCACTCTGTGTCTGACCCTGGGAGTGTGTGATGGGACTTTGTGGAGGGAGTTTCACTCTGTTTCTGACCCTGGGAGTGTGTGATGGGAAGGTGTGGAGGGAGATTCACTCTGTCTGACCCTGGGAGTGTGTGATGGGACTGTGTGGATGGAGTTTCACTTTGTTTCTGACCCTGGGAGTGTGTGATGGGACTGTGTGGATGGAGTTTCACTTTGTTTCTGAGCCTGGGAGTGTGTGATGGGACGGTGTGGAGGGAGTTTCACTCTGTTTCTGACCCTGGGAGTGTGTGATGGGAAGGTGTGGAGGGAGATTCACTCTGTCTGACCCTGGGAGTGTGTGATGCGACAGTGTGGAGGAAGATTCACTCTGTGTCTGACCCTGGGAGTGTGTGATGGGACTGTGTGAATGGAATTTCACTCTGTTTCTGACGCAGGGAGTGTGTGATGGGACGGTGTGGAGGGAGTTTCACTCTGACACTGGGAGTGTGTGATGGGACAGTGTGGAGGGAGTTTCACTCTGTTTCTGACCCTGGGAGTGTGTGATGGGAAGGTGTGGAGGGAGATTCACTCTGTCTGACACCGGGAGTGTGTGATGGAATGGTGTGGATGGAGTTTCACTCTGTCTGACCCCGGGAGAGTGTGGAAGGAGATTCACTCTGTGTCTGACCCCGGGAGTGTGTGGAGGGAGATTCTCTCTGTGTCTGACCCTGGGAGTGTGTGATGGGACTGTGTGGATGGAATTTCACTCTGTTTCTGACACCGGGAGTGTGTGATGGGACAGTGTGCAGGGGGTTTCACTCTGTCTGACCCTGGGAATGTGTGATGGGACGGTGTGGTGGGAGATTCATTCTGTGTCCGACCCCGGGAGTGTGTGATGGGACTGTGAGGATGGAGTTTCACTCTGTTTCTGACCCTGCATCCGTGTGATGGGACAGTGTGGAGGGAGCTACACTCTGAGTCTGTCCCCGGGAGTGTGTGGAGGAAGATTCACTCTGTGTCTGACCCCGGGAGTGTGTGATGGGAAGGTGTGGAGGGAGATTCACTCTGTCTGACCCTGGGAGTGTGTGATGCGACAGTGTGGAGGGAGATTCACTCTGTCTGACGCCGGGAGTGTGTGATGCGACAGTGTGGAGGGAGATTCACTCTGTCTGACGCCGGGAGTGTGTGATGGAATGGTGTGGATGGAGTTTCACTCTGTGTCTGACCCCGGGAGTGTGATGGGACAGTGTGGAGGGAGTATCACTCTGTGTCTGACCCTGGGAGTGTGTGATGGGAAGGTGTAGAGGGAGTTTCACTCTGTCTGACCCCGGGAGTGTGTGGAAGGAGATTCACTCTGTATCTGACCCCAGGACTCTGTGGAGGGAGCTGCACTCAGTGTCTGACACCGGGAGTGTGTGATGGGACAGTGTGGAGGGAGTTTCACTCTGTTTCTGACCCTGGGAGATTCACTCTGCGTCTGACCCCGGGTATGTGTGATGGGATAGTGTGGAGGGAGTTTCACTCTGTCTGACCCCGGAAGAGTGTGATTGGACAGAGTGGAGGGAGTATCACTCTGTGTCTGACCCTGGGAGTGTGTGATGGGACTTTGTGGAGGGAGTTTCACTCTGTTTCTGACCCTGGGAGTGTGTGATGGGAAGGTGTGGAGGGAGATTCACTCTGTCTGACCCTGGGAGTGTGTGATGGGACTGTGTGGATGGAGTTTCACTTTGTTTCTGAGCCTGGGAGTGTGTGATGGGACGGTGTGGAGGGAGTTTCACTCTGTTTCTGACCCTGGGAGTGTGTGATGGGAAGGTGTGGAGGGAGATTCACTCTGTCTGACCCTGGGAGTGTGTGATGCGACAGTGTGGAGGAAGATTCACTCTGTGTCTGACCCTGGGAGTGTGTGATGGGACTGTGTGAATGGAATTTCACTCTGTTTCTGACGCAGGGAGTGTGTGATGGGACGGTGTGGAGGGAGTTTCACTCTGACACTGGGAGTGTGTGATGGGACAGTGTGGAGGGAGTTTCACTCTGTTTCTGACCCTGGGAGTGTGTGATGGGAAGGTGTGGAGGGAGATTCACTCTGTCTGACACCGGGAGTGTGTGATGGAATGGTGTGGATGGAGTTTCACTCTGTCTGACCCCGGGAGTGTGTGGAAGGAGATTCACTCTGTGTCTGACCCCGGGAGTGTGTGGAGGGAGATTCTCTCTGTGTCTGACCCTGGGAGTGTGTGATGGGACTGTGTGGATGGAATTTCACTCTGTTTCTGACACCGGGAGTGTGTGATGGGACAGTGTGCAGGGGGTTTCACTCTGTCTGACCCTGGGAATGTGTGATGGGACGGTGTGGTGGGAGATTCATTCTGTGTCCGACCCCGGGAGTGTGTGATGGGACTGTGAGGATGGAGTTTCACTCTGTTTCTGACCCTGCATCCGTGTGATGGGACAGTGTGGAGGGAGCTACACTCTGAGTCTGTCCCCGGGAGTGTGTGGAGGAAGATTCACTCTGTGTCTGACCCCGGGAGTGTGTGATGGGAAGGTGTGGAGGGAGATTCACTCTGTCTGACCCTGGGAGTGTGTGATGCGACAGTGTGGAGGGAGATTCACTCTGTCTGACGCCGGGAGTGTGTGATGCGACAGTGTGGAGGGAGATTCACTCTGTCTGACGCCGGGAGTGTGTGATGGAATGGTGTGGATGGAGATTCACTCTGTCTGACCCCGGGAGTGTGTGATGGGAAGGTGTGGAGGGAGATTCACTCTGTGTCTGACGCTGGGAGTGTGTGATGGGACTGTGTGGATGGAATTTCACTCTGTTTCTGACGCAGGGAGTGTGTGATGGGACTGTGTGGATGGAGTTTCACTCTGTTTCTGAGCCTGGGAGTGTGTGATGGGAAGGTGTGGAGGGAGATTCACTCTGTCTGACCCCGGGAGTGTGTGATGGGAAGGTGTGGAGGGAGATTCACTCTGTGTCTGACGCTGGGAGTGTGTGATGGGACTGTGTGGATGGAATTTCACTCTTTTCTGACGCAGGGAGTGTGTGATGGGACGGTGTGGAGGGAGTTTCACTCTGTTTCTGACCCTGGGAGTGTGTGATGCGACAGTGTGGAGGGAGATTCACTCTGTTTCTGACGCAGGGAGTGTGTGATGGGACGGTGTGGAGGGAGTTTCACTCTGTTTCTGACACCGGGAGTGTGTGATGGGACAGTGTGCAGGGGGTTTCACTCTGTCTGACCCTGAGAATGTGTGATGGGACGGTGTGGTGGGAGATTCATTCTGTATCCGACCTCGGGAGTGTGTGATGGGACTGTGTGGATGGAGTTTCACTCTGTTTCTGACCCTGTAACCGTGTGATGGGACAGTGTGGAGGGAGCTACACTCTGTGTCTGTCCCCGGGAGTGTCTCATGGGATGGTGTGGAGGGAGATTCACTCTGTCTGACCCCGGGAGTGTGTGATGGGACTGTGTGGATGGAGTTTCACTCTGTTTCTGACCCTGCAACCGTGTGATGGGACAGTGTGGAGGGAGCTGCACTCTGTGTCTGTCCCCGGGAGTGTGTGGAGGAAGATTCACTCTGTGTCTGACCCCGGGAGTGTGTGATGGGAAGGTGTGGAGGGAGATTCACTCTTTCTGACCCTGGGAGTGTGTGATGCGACAGTGTGGAGGGAGATTCACTCTGTGTCTGACCCTGGGAGTGTGTGATGGGAAGGTGTGGAGGGAGATTCACTCTGTCTGACGCCGGGAGTGTGTGATGGAATGGTGTGGATGGAGTTTCACTCTGTGTCTGACCCCGGGAGTGTGATGGGACAGTGTGGAGGGAGTATCACTCTGTGTCTGACCCTGGGAGTGTGATGGAATGGTGTGGATGGAGTTTCACTCTGTGTCTGACCCCGGGAGTGTGATGGGACAGTGTGGAGGGAGTATCACTCTGTGTCTGACCCTGGGAGTATGTGATGGGAAGGTGTAGAGGGAGTTTCACTCTGTCTGACCCCGGGAGTGTGTGGAAGGAGATTCACTCTGTGGCTGACGCCGGGAGAGTGGGGAGGGAGATTCACTCTGTATCTGACCCCAGGACTCTGTGGAGGGAGCTGCACTCAGTGTTTGACACCGGGAGTGTGTGATGGGACAGTGTGGAGGGGGTTTCACTCTGTCTGACCCCGGGAGTGTGTGATGGGACTGTGTGAATGGAGTTTCACTCTGTTTCTGACCCTGCAACCGTGTGATGGGACAGTGTGGAGGGAGCTACACTCTGTGTCTGACCCCGGGAGTGTGTGGAGGAAGATTCTCTCTGTGTCTGACCCTGGGAGTGTGTGATGGGACTGTGTGGATGGAATTTCACTCTGTTTCCGACGCAGGGAGTGTGTGATGGGACGGTGTGGAGGGAGTTTCACTCTGTTTCTGACCCTGGGAGTGTGTGATGCGACAGTGTGGAGGGAGATTCACTCTGTTTCTGACCCTGGGAGTGTGTGATGGGAAGGTGTGGAGGGAGATTCACTCTGTCTGACACCGGGAGTGTGTGATGGAATGGTGTGGATGGAGTTTCACTCTGTCTGACCCCGGGAGTGTGTGGAAGGAGATTCACTCTGTGTCTGACCCCGGGAGTGTGTGGAGGGAGATTCACTCTGTGTCTGACCCCAGGACTGTGTGGAGGGAGCTGCACTCAGTGTCTGACACCGGGAGTGTGTGATGGGACAGTGTGCAGGGGGTTTCACTCTGTCTGACCCTGAGAATGTGTGATGGGACGGTGTGTTGGGAGATTCATTCTGTGTCCGACCTCGGGAGTGTGTGATGGGACTGTGTGGATGGAGTTTCACTCTGTTTCTGACCCTGCAACCGTGTGATGGGACAGTGTGGAGGGAGCTACACTCTGTGTCTGACCCCGGGAGTGTCTCATGGGATGGTGTGGAGGGAGATTCACTCTGTGTTTGACCCCGGGTATGTGTGATGGGATAGTGTGGAGGGAGTTTCACTCTGTCTGACCCCGGGAGTGTGTGATGGGACTGTGTGGATGGAGTTTCACTCTGTTTCTGACCCTGCAACCGTGTGATGGGACAGTGTGGAGGGAGCTACACTCTGTGTCTGTCCCCGGGAGTGTGTGGAGGAAGATTCACTCTGTGTCTGACCCCGGGAGTGTGTGATGGGAAGGTGTGGAGGGAGATTCACTCTGTCTGACCCTGGGAGTGTGTGATGGAATGGTGTGGATGGAGTTTCACTCTGTGTCTGACCCCGGGAGTGTGATGGGACAGTGTGGAGGGAGTATCACTCTGTGTCTGTCCCTGGGAGTATGTGATGGGAAGGTGTAGAGGGAGTTTCACTCTGTCTGACCCCGGGAGTGTGTGGAAGGAGATTCACTCTGTGGCTGACGCCGGGAGAGTGGGGAGGGAGATTCACTCTGTATCTGACCCCAGGACTCTGTGGAGGGAGCTGCACTCAGTGTCTGACACCGGGAGTGTGTGATGGGACAGTGTGGAGGGGGTTTCACTCTGTCTGACCCCGGGAGTGTGTGATGGGACTGTGTGGATGGAGTTTCACTCTGTTTCTGACCCTGCAACCGTGTGATGGGACAGTGTGGAGGGAGCTACACTCTGTGTCTGACCCCGGGAGTGTGTGGAGGAAGATTCTCTCTGTGTCTGACCCTGGGAGTGTGTGATGGGACTGTGTGGATGGAATTTCACTCTGTTTCTGACCCTGGGAGTGTATGATAGGACGGTGTGGAGGGAGTTTCACTCTGTCTGACCCTGGGAGTGTGTGATGCGACAGTGTGGAGGGAGATTCTCTCTGAGTCTGACCCTGGGAGTGTGTGATGGGACTGTGTGGATGAAATTTCACTCTGTTTCTGACCCTGGGAGTGTGTGATGGAACGGTGTGGAGGGAGTTTCACTCTGTCTGATCCTGGGAGTGTGTGATTGGACAGAGTGGAGGGAGTATCACTCTGTGTCTGACCCTGGGAGTGTGTGATGGGACTGTGTGGAGGGAGTTTCACTCTGTTTCTGACCCTGGGAGTGTGTGATGGGAAGGTGTGGAGGGAGATTCACTCTGTCTGACCCTGGGAGTGTGTGATGGGACTGTGTGGATGGAGTTTCACTTTGTTTCTGAGCCTGGGAGTGTGTGATGGGACGGTGTGGAGGGAGTTTCACTCTGTTTCTGACCCTGGGAGTGTGTGATGGGAAGGTGTGGAGGGAGATTCACTCTGTCTGACCCTGGGAGTGTGTGATGCGACAGTGTGGAGGAAGATTCACTCTGTGTCTGACCCTGGGAGTGTGTGATGGGACTGTGTGGATGGAATTTCACTCTGTTTCTGACGCAGGGAGTGTGTGATGGGACGGTGTGGAGGGAGTTTCACTCTGTCTGACACTGGGAGTGTGTGATGGGACAGTGTGGAGGGAGTTTCACTCTGTTTCTGACCCTGGGAGTGTGTGATGGGACTGTGTGGATGGAATTTCACTCTGTTTCTGACACCGGGAGTGTGTGATGGGACAGTGTGCAGGGGGTTTCACTCTGTCTGACCCTGGGAATGTGTGATGGGACGGTGTGGTGGGAGATTCATTCTGTGTCTGACCCCGGGAGAGTGGGGAGGGAGATTCACTCTGTATCTGACCCCAGGACTCTGTGGAGGGAGCTGCACTCAGTGTCTGACACCGGGAGTGTGTGATGGGACAGTGTGGAGGGAGTTTCACTCTGTCTGACCCCGGGAGTGTGTGGAAGGAGATTCACTCTGTGTCTGACCCCGGGAGAGTGGGGAGGGAGATTCACTCTGTATCTGACCCCAGGACTCTGTGGAGGGAGCTGCACTCAGTGTCTGACACCGGGAGTGTGTGATGGGACAGTGTGGAGGGAGTTTCACTCTGTTTCTGACCCTGGGAGATTCACTCTGCGTCTGACCCCGGGCATGTGTGATTGGACAGAGTGGAGGGAGTATCACTCTGTGTCTGACCCTGGGAGTGTGTGATGGGACTGTGTGGATGGAGTTTCACTCTGTTTCTGAGCCTGGGAGTGTGTGATGGGAAGGTGTGGAGGGAGATTCACTCTGTCTGACCCCGGGAGTGTGTGATGGGAAGGTGTGGAGGGAGATTCACTCTGTCTGACCCTGGGAGTGTGTGATGCGACAGTGTGGAGGGAGATTCACTCTGTGTCTGACCCTGGGAGTGTGTGATGGGACTGTGTGGATGGAATTTCACTCTGTTTCTGACGCAGGGAGTGTGTGATGGGACGGTGTGGAGGGAGTTTCACTCTGTCTGACCCTGGGAGTGTGTGATGGGACGGTGTGGAGGGAGTATCACTCTGTGTCTGACCCTGGGAGTGTGTGATGGGACTGTGTGGATGGAATTTCACTCTGTTTCTGACGCAGGGAGTGTGTGATGGGACGGTGTGGAGGGAGTTTCACTCTGTCTGACCCTGGGAGTGTGTGATGCGACAGTGTGGAGGGAGATTCACTCTGTTTCTGATCCTAGGAGTGTGTGATGGGAAGGTGTGGAGGGAGATTCACTCTGTCTGACGCCGGGAGTGTGTGATGGAATGGTGTGGAGGGAGTTTCACTCTGTTTCTGACCCTGGGAGTGTGTGATGGGAAGGTGTAGAGGGAGTTTCACTCTGTCTGACCCCGGGAGTGTGTGGAAGGAGATTCACTCTGTATCTGACCCCAGGACTCTGTGGAGGGAGCTGCACTCAGTGTCTGACACCGGGAGTGTGTGATGGGACAGTGTGGAGGGAGTTTCACTCTGTTTCTGACCCTGGGAGATTCACTCTGCGTCTGACCCCGGGTATGTGTGATTGGACAGAGTGGAGGGTGTATCACTCTGTGTCTGACCCTGGGAGTGTGTGATGGGACTGTGTGGTGGGAGATTCATTCTGTGTCCGACCCCGGGAGTGTGTGATGGGACTGTGAGGATGGAGTTTCACTCTGTTTCTGACCCTGCATCCGTGTGATGGGACAGTGTGGAGGGAGCTACACTCTGTGTCTGACCCCGGGAGTGTCTCATGGGATGGTGTGGAGGGAGGTTCACTCTGTGTTTGACCCCGGGTATGTGTGATGGGATAGTGTGGAGGGAGTTTCACTCTGTCTGACCCCGGGAGTGTGTGATGGGACTGTGTGGATGGAGTTTCACTCTGTTTCTGACCCTGCAACCGTGTGATGGGACAGTGTGGAGGGAGCTACACTCTGTGTCTGTCCCCGGGAGTGTGTGGAGGAAGATTCACTCTGTGTCTGACCCCGGGAGTGTGTGATGGGAAGATGTGGAGGGAGATTCACTCTGTCTGACCCTGGGAGTGTGTGATGCGACAGTGTGGAGGGAGATTCACTCTGTCTGACCCCGGGAGTGTGATGGGACAGTGTGGAGGGAGTATCACTCTGTGTCTGACCCTGGGAGTGTGTGATGGGAAGGTGTAGAGGGAGTTTCACTCTGTCTGACCCCGGGAGTGTGTGGAAGGAGATTCACTCTGTGTCTGACCCCGGGAGAGTGGGGAGGGAGATTCACTCTGTATCTGACCCCAGGACTCTGTGGAGGGAGCTGCACTCAGTGTCTGACACCGGGAGTGTGTGATGGGACAGTGTGGAGGGAGTTTCACTCTGTTTCTGACCCTGGGAGATTCACTCTGCGTCTGACCCCGGGTATGTGTGATTGGACAGAGTGGAGGGAGTATCACTCTGTGTCTGACCCTGGGAGTGTGTGATGGGACTGTGTGGATGGAGTTTCACTCTGTTTCTGAGCCTGGGAGTGTGTGATGGGAAGGTGTGGAGGGAGATTCACTCTGTCTGACCCCGGGAGTGTGTGATGGGAAGGTGTGGAGGGAGATTCACTCTGTCTGACCCTGGGAGTGTGTGATGCGACAGTGTGGAGGGAGATTCACTCTGTGTCTGACCCTGGGAGTGTGTGATGGGACTGTGTGGATGGAATTTCACTCTGTTTCTGACGCAGGGAGTGTGTGATGGGACGGTGTGGAGGGAGTTTCACTCTGTCTGACCCTGGGAGTGTGTGATGCGACAGTGTGGAGGGAGATTCACTCTGTTTCTGATCCTAGGAGTGTGTGATGGGAAGGTGTGGAGGGAGATTCACTCTGTCTGACGCCGGGAGTGTGTGATGGAATGGTGTGGAGGGAGTTTCACTCTGTTTCTGACCCTGGGAGTGTGTGATGGGACAGTGTGGAGGGAGCTGCACTCTGTGTCTGACCCCGGGAGTGTCTCATGGGATGGTATGGAGGGAGATTCACTCTGTGTTTGACCCCGGGTATGTGTGATGGGATAGTGTGGAGGGAGTTTCACTCTGTCTGACCCCGGGAGTGTGTGATGGGACTGTGTGGATGGAGTTTCACTCTGTTTCTGACCCTGCAACCGTGTGATGGGACAGTGTGGAGGGAGCTACACTCTGTGTCTGTCCCCGGGAGTGTGTGGAGGAAGATTCACTCTGTGTCTGACCCCGGGAGTGTGTGATGGGAAGATGTGGAGGGAGATTCACTCTGTCTGACCCTGGGAGTGTGTGATGCGACAGTGTGGAGGGAGATTCACTCTGTCTGACCCCGGGAGTGTGATGGGACAGTGTGGAGGGAGTATCACTCTGTGTCTGACCCTGGGAGTGTGTGATGGGAAGGTGTAGAGGGAGTTTCACTCTGTCTGACCCCGGGAGTGTGTGGAAGGAGATTCACTCTGTGTCTGACCCCGGGAGAGTGGGGAGGGAGATTCACTCTGTATCTGACCCCAGGACTCTGTGGAGGGAGCTGCACTCAGTGTCTGACACCGGGAGTGTGTGATGGGACAGTGTGGAGGGAGTTTCACTCTGTTTCTGACCCTGGGAGATTCACTCTGCGTCTGACCCCGGGTATGTGTGATTGGACAGAGTGGAGGGAGTATCACTCTGTGTCTGACCCTGGGAGTGTGTGATGGGACTGTGTGGATGGAGTTTCACTCTGTTTCTGAGCCTGGGAGTGTGTGATGGGAAGGTGTGGAGGGAGATTCACTCTGTCTGACCCCGGGAGTGTGTGATGGGAAGGTGTGGAGGGAGATTCACTCTGTCTGACCCTGGGAGTGTGTGATGCGACAGTGTGGAGGGAGATTCACTCTGTGTCTGACCCTGGGAGTGTGTGATGGGACTGTGTGGATGGAATTTCACTCTGTTTCTGACGCAGGGAGTGTGTGATGGGACGGTGTGGAGGGAGTTTCACTCTGTCTGACCCTGGGAGTGTGTGATGGGACGGTGTGGAGGGAGTATCACTCTGTGTCTGACCCTGGGAGTGTGTGATGGGACTGTGTGGATGGAATTTCACTCTGTTTCTGACGCAGGGAGTGTGTGATGGGACGGTGTGGAGGGAGTTTCACTCTGTCTGACCCTGGGAGTGTGTGATGCGACAGTGTGGAGGGAGATTCACTCTGTTTCTGATCCTAGGAGTGTGTGATGGGAAGGTGTGGAGGGAGATTCACTCTGTCTGACGCCGGGAGTGTGTGATGGAATGGTGTGGAGGGAGTTTCACTCTGTTTCTGACCCTGGGAGTGTGTGATGGGACAGTGTGGAGGGAGCTGCACTCTGTGTCTGACCCCGGGAGTGTCTCATGGGATGGTATGGAGGGAGATTCACTCTGCGTTTGACCCCGGGTATGTGTGATGGGATAGTGTGGAGGGAGTTTCACTCTGTCTGACCCCGGAAGAGTGTGATTGGACAGAGTGGAGGGAGTATCACTCTGTGTCTGACCCTGGGAGTGTGTGGAGGAAGATTCTCTCTGTGTCTGACCCTGGGAGTGTGTGATGGGACTGTGTGGATGGAATTTCACTCTGTTTCTGACCCTGGGAGTGTATGATAGGACGGTGTGGAGGGAGTTTCACTCTGTCTGACCCTGGGAGTGTGTGATGCGACAGTGTGGAGGGAGATTCTCTCTGAGTCTGACCCTGGGAGTGTGTGATGGGACTGTGTGGATGGAATTTCAGTCTGTTTCTGACCCTGGGAGTGTGTGATGGAACGGTGTGGAGGGAGTTTCACTCTGTCTGATCCTGGGAGTGTGTGATTGGACAGAGTGGAGGGAGTATCACTCTGTGTCTGACCCTGGGAGTGTGTGATGGGACTGTGTGGAGGGAGTTTCACTCTGTTTCTGACCCTGGGAGTGTGTGATGGGAAGGTGTGGAGGGAGATTCACTCTGTCTGACCCTGGGAGTGTGTGATGGGACTGTGTGGATGGAGTTTCACTTTGTTTCTGAGCCTGGGAGTGTGTGATGGGACGGTGTGGAGGGAGTTTCACTCTGTTTCTGACCCTGGGAGTGTGTGATGGGAAGGTGTGGAGGGAGATTCACTCTGTCTGACCCTGGGAGTGTGTGATGCGACAGTGTGGAGGAAGATTCACTCTGTGTCTGACCCTGGGAGTGTGTGATGGGACTGTGTGGATGGAATTTCACTCTGTTTCTGACGCAGGGAGTGTGTGATGGGACGGTGTGGAGGGAGTTTCACTCTGTCTGACACTGGGAGTGTGTGATGGGACAGTGTGGAGGGAGTTTCACTCTGTTTCTGACCCTGGGAGTGTGTGATGGGAAGGTGTGGAGGGAGATTCACTCTGTCTGACACCGGGAGTGTGTGATGGAATGGTGTGGATGGAGTTTCACTCTGTCTGACCCCGGGAGTGTGTGGAAGGAGATTCACTCTGTGTCTGACCCCGGGAGTGTGTGGAGGGAGATTCTGTCTGTGTCTGACCCTGGGAGTGTGTGATGGGACTGTGTGGATGGAATTTCACTCTGTTTCTGACACCGGGAGTGTGTGATGGGACAGTGTGCAGGGGGTTTCACTCTGTCTGACCCTGGGAATGTGTGATGGGACGGTGTGGTGGGAGATTCATTCTGTGTCCGACCCCGGGAGTGTGTGATGGGACTGTGAGGATGGAGTTTCACTCTGTTTCTGACCCTGCATCCGTGTGATGGGACAGTGTGGAGGGAGCTACACTCTGTGTCTGACCCCGGGAGTGTCTCATGGGATGGTGTGGAGGGAGGTTCACTCTGTGTTTGACCCCGGGTATGTGTGATGGGATAGTGTGGAGGGAGTTTCACTCTGTCTGACCCCGGGAGTGTGTGATGGGACTGTGTGGATGGAGTTTCACTCTGTTTCTGACCCTGCAACCGTGTGATGGGACAGTGTGGAGGGAGCTACACTCTGTGTCTGTCCCCGGGAGTGTGTGGAGGAAGATTCACTCTGTGTCTGACCCCGGGAGTGTGTGATGGGAAGATGTGGAGGGAGATTCACTCTGTCTGACCCTGGGAGTGTGTGATGCGACAGTGTGGAGGGAGATTCACTCTGTCTGACCCCGGGAGTGTGATGGGACAGTGTGGAGGGAGTATCACTCTGTGTCTGACCCTGGGAGTGTGTGATGGGAAGGTGTAGAGGGAGTTTCACTCTGTCTGACCCCGGGAGTGTGTGGAAGGAGATTCACTCTGTGTCTGACCCCGGGAGAGTGGGGAGGGAGATTCACTCTGTTTCTGACCCTGGGAGATTCACTCTGCGTCTGACCCCGGGTATGTGTGATTGGACAGAGTGGAGGGAGTATCACTCTGTGTCTGACCCTGGGAGTGTGTGATGGGACTGTGTGGATGGAGTTTCACTCTGTTTCTGAGCCTGGGAGTGTGTGATGGGAAGGTGTGGAGGGAGATTCACTCTGTCTGACCCCGGGAGTGTGTGATGGGAAGGTGTGGAGGGAGATTCACTCTGTCTGACCCTGGGAGTGTGTGATGCGACAGTGTGGAGGGAGATTCACTCTGTGTCTGACCCTGGGAGTGTGTGATGGGACTGTGTGGATGGAATTTCACTCTGTTTCTGACGCAGGGAGTGTGTGATGGGACGGTGTGGAGGGAGTTTCACTCTGTCTGACCCTGGGAGTGTGTGATGGGACGGTGTGGAGGGAGTATCACTCTGTGTCTGACCCTGGGAGTGTGTGATGGGACTGTGTGGATGGAATTTCACTCTGTTTCTGACGCAGGGAGTGTGTGATGGGACGGTGTGGAGGGAGTTTCACTCTGTCTGACCCTGGGAGTGTGTGATGCGACAGTGTGGAGGGAGATTCACTCTGTTTCTGATCCTAGGAGTGTGTGATGGGAAGGTGTGGAGGGAGATTCACTCTGTCTGACGCCGGGAGTGTGTGATGGAATGGTGTGGAGGGAGTTTCACTCTGTTTCTGACCCTGGGAGTGTCTCATGGGATGGTATGGAGGGAGATTCACTCTGCGTCTGACCCCGGGTATGTGTGATGGGATAGTGTGGAGGGAGTTTCACTCTGTCTGACCCCGGAAGAGTGTGATTGGACAGAGTGGAGGGAGTATCACTCTGTGTCTGACCCTGGGAGTGTGTGATGGGACTGTGTGGATGGAATTTCACTCTGTTTCTGACCCTGGGAGTGTGTGATGGGACGGTGTGGAGGGAGTTTCACTCAGTCTGACCCTGGGAGTGTGTGATGGGAAGGTGTGGAGGGAGATTCACTCTGTCTGACACCGGGAGTGTGTGATGGAATGGTGTGGATGGAGTTTCACTCTGTCTGACCCCGGGAGTGTGTGGAAGGAGATTCACTCTGTGTCTGACCCCAGGACTGTTTGGAGGGAGCTGCACTCAGTGTCTGACACCGGGAGTGTGTGATGGGACAGTGTGCAGGGGGTTTCACTCTGTCTGACCCTGGGAATGTGTGATGGGAAGGTGTGGAGGGAGATTCACTCTGTCTGACCCTGGGAGTGTGTGATGCGACTGTGTGGAGGGAGATTCACTCTGTGTCTGACGCTGGGAGTGTGTGATGGGACTGTGTGGATGGAATTTCACTCTGTTTCTGACCCTGGGAGTGTGTGATGGGACGGTGTGGAGGGAGTTTCACTCTGTCTGACCCTGGGAGTGTGTGATGGGACGGTGTGGAGGGAGTTTCACTCTGTTTCTGACCCTGGGAGTGTGTGATGGGACTGTGTGGATGGAATTTCACTCTGTTTCTGACCCTGGGAGTGTGTGATGGGAAGGTGTGGAGGGAGATTCACTCTGTCTGACACCGGGAGTGTGTGATGGAATGGTGTGGATGGAGTTTCACTCTGTCTGACCCCGGGAGTGTGTGGAAGGAGATTCACTCTGTGTCTGACCCCGGGAGTGTGTGGAGGGAGATTCTGTCAGTGTCTGACCCTGGGAGTGTGTGATGGGACTGTGTGGATGGAATTTCACTCTGTTTCTGACACCGGGAGTGTGTGATGGGACAGTGTGCAGGGGGTTTCACTCTGTCTGACCCTGGGAATGTGTGATGGGACGGTGTGGTGGGAGATTCATTCTGTGTCTGACCCCGGGAGTGTGTGATGGGACTGTGAGGATGGAGTTTCACTCTGTTTCTGACCCTGCATCCGTGTGATGGGACAGTGTGGAGGGAGCTACACTCTGTGTCTGACCCCGGGAGTGTCTCATGGGATGGTGTGGAGGGAGGTTCACTCTGTGTTTGACCCCGGGTATGTGTGATGGGATAGTGTGGAGGGAGTTTCACTCTGTCTGACCCCGGGAGTGTGTGATGGGACTGTGTGGATGGAGTTTCACTCTGTTTCTGACCCTGCAACCGTGTGATGGGACAGTGTGGAGGGAGCTACACTCTGTGTCTGTCCCCGGGAGTGTGTGGAGGAAGATTCACTCTGTGTCTGACCCCGGGAGTGTGTGATGGGAAGATGTGGAGGGAGATTCACTCTGTCTGACCCTGGGAGTGTGTGATGCGACAGTGTGGAGGGAGATTCACTCTGTCTGACCCCGGGAGTGTGATGGGACAGTGTGGAGGGAGATTCACTCTGTGTCTGACCCTGGGAGTGTGTGATGGGAAGGTGTAGAGGGAGTTTCACTCTGTCTGACCCCGGGAGTGTGTGGAAGGAGATTCACTCTGTGTCTGACCCCGGGAGAGTGGGGAGGGAGATTCACTCTGTTTCTGACCCTGGGAGATTCACTCTGCGTCTGACCCCGGGTATGTGTGATTGGACAGAGTGGAGGGAGTATCACTCTGTGTCTGACCCTGGGAGTGTGTGATGGGACTGTGTGGATGGAGTTTCACTCTGTTTCTGAGCCTGGGAGTGTGTGATGGGAAGGTGTGGAGGGAGATTCACTCTGTCTGACCCCGGGAGTGTGTGATGGGAAGGTGTGGAGGGAGATTCACTCTGTCTGACCCTGGGAGTGTGTGATGCGACAGTGTGGAGGGAGATTCACTCTGTGTCTGACCCTGGGAGTGTGTGATGGGACTGTGTGGATGGAATTTCACTCTGTTTCTGACGCAGGGAGTGTGTGATGGGACGGTGTGGAGGGAGTTTCACTCTGTCTGACCCTGGGAGTGTGTGATGGGACGGTGTGGAGGGAGTATCACTCTGTGTCTGACCCTGGGAGTGTGTGATGGGACTGTGTGGATGGAATTTCACTCTGTTTCTGACGCAGGGAGTGTGTGATGGGACGGTGTGGAGGGAGTTTCACTCTGTCTGACCCTGGGAGTGTGTGATGCGACAGTGTGGAGGGAGATTCACTCTGTTTCTGATCCTAGGAGTGTGTGATGGGAAGGTGTGGAGGGAGATTCACTCTGTCTGACGCCGGGAGTGTGTGATGGAATGGTGTGGAGGGAGTTTCACTCTGTTTCTGACCCTGGGAGTGTCTCATGGGATGGTATGGAGGGAGATTCACTCTGCGTCTGACCCCGGGTATGTGTGATGGGATAGTGTGGAGGGAGTTTCACTCTGTCTGACCCCGGAAGAGTGTGATTGGACAGAGTGGAGGGAGTATCACTCTGTGTCTGACCCTGGGAGTGTGTGATGGGACTGTGTGGATGGAATTTCACTCTGTTTCTGACCCTGGGAGTGTGTGATGGGACGGTGTGGAGGGAGTTTCACTCAGTCTGACCCTGGGAGTGTGTGATGGGAAGGTGTGGAGGGAGATTCACTCTGTCTGACACCGGGAGTGTGTGATGGAATGGTGTGGATGGAGTTTCACTCTGTCTGACCCCGGGAGTGTGTGGAAGGAGATTCACTCTGTGTCTGACCCCAGGACTGTTTGGAGGGAGCTGCACTCAGTGTCTGACACCGGGAGTGTGTGATGGGACAGTGTGCAGGGGGTTTCACTCTGTCTGACCCTGGGAATGTGTGATGGGAAGGTGTGGAGGGAGATTCACTCTGTCTGACCCTGGGAGTGTGTGATGCGACTGTGTGGAGGGAGATTCACTCTGTGTCTGACGCTGGGAGTGTGTGATGGGACTGTGTGGATGGAATTTCACTCTGTTTCTGACCCTGGGAGTGTGTGATGGGACGGTGTGGAGGGAGTTTCACTCTGTCTGACCCTGGGAGTGTGTGATGGGACGGTGTGGAGGGAGTTTCACTCTGTTTCTGACCCTGGGAGTGTGTGATGGGACTGTGTGGATGGAATTTCACTCTGTTTCTGACCCTGGGAGTGTGTGATGGAACGGTGTGGAGGGAGTTTCACTCTGTTTCTGACCCTGGGAATGTGTGATGGGACGGTGTGGAGGGAGATTCACTCTGTGTCTGACCCTGGGAGTGTGTGATGGGACGCTGTGGAGGGAGTTTCACTCTGTGTCTGACCCCGGGAGTGTGTGATGGGAAGGTGTGGAGGGAGATTCACTCTGTCTGACCCTGGGAGTGTGTGATTTGACGGTGTAGTGGGGCTGGGGATTCAGTTGTTGACAGTGTGAGACTGGAGGGTATGGTGTCAGTTGCTGAAGGTGTGTCTGACAGCATTATCCCTCCCAAAACAGGTGCGTTACCCGGACAGGATCACGCTGATCCGGGGTAACCATGAGAGTCGTCAGATCACCCAGGTGTATGGCTTCTATGACGAGTGTCTACGCAAGTACGGCTCGGTGACCGTCTGGAGATACTGTACTGAAATCTTCGACTATCTCAGTCTGTCAGCCATCATTGACGGCAAGGTGTGTGGGAGAGGGAGCGGGCAGGAGCTGCATCTCTGTGGTTTGTGTTTACGTGGGAGTGAGGAATGGGCCAGAGTGGTGGAGATTAGGGAATAGGTTTGTTGATGTAGGGGTTTGGGGTGTAGATGTGGGTGGGACATGTTGAAATTAGGGTTACGGGGTGTAGATGGGGCAGTGGGTCGGGGTGTGTTGTACAGAAGGGAGGTGTAGTAAATGGAAGGAAGGGATTGTATGGGATGGAGAGCAGTACAGGGTGAAGCCGATTGCAGTGACTTTCATTCCATGTGATATTTGTGTGACACCCCCTTCCTCACACCCAGATATTCTGTGTACACGGGGGTCTCTCACCTTCCATCCAGACGCTGGACCAGATCCGTACCATCGACCGGAAACAGGAGGTTCCGCACGACGGGCCCATGTGTGACCTGCTGTGGTCTGACCCTGAGGGTAGGAACTGACCGATAACCCTCCCCTGTCCCCTGTCGCCCTTTCCTCGTTTGCCCAGTCCTCTCTTCCCTCCATCCTGACTGTCCTCGCTCTCCCCACCGCCTCATGTTTCCTGCCCTTGCTCACCGCAGTCTTTGCCCCCCCCCCCCCCAGACACGACAGGATGGGGTGTGAGCCCACGGGGTGCGGGTTACCTCTTTGGCAGCGACGTGGTGGCACAGTTCAACGCGGCCAATGACATCGACATGATCTGCCGCGCCCACCAGCTCGTCATGGAGGGCTACAAATGGCATTTCAATGAGACCGTGCTCACCGTCTGGTCGGCACCCAACTACTGCTACAGGTGAGTCCCTCCACGTCTGCTCTCCTTCCTCCTTCCCCTCCATCCACCCAGTCCCCCAACCTGCCCCCTCCATTCATCCAATCCTCCTCCTTTCTGCCACTCGCTGAGGTATATCCACCTCTCTCCGTCTGTCTAAGTCTGCCACATCGAAGAACTGATTCAGTGGTGGGGGAGAGGGAGAGGTGTGGGTGGGGAGAGCGGACAGTGTGGGTCTGAGTGGACCTCTCTCTCTCCTCAGGTGTGGGAATGAGAGGGGAGGGTGGGAGGGAGAGGTGAGGGTGTGGGTATTTGGACCTCTCTCTCCTCAGGTGTGGGAATGAGAGGGCAGGGTGGTGTTGGGACCGAGGGAGAGGGGGTGTGGGTCTGAATAGACCTCTCTCTCCTCAGGTGTGGGAATGAGAGGGGAGGGTGGGAGGGAGAGGTGAGGGTGTGGGTATGTGGACCTCTCTCTCCTCAGGTGTGGGAATGAGAGGGCAGGGTGGTGTTGGGACCAAGGGAGAGGGGAGAGTGGGAGGGAGAGCAGACGGTGTGGGTCTAAGTGGACCTCTCTCTCTCCTCTCAGGTGTGGGAATGAGAGGGGAGGGTGGTAGGGAGAGCGGACAGTATTGTAGGCCTGAGTGGACCTGTCTCTCTCCTCTCAGGTGTGGGAACGTGGCGGCCATCCTGGAGCTGGACGAGCATCTTCAGAAGGAGTTCATCATCTTTGAGGCTGCGCCTCAGGAGACCCGAGGCATCCCCTCCAAAAAACCTGTGGCTGATTACTTCCTGTGAACTGTCCCTCCTTGTCCTCGTCATCCTCCTCCTCCTCCGTCCTCATCTATCCTCACCCCTACTCCCTCTCCCCCATCCCCTCCAAAAATCACATCCAATTGACCTAACCCTCTCCACCACCCTGCTCATCACTTCCTCCTCACTACCTTGGAGTCTTGTCACACTCTCCTCCGTTCTCCATCCTCTTTCCCCCTCAACTTACCCCACACTCCTCTCCCCAAACTGATGTTCGCTTCCCAAGCCTCCCACATTTCCTAAGGACACCCCTTCCTGCTCTTCCTGTTGACCCTGAGGAGAGGGGTGGTGGAGAGGGGTGGTGAAGAGGATGGTCACAATCGATCAGGGAGATTTCCCCACCCCGACCTGCCTTAGCCAGGGTGACTTAACTCGTCAAGGATTCACACTTCTTCTGTGCGGAGATGCCCCAGCGGCCTTCAACCATCCACACCCCACCCCGTTCCCATCACTAAGCTCCGACCGTGGCTTCGTTCTACAAAGAGGAAAAGAAATTCCGTCTGGGGATTGAGAAACAAAAAAATTCCAATAAAAATAGTAAACGTTCTCTGTCTCCACCTGTGGTCTGTTCCCTGAACTCAAGGTAGAGATACCCAAACCCTCCCCCCTCTTCCCTGCACCAACCATACTGATCTGTCTCTGTGGCTTCTGCCCCCTCACTCATGCTCTCTTTCTCTCACTGTATTCCTGTCTGTATCTATTTGCCCAGTCAGCAAGTCCCAATTTCTTGACTCTGCTCAGATCCCTGTAAGCAATACTCTCCTTGTGCTTCTAAAATGATTCTGTTGTACCTGTCTCCACCATTTCCTCTGGCAGCTTTTCCATCTGCGGACCCCCTTCTCTGCGAAAATGTTGGCCGTCCGGTCCATTCTAAATCTCTCCTCTCACCTACACCTCTGCTCCCCAGTTTTGGGCACCCCTACGCTGGCATAAGAATGTCACCACCCACCTTATTGAAGCCTCTCATTGTTTCACATGTCAGAATTTGACTTTTTATCGTTGACATCTCAAGATTAAAGTTTGTTTTTCACACATAGAATGTGAGATGACCAACACAACCAAAGGATGTGCTGTAAGCAACCCCCAAGCATTGCCACACATTCCAGAGCCAAACTCTCATGACATTTGTTGTGGAATTTGTCTTGTGGTAGCAGTACAGTCCAAAAACATAAAATTTACTGTAAGTTACAAAATAAATACCCAGTGCAAGAGGAATAGTGAGGTTAAGAAATCTGATGGCGTAGAGGAAGAAGCTCTTCTTAAATCATTGAGTGTGGGTCATCAGGCTCCTCAGTGAACAGAGGGCATGGGCTGGGTGATGAGGGTCCTTAGTGATCGATGCCACCTTGAGGCACCATGGTCTGGTGAAGATATCTTCAATGGCAGTGAGTGTTGTGCCCATGACAGAGCTGGCTAACTCTACAGCCCTCTGCACTTTTGTGATCCACACCAGGCAGTGATGCAACAGTCAGACTGTGGGAATTTGCTTATTTCTTTGGTGACATCCCTGATCTCGTCAAACTAATGATTGCCTGATTGCTCTGATGTGTTTTAATTTGAAGCTACTCACCCTTTCCACTTCTGACCCCTTGAACCCTAATGTGAGGCCTTTTGACTCATCAAGTCTGCTCTGCCATTCAATCATAGCTGATTTCTTCAAGATTGCAATCTCTTCTGGGGCAGGTATAGCCTGTTAATAAGTGATGGGTTGCACCTGAACCCGAGGAATGGCAGGGGCAGGTTTGTTAGAGCTTTTGGGGAGGGTTTAAACTAATTTGATGGGGGTGGGAACCGAAATGAAGGGATTCAGGATAGGATGGATGGTATAACAGTAAAGATAGCGTACAGCCAGCAGGGTGAGTACCAGTGCATTGAAGAATCAAAAAGGGTAACAAATAGAGCACTCAAAGTGTTATTTCTCAGTGTACAGAGTATAAGAAATAAGATGGATGATCTTGTTGCACTATTACAGATTGCCAGGTATGATGTTGTGGCCACCACTGAATCGTGGCTGAAGGATGGTTGTAGTTGGGAGCTGAATGTCCAAGGCTACTCGTATCAAAGGGATAGGAAGGTAGGCAGAGGGCGTGGCGTATCTCTGCTGGTAAGGAATGCCGTCAAATCAGTAGAAAGTTATGAAGATGCGATTCTGTGCATGCAGGAAAGAAACCTAGATGGTAGTTTGCCTCCCAGGTACCAGGGAGTGGGATGTTTCTGATCGCGTCCACGATATCTTGAAGTGGGGAGGAGAACAGCCAGAGGTCGTGGTACATGTTGGTACCAACAACATAGGTAGGAAATGGAGGAGGTCCTGATAACAGACTACAGGGAGTTAGAATGGAAGTTGAGAAGCAGGGCCTCAAAGGTAGTAATCTCGGGATTACTGCCTGTGACATGTGGCAGTGAGTATACGAATAGAATGAGGTGGAGGACAAATGCGTGGCTGAGGGATTGGATCTGGAGGCAGGGATTCAGATTTCTGGATCATTGGGACCTCTTCTGGGGCAGGTGTGACCTATACAAAAAAGGACAGGTTGCACTTAAGTCGGAGGGGGACCAGTATCCTGGTGGGGAGGTTTGCTAAGGCAGTTGGGGAGAGTTTAAACTAGAATTGCTGGGGGATGGAAACCGAACTAAAGAAACAGAGGAAGGGGCGGTTGGCTCACAAACAGACAAAGCTCGTAGACAGTGCGGGAGGGAGGATAGGCAGGTGATAGAGAAGGGACGCACTCAGACCGATGGTTTGAGATGAGTATTTTACTGAGAGGAGTATTATGAATAAAGCAGATGAGCTTAGAGCATGGATCAGCACTTGAAGCTATGAAGTTGTGGCCATTACAGAGACTTGGATGGATCAGGGGCAGGAGTGGCTACTTCAAGTGCCGGGCTTTAGATGTTTCAGAAAGGACAGGGAGGGAAGCAAAAGAGGTGGGGGCATGGCACTGCTGATCAGATAGTGTCATGGCTGCAGAAAAGGAGGAAGTCATGGAGGGGTTTTTATCAGAGTCTCTGGGTAGAGGTTAAGAATACTGGGTATTTTTTATTGACCACCCAATAGTAACAGGGACATGAGGAGCAGATAGGGAGACAGATTCTGGAAAGGAGTAATAATAACAGGGTTGTTGTGGTAAAATATTTATTGGCATTTCCCCAGAGTGAGGGGGTTTATATGGGGTAGAGTTTGTTAGGTGTATTCAGGAAGGTATGTAGGTAAGCCTACAAGAGGAGAGGCTGTACTTGATCTGGTATTGGGAAGTGAACCTGGTCAGATGTCAGGTCTCTCAGGGGGAGAGCATTTTGGAGATAGTGATCACAATTCCAACTCCTTTAGCATTGGAGAGGGATAGGAACAGACAAGTTAGGGAAACATTTAATTGGAGTCAGGGGAAATATGAAGCTATCAGGAAGGAACTTGGAAGCATAAATTGGAAACGTTCTCAGGGAAACGTACAGAAGAAATGTGGCAAATCTTTAGGGGATATTTGCGTGGGGTTCTGCATAGGTATGTTCCAATGAGACGGAAAGGATGGTAGGTTACAGGGACCATGGTGTACAAAGGCTGTTGTAAATCTAGTCAAGAAGAAAAGAAGAGCTTACGAAAGGTTCAAAAAACTAGGTAATGATAGAGATCTAGAAGGAGCTTAAGAAAGAAATTAGGAAAGCCAGAAGAGGCCATGAGAAGGCCTTGGACAGGATTAAGGAAAACCCCAGGGCATTCAACATGTGAAGAGCAAGAGGATAAGACATGAGAGAATAGGACTAATCAAGTACGACAGTGAAGAAGTGTGTATGGAACCGGAGGAGATGGCAGAGGTACTTAATGAATACTTCGCTTCAGTATTCACTACGGAAAAGGATCTTGGAGATTGTAGGGGTAACTCGCAGCAGACTGAAAAGCTTGAGCATGTAGATATTAAGGAAGAGGATGTGCTGGAGCTTTTGGAAAGCGTCAAGTTGGATGGGACCAGGACGGGATTTACCCCAGGCTACTGTGGGATTGCTGAGCCTCTGGCGATGATCTTTGCATCATCAATGAGGATGGGAGAGGTTCTGGAGGATTGGAGGGTTGCGGATGTTGTTCCCTTATTCAAGAAAGGGTGTTAGAGATAGCATAGGAAATTATAGACCAGTGAGTCTTACTTCAGTAGTTGGTAAGTTGATGGAAAAGATCCTGAGAGGCAGGATTTTTGAATATTTGGAGAGGCATAATATGATTAGGAATAGTCAGCATGGCTTTGTGAAAAGCAGGTTGTGCCTTATGAGCCTGATAGAATTTTTTGAGGATGTGAATAAACAGATCGATGAAGGTAGAGCTGTAGATGTTGTGTATATGGATTTTAGTAAGGCATTTGTCAAGGTACCCTATGCAAGGCTTATTGTGAAAGTAAGGAGGCATGAGATTCCAAGGGGACATTGCTTTGTGGATCCAAAACTGACTTGCTCACAGGAGGCAAAGAGTGGTTAAACGGGTCATATTCTGCATGGAGGTCAGTGACCAGTGGCATGCCTCAGGGATCGATTCTGAGACCCCAACTCTTTGTGATTTTATAAATGACCTGGATGAGGAAGTGGAACGATGGGTTAGTAAGTTTGCTGATGACAAAAAGGTTGATGGTGTTGTGGATGGTGTGGAGGGCTGTCAATAGACAGTAGGTGCAGGAGTAGGCCATTTGGCCCTTCGAGCCAGCACCACCAGAGGTTACAGCGGGACATTGATAGGATGCAAAACTGGGTTGAGAAGTGGCAGATGGAGTTCAACCCAGATAAGTGTGAGGTGGTTCATTTTGGTATGTCAAATATAATGACAGAATATAGTATTAGTGGTAAGACTCTTGGCAGTGTGGAGGATCAGAGGGATCTTGGGGTCTGAACCCATAGGACACTCAAAGCTGCTACGCAGGTTGACTCTGTGGTTAAGGTGGCATATGGTGCATTGGCCTTCATCAACCATGGGATTGAGTCTAAGAGCTGAGAGGTAATGTTGCAGCTCTATAGGACCCTGGTCAGACCCCACTCGGATCACTGTACTCAATTCTGGTTGCCTCACTACAGGAAGGATGTGGAAACCATAGAAAGGGTGCAGAGGAGATTTACAAGGATGTTGCCTGGATTGGGGAGCATGCCTTATAAAAACAGGTTGAGCGAATTAGGCCTTTTCTCCTTGGAGCAACGGAGGATGAGAGGTGACCTGTTGTGCTGTAGGTTTTTTATGGTGAATCCTTGTGGGTTGAGTTAAGAAACTACAACGGTAAAAGGACCCTGAGGGCAGTTATATACCGGTTTCCCAACAGTAGTTGGCATGTGAACCACAGATTACAATTGGAAATAGAAAAGGTGTGTCAAAAGGCCAATGTTTTGATAGTCACGGGAGATTTCAATACGTAGGGCAATTGGGAAAATCAGGTTGGTAATGAATCTCAAGAGAGTGAGTTTGTTGAATGCCTAGGAGATGGCTTTTTTAGAGCAGTTTGTTGTTGAGCTTACTAGGGGGTCAGCTATACAGGATTGGGTGTTACATAATGAACCAGAGGCGATTAGGGAGCTTAATGTAAAAGAACCCTTAGGAACCAGTGATCACAATATGACTGAGTTCAACTTGAAATTTGATAGAGAAAAAGTAAATTCTGATGTAGCAGTATTTCAGTGGAGTAAAGGAAATTACAGTGGTATGAGAGAGGCATTGGCCAGAGTTAGCTGGAAGGAGATGCTGGCAGGGATGTCAGCAGAGCAGCAATGGTGTGAGTTTCTGGGAAAAATGAGGAAGGTAGACATATTCCAAAAAACAAAGAAATACTCAAATGGTAAAATTGTACAACCATGGCTGATGAGGGAAGTTGAAAGTTAATATAAAAGCAAAAATTGGTAAGACAGATAATTGGGAAGCTTATAAAAACCTACAGAGAGTAACTAAAAGAATCATTAGGAGGGAAAAGGCGAAATATGAATGCAAGTTGGCAAACAATAAGCAAAGTGGATAGAAAAAGTTTTTTCCAACTATGTTTAAGAAAAAAAGATAAATGAGCATGGATATGGGACTGCTAGAAAATGAGGCCATAGAAATAATAATGGGGTCAAGGGGATGGCAGATGAACTAAATGTTTTGCATTTGTCTTCACTGGACAACACTATCAGTGTGGCAGATATTGAAAGGTGTGAGGGAAGAGAAGTGAGTACAGTTACTATTACAAGGGAGAAGGTGCTCAAATAGTTGAAAGTCCTAAGGGTACATAAGTCACCCGGACCAGATGAACTGCACCCTAGGGTTCTGAAAGAGGCGTCAGTAGAGATTGTGGAGTTATTAGTAATGATCTTTCAAAAACCATTGGACTCTGGTATGATACCAGAGGACTGGAAAATTACAGATGTCACTCCACTCTTTCTCACCCAGAGAGTGGTGGATATGTGGAATGCTCTGCCCCAGAAGGCAGTGGAGGCCAAGTTTCTGGATGCATTCAAGAGAGAGTTAGATAGAGCTCTTATAGATAGCGGGGTCAAGGGATATGGGGAGAGGGCAGGAATGGGGTACTGTTTGTGTATGATCAGCCATGATCGCAGTGAATGGCGGTGCTGGCTAGAAGAGCCGAATGGCCTACTCCTGCACCTACTGTCTATTGTCTATTTAACAAAGAAAGGAAGGCAGCAGAAAGGAAATTATAGAGCAGTTAGCCTGACCTCTGTGGTTGGGAAGATGTTGGAGTCAATAGTTAAGGATGAGGTGATGGAGTACTTGGTGACACAGGACAAGATAGTACAAAATCGGCATGGATTTTCAGGGGAAAATCTTGCCTGGTGAACCCGTTGGGATTCTTTGAGCAGATTACATGTAGGATAGATAAAGGGGATGCAGTAGGTGTTGTATATTTGGACTTTCAGAGAGCCTTTGACAAAGTGCCACACATGAGGCTGCTTACCAAGTTAAGAGCCCATGGTATTACAGAAAAGTTACTAATATGGTTAGACCATTAGCTGATTGGTCAGAGGCTGCGAGTGGGAATAAAAGGAACCTTGGCTGTTTGGCTGCCAGTGACTAGTGGTGTTCCGCAGGGGTTGATGTTGGGATCACTTATTTTTATGCTGTATATAAATGATTTAGATGATGGAATAGATGGATTTGTTGCCAAGTTTACAGATGATACAATGATTGGTGAAGGGCAGGTGCTGAGGAAATAGAATGTAGGACTTGGCTTAGGAGGATGGACAAGAAAATGGCAAATGAAATACAAAATTGAAAATAAAAAGTGTGAATTATTTTCTAAAGGGGAGGAAACGCAAAAATCTGAGATGCAAATGGAATCAGGAAGTCCTTGTGCAGAACACTCTAAAGGTTAACTTGCAGGTTGAGTCAGTGGTGAGGAAGGCAAATGCATTGTTAGCATTCATTTCAAGAGGTCTAGAATACAAGAGCACGGATGTGATGCTGAGGCTTTATAAGGCACCGGTGAGGCCTCACCTTGAGTATTGTGAACAGTTCTGGGCTCCTTGCTGGCAATTGGTGAGGGTCCAGAGGAGGTTCACAAGGATAATTCTGGAAATGAAAGGGTTATCATAGGAGGAAGGTTTTATGGCTCTGCATCTGTACTCACTGGAATCAGAAGGATGGGGGGGGGGGGGGGTATCTCATCAAAACCTTTCGAATGTTGAAAGTGTTGAAAGGCCGAGACAGAGTGGATGTGGAAAGGACGTTTCCCATGTTGGGAGAGAGTAGGACAAGAGGGCAGAGCCTCAGGATGCCGAGAAATTTCTTTAGCCACAGGGTGGCGAATTTGTGGAATTTCTTGCTATAGACAGCTGTGGGTGTATTTAAGGTAGAGATTGATGGGTTCTCAATTGGGCACGGCATCAATGGTTACGGGGAGTGGGGCTGAGCAGGGATAAAAGGATCAGCCATGATTGCAACACTGAGCGTCATAGGAAGTCATTCCTGCCTGTGGCCATCAAACTTTACAACTCCTCCCTCGGAGTGTCAGACACCCTGAGCCAATAGGCTGGTTCTGGACTTATTTCCACTTGGCATGATTTACTTATTATTTAATTATTTATGGTTTATATTGCTATATTTCTACACTATTGGTTGGTGTGACTGTAACGAAGCCCAATTTCCCTCGGGATCAATAAAGTATGTCTGTCTGAATGGCGGAACAGACTCGGTGGGTCAGGTGGCTTAACTCTGCTCCTTTGTCTTATTTATTTTATCTCTCAACTCCATTCTCCTGCCTTAGTGCAGCCACAATGTTTCACCGAACTAATTAGTAATCAGTTGGCCATTTAATCTCTTCTGTCTACTCTATGTCCATATTTTTCCTTTTTCCACACATTCCTGTGTCTATCTAAACGTCTCTGAAAAGTCAAATGTCTCTGCCACCATCCCGGGAGAGAGGTGTATTCCGACATCCAATACCAAGTGGCCTTCAAATCTCATTTGAAATTCCCCCTTCTCACCTTAAATACATGCCCTCTTAGACATTTCAGCCCCTGGGGAAAGACACTGTCTATGCCTCTCCACTCCATCTGCCATTCCATAGAAAGCAACCAAAGTTTTTCCAGAACTTCTGTCCAAGTTGCATGCCATCTTGGACAATGTCTCCCATCCATTCCATAATTTACTGGTTAGGCACAGGAATACATTCAGCCGGAGATTCTTTCGAGCGTCATAGGAAGTCATTCCTGCCTGTGGCCATCAAACTTTACAACTCCTCCCTCGGAGTGTCAGACACCCTGAGCCAATAGGCTGGTCCTGGACTAATTTCCACTTGGCATGATTATTATTATTTATGGTTTTATATTGTTTTATTTCTACCTATTTTTGGTTGGTGCGACTGTAACGAAACCCAATTCCCTCGGGATCAATAAAGGAAGTCAGTCTGTCCTCCAAAGCCTCGACATCCCTCCCATGACGGGGCGACCCGAACTGTATGCAATAACCAGTTGCAGCCTAACTAGAGTTTTATAAGGTGTAAACATAATTTCATGACTTTTGAAGTCAATGCCTCGACGAATAAAGGCAAACATTCCGTCCGTATTAACCTTTTTCAAACCGTGGAGCTACGATCCATCGGTCCCGCCCACTGCTGGCTCCACCCAATTGGCCAGTCCCGCAGAGTGACGGCTTCTCCTCGCCGTTTATTAGCTCTTTCCGTCAGCGACGAAACGTAAACTTTAACCCTATCCTATGATTGGGTACCTTCATCCGGCTCCAATTGGCTAAAGCATCTGCATTCCCATTGGTCTAATCGGCCGCGACTGCCATACGTTTGACTCAATTGGACGCCCTCCCTCCGCTGTCTCCAATGCGATTGGCTAAGGTTAGGGTCAATCCCCGACGGGCGGGAACCGTTGCCCCGGTGATGGTGTTGGAGTTGACGGTTTTCCTTCTCTCCCCCGTGGGAGGTGGCGCATCAGAGACGAGAGAGATGGTGGGAAGGGGGTAAGGAGGGAGGGAGGGGAGGGGAGGGAATGGGATGCAGGGGGTAAGGGAGGGGGAGGGAATGGGATGCAGGGGGTAAGGGAGGGAGGGAGGGAATGGGATGCAGGGGGTAAGGGAGGGAGGGAGGGAATGGGATGCAGGGGGTTGGGTGGTGGTGTTGGAGTAGAGGGAGAGGTGGTGAGGAAGGGGAAAGGAAAGCAGGGGAGAGGGTGAGATTAGGTGTGATGGGTTGAAGGGAGGGGGAAGGGAATATTTGGTGTGATTGGGAATGGAGGGGAGAGGAGGATGGTGAGGGGAAAAGGAGGGGTGATGGGGAGAGGAGGGCAGCTGGAGGAGTGGGAAGGGACAGTTGGGGTAGTGGGGTTGATGGGAAGTGGAGGGCTGGTGGTAGAGGGAAGATGCAGGAGAGGCGCGAGAAGAAATGTTACTGGAACATGGGAACACATCTTCAGCCTCCCCTCCCTCACACACTTCTCTCCCTCCCTGCCACAGAGACCCTGCCGATCGATGAAGGCCTGAACCCTGTGATGAGCAGGGCTGCCCACCTTTCAATGGCGGTGAGGATTGTAACTCCCCCTCCCTCTTTTCTTTCCTTCCTAAAGGCCAGGGTGCAATGAAAAGCTTGTGGATACTGTTCATACAGATCATAGTGCATTCAGGTAGAACAAGGTCAAACAACAGAGTGCAGAATAAAGTGAAACAGTTACAGAGAAAGTGCAGGCAGAGAGTGAGATGCAAGTGTTACAACGAGGTAGATTGGGAGGTGAAGGGTACATCTTATCAAACTACGGAATCCTTGTGCTTAGTGGATGTGCATTTAGACCATAAGGGGTAGGAGCAGAATTTGGCCATTTGGTCCTTTGAGTCTGCTCCGCTATTTAACCACAGCTGATCCATTTCCTGTCAGCCCCAATCTCCTGCCTTCTGCCTGTATCCCTTCATGTGCTGACTAATCAAGAATCTGTCGATCTCTGCCTTAAATATAGCCAAAGACCTGGCCTCCACGGGCACCTGTGGCAACGAATTCCACAGATTCACCACTCTCTGGATAAAGAAATACCTCTTCATCTCCATTTTAAATGGACATCTTTCTATTTTAAAGCTGTATCCACTGGTTCTAGGCTCTCCCATTATTGGAAGCAACCTCTCTACATCCACTCTGTCTTTCAACATTTGATAGGTTTCAATTAAATTCCCCCTCATTTTTCTGAATTCCAGTAAATAGATGCCCAGAGCCATCATGTTCCTCATATGGCATGCCTTTCAATCCCGGAAGAATTTTCATGAACCTCCTTTGTCAACACATCCTTTCTTAGATAAGGGCCCAAAATTGTTCACAAACTCCAGTGAGGCCCCACTAGTTCTTTATAAAGCTTCAACATTACATCTTTGCTTTTATATTCCACCCCTCTTGAAATGAATGCTAACATCACATTTGCCTTCCTCACCACAGACTCAACCTGCAAATTAATCTTTAGCGAATCCTGCACAAGGACTCCTAGTTCCCTTTGCACCTTCGATTTTTGAATTTTCTCTCCATTTAGAAAATGGTCTACATTTTTATTTCTTCTGGCAAAGTGCATGATAATATACTTCCTGACACTGTATTCCATCTGCCACTTCTTTGCCCATTCTCCTAATCTGTCTAAGTCCTGTAATCTCTTTACTTGTTAGAAACTGCCTGCCCCTCCACCTGTCTTTGTATCATCTGCAAACTTGGCCACAAAGCCATCAATTCTATCATCCAAATTATTGATATATAATGTAGAAAGAAGTGGACCCAACACAAGTGGACCCCTGTGGAACATCACAATTTAAAGTCAAAGTACCAGAAAGGCTTCCCTTATTCACACACTTTGCCTCCTGCCAATCAGCCAATGTTCCATCCATAAGCACCCTCATGTGTGGCCTGAAAATCCAAGTACACAATATTCTTCGATTTTCCTTTGTCCTGCTTGTTTCAAGGGGAATAGAATATTAGAGCAAGGAGGTAATGCTGAGACACTAGTCAGGCTGCACTTGGAATATTGACTACAGTTTTGGGGTCCATATCTTAGAAAGGATGTGTTGGAGAGAGTGCGGAGGAGGTTCAAGGGGATGATTCCAGGAATGAAAGGGTTAACATATGAGAAGCATTTGCACCTTTGGGCCTGTACTCACTGGAATTTAGAGGAATGTGGGGAATCTCATTGAAACCTACCAAATGTTGAAAGGACTTTGTAGGGTGGATGTAGGGGTATCCAGAACTAGAGTGCACAGCCTCAAAATTGATGGGTGACCTTTTAGAACAGAGCTAAGGAAAAATTTTTTTAGCCAGAGGGTAGTGAATCTGTGGAATGCTCTTCCACAGACTGCAGTGGAGGCCAAGTTCATGGGTATATTTAAAGTGGAAGTTGATAATTTCCAGAATGGTCAGGATATGGTAAAAAGACAGGTGTATGGAGTTGTGTGGGATCTGGGATCAGCCATGATGTAATGGCAGAGCAGACTTGATGGGCTGAATGGCCTAATTCTGTTCCTATGTCTTATGGTCATCTTCTTTCTTCAAAGAATTCCAACAGATTTATGAGGCAAAATTTTCCATTAAGGAAACCATGCTGACTGGCCTATTTTATCATCTGCTTCCAAGTACCCCAAAATCACATCCCTGGTTATAAAGGGATCTGGTCCAGTCACCCCAGTTTAATGATGGTATGGACTGAGCAAAGTGGCAGAGTGGGTCACGCAGTTAATGGAGGGATTGGGCAGGTTATTGTTGATGTAGATTGGTTAACCTGCCTGCCTTGTTTAATGGGACCCGTTCTCTCTGCCCGCAGCCCCTGACGATGAGAAGCCCAACGCTGGTGACTGTTACCCCCCCACAACTGCTGATTCCCCTCCCCGCCATCATTATTCTGGTGGTCGGCGTCTACCTGGTACTGGTCGTCATGGCAGTCATCGTTCGTCAGTGGCTGCTGGTGAGGGGGAAAGATAGATTGTTTGGAGAGGGCTGAGGGTTGATGGGGAGGGAAGAGTGGCGGCCAAGAGAGAGGGAAGAGGGATGTGACGGGAAGGTGATGGAGAGGAGGAGCGGGGTGAGAGGAGAAGGGAATACAAGGGGGAGCAGGGTGCAGAGGGAGAGGAAGAGGGGTGGGGAATGAGAATGGGTTAGGGGAGGGAAATTGGGAACAGCAGGAAAAGATGGGAGGAGGAAAGGGAGAGGTGCTGGATGGGTGGAGGAGGGCAATGAGGGAGAGTGAGGAGAAGGAAGGGAGAGAGTTGAGGTGTGGTGGGATAGGAGGGGGAGGGTTGGAGGTGGGAGGAGGGGTGGTGGAGGGTTGGAGGTGCGACAGGTGGAGGGGTGGAGATGGGTTAGGAATGGGTGTGAGTTTAAGAATAATTGAGGGGTTGGGGTGGGTTTTGTAAGTTACCTGGTGCCATATTGACACTTCCTCCTCTTTGTAGGCACGAGGGGTGTGTGGGGAGAGCAACTGCGGGGGTCTGGGTGAGGACAGTCCTTGTGGCCAGTGTCTGTTGACTCTGGCCCAGAGTTGTGACTGCCGCCTGCCCACCCTCACCAAGTGTATGGACTATTGCTGTCCTCGCTCACTGGTGAGTGTCCATCATATCCTTCCCTGGCTCCTGTCTCCCATCTTCTACCGTCTGCCCCTTTCTCCCTGTGTGATGCCTCAGCCCACCCCTACCCCACTAACATAAGGAATTGGAGCAGGAGTCGGCCACCTAGCCTGTCGAGTCTGTTCCGACATTCAATAAGATCATGGCTGATCTGGCCATGGACTCATCTCCTCCTACCTGCCTTTTCCCCATAACCCTTAATTCCCCTACTATGCAAAAATCTTAAATATATTTACTGAAGTTGCCTCCACTGCTTCATTGGACAGAGAATTCCACAGATTTACCACCCTCATCTCCATTCTAAATCCACTTCCCTGAATCCTGAGCCTTTTATAATTTTATGTTTCTGTAAGATCTCTCATTCTTCTGAATTCCAGCAAGTACAGTTGCAAGCAACTCAATCTCTCCTCATAGTCTAACTCCTCATCCCTGGAATCAACCTGGCAAACTTCCTCTGCACCATCTCCAAACCCAGTATATCCTTCCTCAAGTAAGGAAACCAGAACTGCACATGGTACTCCAGGTGCGGCCTCACCAGAACAATTGCAGCATAACCTCCCTGCTCTTAAATTCAATCCCTCTGGCAATGAAGGCCAACATTCCATTTGCCTTCTTGAAAGCCTGCTGCACCTGCAAATCAATCTTTTATGATTCATGTACAAGCACTCCCAAGTCCCTCTACACAGCAGCATGCTGCAAATTTTTACCATTTAAATAATAATCTGCTCTTTCATTTTTCCATCCAAGGTGGATGACCTCACATTTACCAACATTGTACTCCGTCTGTCAGACCCTTGCCCACTCATGTAACCTATCTATGTCTCTCTTCTGCACAATTTGCTTTTCCACTCAATTTAGTATCATCAGCAAACTTACATTTACTACACTTGGTTCCCTCTTCCAGATTGTTAATGTATATCATGAACAGTTCCAAGCCCAGCACTGACCCCGTGGCACACTGTTGACCACTGATTGCCAACCAGAGTAACACCCATATATCCCAACTCTCTGATTTCTGTTAGTTACCCAATCCTTTAACCATGCTAATACATCTCCCCAACTCTATGTGTCCTTACCTTATGGATAAGGCTTTTATGTGGCACCTTATCGAATGCCTTCTGGAAATCCAAGAAATCCACGCTGCGTCTATCTCTGGATCCATTTCTTCCCAGATGCCTCACTATTTCTTCTTTAATGATAGCTTCAAGCATTTTCCCAACTACCGATGTTAAACTAACTGGCCTTTAGTTACCTGCCTTTTAGCCTACATCTTTTTCTGAACAGTGGCATAACATTTACTGTCTTTTAATCCTCCGGAAACTGCCCAGAGTCCAGAGAACTTTGGTAAATTATCTCCAAAGCCTCTACAATAACTTCTGCCATTTCTTTCAGTACCCTAGGATGCATTCCATCAGGACCAGGGGACTTATCTATCTTCAGGCCCACAAGTATGCTCAGCACTACCTCTTTAGTGATAGCTATTGATTGAGGTCATCACCTCCCATCACATTCATAACATCTCTCTTTGGCATGTTAGATGTGTCCTCCACCATGAAGACTGACACAAAAAAGTCATTCACAGCTTCTGCTATTAACTCATTACCCAATATCAATTCTTCAAGGGACCTATATTCACTTAAGCCACCCTTTAGCTTTATATAATTATAAAAACATTTACTGTCTGTTTTTATATTTTGTGCTAGTTTATTTTCATAATCTAGCTTCCCTTTATTGCTCACTTACTGTTTCTTTGTTGCTTTTTAAAGTTTTCCCGATCTTCCAGTTTCCCATTACTCTTGGCGACTTTGTACGCACGAGCTTTTAGTTTGATGCCTCCTTTTATTTCCTTAGTTGTCCACAAGGCTGTCCCCACCCTTACTGTTCTTGCTTTTAACTGGAATATACCTTTGCTGTGAAAAATCTCTTTGAAAAGTCTTAAACTGTTCCTCAACTGTTGCACCATACAGCCTGTGTTCCCAGTCCACACTAACCAAATCCTCCTTCATCTCATTGTTTAGGCATAACACACTGGTTTTAGATTGCATCCTCCATCTGTTTGAGAAATTCAATCATACTGTGATCACTCTTTCCAAGAGGATTGCTGACTACAAGATCACTAATTTTACTTGTCTCATTAAAAGTTACAGTCCCCCATGAAAACTGCTGTTCCATTCTGTCATGCCTCAGATATTTGTTTATTGCCTGTGCCACTGTAATGTTATTATTCGATGGCCAATAGACAACCCCCACCAATGATTTTTTCCCTTTACAATTCCTAATCTCTACCCAGATGGATTCAACATTCTGCTCCTTAGATCTTATATCATCTTTCACCATCACCCTGATCTCAACTTTGAGAGAGCTACCCCACCTCCCTCACCTTCCTGAGTATCCTTCCGTATTACCTGATATCCTTGGATATTTAATTCCCAATCCTCTCTACCCTGCCACATTTCTGTAACGGTCACTAAATCATACCCCTTTGTACTGATTCGTGCCACAAGTTCACTGACCTGGTTTTGAATTCTACAGGCATTCATATAAAGTGCCACTCACTGTGCTTTTAAATTCTTGTAATCTTTTGCCTTTTTATCTTTATCCACACTTTTCTTTTTTACTTTATCTATACTTCTCCAATCTATTGACCCCAACCCCCAATTATTCAGTTTAAAGTTCTATCCACAGCCCTGGTAATGTGATTCACTAGGATCCATCATGGTTCAAGTGGTGTTTGTCCCAGTGGTACAGCTTCCTCCTTCCCCAATACTGGTGCCAATTTCCCATGAATTCAAGCCCACTTCTCCTACACCAACCACACATTTAATTTTCTAATCTTCTTGACCCTAAGCCAATTTTTATGTGGCTCAGGTAGTAATCCAGAGATTACTACCTTTTTGGTTCTGCTTTTTAATTTAGTCCCTAGCTGCTCAAATTCCCTCATCAGAACCTCTTTCCTCATTCTACCTTTGTCATTGGTACCCACATGGACCACGACAACCGGATCTCTCCCCTCCCACTGCAAATTCCTCTGCAGGTCAGATAAGATGTCCTGAACCTGGGCACCAGGCAGGCAACACAGCCTTCAGGACACTCTGCCCTCACAACAGAGAACTCTGTCTATTCTCCTGACTACACTATCCCTCAATTACCACAACATTTCTCTTCTCTTCCCCCGCCTCTGGAATGGCTCCCTGAACTACAGTGCCTCAGTCAGGTTGCTCATCCTTCCTGCAGCCCTCACTCTCAGCCACACAGGGAGCAAGAGTCTCCGACCTGTTGGACAAGCTCAAGGGCTGAGGTTCCTCTAGCACTGTCTCTTGGATCCCACTACCCACCTCACTCGCAGTCACATCCTCTCATCCCTGACCACAGACCGAATTTGAGGCAGCTAATATAATGGGTGTCACTACCTCCTGAAACAGAGAATCGAGGCAACTCTCCCCCTCCCTGATGTGCCGCAGTGTTTGAAGCTCAGATTCTAGGTCCAACTTTGAGCCCGAGTTCCTCGAGCAGCCAACACCTGCTGCAGATATGGTCACCAGGAACCACAATGGGGTCCACCAGCTCCCACATCACCTGATTCTGCATCATCCCTACTTTAGTTAATTACCTGTAATTTAGTGAGCTTTTATTCAAGCCTTACCTGCTACTTACCTGTGCCTCCTCACTGAAGCACTTCAGCCAAAGCCTCAAATTCCCACTCCACATTGGTCCACTCACACAATGGCCGCTCTGCTGTGACCCTGCTTTACTTTTATTTGCTCCCGCTAATGAATCGCGAATCGATTGGTCTGCGGCTAATGTGCTGATCCCCATGAAACGTTCCTTTTTTTAAAACTCTTCTCCCTATTCTGCGCAAAGCTCTCTGCGAATCGATTGGTCCACTGCTATTATGCTGAGCCCCGTGAAACACTTCTTTTTCAAATTCTTCTCCTTGACCTGTGCGAAGCACTCCCTCTCTCTCTGCAAATCGATTGGTCCACCGCTATTGCCATCTCTCCACCTTCACCCAGTGTATGGGCCTGTGTTGTCCTTGCCCACACCCCCGTAATATCTCCATGTCGCGATTGCCTGCCCCTTTCTCGAGGTGTGTTTTGTGTGTCTCTTGTCTCACCAATTCCCCTATCCCACCTTCACCCGTTTCCCATCTCCCCACCCTCACCCACCAGTGAATCTGTACCACTCCCCCATCTCCTGTCTCCCCACTGTCTGTCCCTTTATCCCATGCCCTGTCTCTTCCCCATCACCCCCCACCCTACTGTCTCTACCGTCTCTACTGTCTTCACCCATGTCTCCTGTCTCTTGCTTGTCTCACCCTGTCAACTCCCATTTCCTATCTTTACCTAACTCCTCTTACCCAGACTCTTCCCCTCATCTCCCTGCCCTCTCCCATTTCCCCACCTGACCTAATTTCCCCGTGTCCTGTCTCTTCTTTGTTTCACTGTCTCTATCCTATCTCCCTCATTTTCTGTCTCTGTCTCCACTTCATCACTCCCTTCGTCTCATCTCGTCTCCCCGGTACCACTTCACCGACTTCCTTACCGTAACTTCTCCTTCTCTCCCAGGGCTGTGGACGGGGCAACTGCCCTTGCTGCCCCCTCTGTGACTGTGCCTGTGCCTTCCAGCTGCCCGACTGTGAGACTACCAACTGCATCTGCTTTGAGATCAAACTCCGCTGAGGTGGGGTGGGGGGGGGGAGAAGGACATTCCCTCAATCCTTCATTCGACCTTCCAGTGTCTTGGTAATCTACAATATCAGAGCAGAATGAGGCCATTCAGCCCATTGTTTGCTCATGCATTCTAACCCATTCCCATTCTCCCGCCTTCTCTGTTCCTCCCATTGTCCATCAACAACGTATCAATCTCTGCCTTAAATACTTTCAATGACTAGCCCTCCATATCTGTCCTTGCCAATGAATTCCACTGATTCACCACCTTCCTGCTAAGGAAATTCCTCCTCGTCTCGTTTCTAAATGAGATCCCCTTTTACTGATGCTGTGCTATTGGATCACTGTCTGTGCCACTACTGGAGACATCCTCTCCACATCCACTGTGCTCTCAGCTTTTCAATTAGACCTCCCCCCTCCTCCTGACCCCAATCGAGTAGAAGCCCAGGACCCCAACATGAAGCCTTTTCCTTCTAGGGACTGTCTGACTGAACCTCCTCTTTCCAATGGCAGTATCCTTCCTGAGATAAGAGGCCCAAAACCGCTCACAGTGCGGGCTGACTGATTCCCTATGTGAAGCCTCAGTGGTGCAACATACAACAGGCCCTTCAGCCCGCAAAGCTGAACCAACCTCTTAACCTACTCCATCATCAATCTAACCCTTCCCACCCACACAATCCATCATTTTTCTTTTATCCATGTGCCTATCTAAGAGTCTCTTAAATGTCCCTAATGTATCTGCCTCTGACACTCTAACCCTGAGTGAGCATCCCACACATCCACCATTCTCTCTGTAACAATGCTCTCTGACATCCCCCTATACTTTCCTTCAATTGCTTTAGAATGCCCCCACACATTAGCCATTTGTACCCTGGGAGAAATGGGTATTATAACACCCCCTCCTATTTACCATTTCTACCCCAGGAGAAAGTCAGTGGCTGCCTACTCAATTTGTGCCCCATCTGGTACACCTGCATCAGATCACCTTTCATCCTCTGCATTCCAAAAGGGAAAACCCTCGCTTGCTTAAACTTTCCTCACAAGACACGGTCTCCTCTGCACCCTCTCTAAACCAGGCCGCAATATCCTTCCTATAATGATGCAACCAGAACTGAACACAATATTCCCAGTGTGGTCTGAACAGGGTTTTACAGAGCTGCAACATTAGCTTGCAGATCTTGAACTCAATCCCCCAACTAATGAAGGCCACCTTCTGCCTTCATGTTAGAGTCCTGGGTGAATGAGAAGGGAGAGGACCGGTATATCTACGTCGAGGGGTGTTGCAAGTTGAAACTTTGTACTTTGCGCGGTTTTGTATATGATATTAAATATCTTTTACACCCACCCTCGTCCTCACCAGCTCTGGGTCTCTCTCCTGGAAAGACACTGTGGAATATCTCATTGAGTACATACTGGGGTGTGAGGGAGCTGTGTGTGTCTGTCCCGGGATTCCCACACTGGGGGCTGAGGTAGAGGGAGCCATGTGTGTGTGTCTGAGCTCTCTATGCCCAGACTAGGGGGTGAGGTGGCGGGTGTCGTGTGTGTGCAGTACCTGCCCCGGCAGACCTCAGTGCCCACAGTGGATACATACTGGGGTGTGACTGAGCTGTGTGTGTCTGTCCCAGGAGCTCTCTATGCCCAGACTGGGGGGTGAGGTGGAGGGTGTCATGTGTGTGCAGTACCTGCCCCAGGAGACTTCTGTGCCCACAGTGGATAAAGAGAGGGGGTTGAGGTGAGGGAGCCATGCATGTGGTACCTGCCCCGAGGGCACTCTATGCTCACATAGAGTACAGACTGGGGTGTGGGGGGGTGAGGATAAAGGCGCTGTGTATTAGACAAAACACAGAACTGTACTGCACAGGAACCACAATGTTGTGCCAAACTAATTCAACTAGTCTCATCGAATTCTTTCAGTCTACACTGTAGCATCTCCCTCTATATCCATGCATCTGTCTAATAGTCTCCACCGTCACCATGGCAATACGTTACAGGCACCCACCATTCTGCCTTAAAAAAAACTCTTCACCGAACATCTGCTTTGAACTTATGCAACACTCACAAAGTGCTGGAGGAACTCAGTCAGGCAGCATCTGTGGGGAGGAATAAGTCGATGGAAGGGGGCAGAAGCCAGAATAAAAAGGCAGAAAAGTGGAGGGATGATGAAGTAATAAGCTGGTGGGCGATAGGAGGAAGGGATCAATAGGAGAGGACAGTGGACCATGGGAGGAGGGTCTACAGGAGGTGACGGGTAGGTGAGATATCAGCTGTCTATCTGTGATTTCTCAGATCTCCCATGATCCTCCACCCCTCCAGAGAAAAAATCCAAGTTCGTCCAGCCTCTCGTTACAGCTCAGGCCCTCTAATCCAGACAGCATCCTGGGGAACCTCTTATGCACCTTCTCCAAAGTCCCCACACCCTTTCAGAATTGAATGTAATACTCCAGATACGGCCTGACCAGTTTGATATTGCTGCAACATAACTTCTCAATTCTTGAACTTAGCATCTCAACTGATAAAGGCAGGTGTGTCATACGCACCTTCAGACCTTCTTTACCAGCCTGTTAACGTGTGGGGCCCTTATAGGGATCTGTCGACTTGCAGTCCAAGAGCCCTCTGTACAGCAACACTGTTAAGGGTCCTGTCCCTTTATAGGTGACCTCCATATGTAACATTTCACAGCATAAAACAGAAAGTCATAGGAGCAGAATGATGCCATTCAGCTCATTGAGCCATGGCTGATTTATTATCCGTCTCAGCCCCATTCTCCTGCCTTTCCCCCTGTTACCTTTGAAGCCCTGACTACAAACCAATCACTTTACATTTATGGCCTACATAGCCATCTGTGGCAATAAATTCCACATATTCACCAAGAAATTCAAATAAGTTCACTGTTCAAAGTAAACGTTTATTATCAACGTGTGTACACTCAGTGGCCATTTTATCAAGCACACTCACTCATTATGGAAATACCTAATCAGCCAATCATGTGGCAGCAACTCAAGGACTAAAGGCATGCAGATATGGTCAAGTCCACAGATCAGAACGAGAAAGAAATGTGATCTAAGATTCTGACCACGGAATGATTGTTGGTGCCAGACTGGGTGGTTTGAGTATCTCAGAAACTGCTGATCTCTTGGGATTTTCACACACAACAGTCTCTAGAGTTTATAGGGAATGATGCAAAAAACAACATACCGTGAGCGACAGGGCACAACTGAGAGAGGTCAGAGGACAATGGCCAGATTAGATCAAGCTGACAGTAATGATGATGGTGGTGGTGGTGGGGGGGGGGGGGGGTGTTGGGAAGGTCCATGCTTCTGCTGATTGTGCGTGGGGGGGGGGAGGGAGGGGAGTCTTTGAAGTTCTGCTGTTACTATCGTTCATTGAGGTTCGTGAATTTCAGATTGTATATTGTATACATTATCTGATATTAAATTGAACCACTTGAAGGTAACAGTGACCCAAATAACCATGTGTTACAACAGTGTGCAGAAGAGCATTTCTGAACGCACAACACATTGCAACTTGCCTACAGAAGCAGAAACAGGAGGTACCTAAGTGTGCATCTGCCACCATATTCTACTTTGAGATTCACTTTCTCATTGACATTTACAGGATAAAGAAATACAATCGAATTTACAAAAAAAAAGATAAACAGACATGCAGCCAATGTGCAGAGAAGACCACAGACGAGAAAATATGCATTTGCTGGAAATCTGAGCAACACACACAAAATACTGGAGGAGCTCAGCAGGCTAGGCAGTATCTGTGGAAAAAAGTAGTCAATGTTTCAGGCCAAAAAGTCAACTACATTTTTCCATAGATGCTGCCTGGCCTGCTGAGTTCCTCCAACATTTTGTGTGTGCTGTAAAAGAAGACATTGTGCAAATTAAAAATAATACAAAGAGTATGTATTATATAGAATCCTTAAAAGTGAGTCTGTGGTTTGTGGAATCCTTTCAGAGTTGAGAGTTAAAAAGTCCACTCTGGTTCAGGAGCCTGATGGTTGAGGGGTAGTAACTGCTCCTGAACTTCCTTTCCAATGGTAATAATGAAAAGAGAGCAAGATCTGGCTTGTGGGGTCCTTGCTAGAAGATACTTTCTTGTGGTGGGGAGGACTTTTCTTGTGATAGACGCATGTCCACCAGTTTCTGTAGCCATTTCTATACCAGGCTGTGATGCAGCCAGTCAGGATACCATGCCTTCTTTGTGGTGGCACGTGCTGACTTGGCCTCCAGTGGCAATGAATTCCAAAAATTCACCACTCTCTGGCTAAAGAAGTTCCTCTCATATCTGTTCTAAAGAACAGCCCTCTACTCTGAGGCTGCACCCTCTGATCCTAGACTTCCCACCTGTAGGAAACATCCTCTTCTACATCTACTTTATTAAGGCCTTTCATGATTCAGTGCATCTCAATGAAATACCCTCTCAATCTTCTCAACTTCAGTGAGTAAAGGCCCAGAGCCATATACATTAACTCTTTAATTCCCGGGATCATTCTCGCAAACTTCCTCTGGACCCTCTCCAATGCCAACATATCCATTCTCAGATAAGGAGCCCAAGTCTGCTCACAATACTCAAAGTGCAGTTTGACCAATTCCTTACGAAGTCTCAGCATTACATCCTTGCTTTTATATTCTATTCCTCTTGAAATGAATGCTAATATTGCATATGCCTTCCCCACTACTCACTCAACCTTCAAATTAACCTGTAGGGAATCCTACACAAGAACTCCCAAGTCCCTTTGCACTTTGGATTTTTCAATTTTCTCCCCGTTTAGAAAATAAGTCTATGCCCTTATTGCTTCTACCAAAATGCATGACCATACACTTCTCTACACTATATTCCATCTTCCACTTCTTTGCCCATTTTAATCTGCCAAAATCCTTTTGCAGACTCCGTTTCCTCAAAACTATCTGTCCCTCCACCTATCTTCATATCATCTGCATATTTTTCAACAAAGCCATCAATTCTATAATGTGAATCACTGACATATAACATTCATATAAAGAGAAGCAGTCCCAACACAGACCCCTGTGGAACACCACTAGTCACTGGCAGTGACTATTCCCACTCTTTGCCTCCTGCCAATTGGCCACTGCTTTATCCATGCTAGAATCTTTCCTCTAATACCAAGGGCTTGTAGCTTGTTAAACAGCCTCATGTGTGACACCTTGTCAAAGGCCTTCTGAAAATCCAAGTACATACCATCCACTAACTCTCCTTTATCAATCCTGCCTGTTATTTTCTCAAAGAATTCCAACAGATTTGTCAGGCAAGATCTTCTTGTAAGGAAATCATGTTGACCTCAGCCTTTATCATGTGCCAAGTATCCCAAAATCACATTCTTAACAATCAACTCCAATCTTACCAACCGCTGTGGTCAGACTAACTGGCCCATAATTTCCTTTCTTCACCTCTCTCCCTTCTTAAAGAGTTTTGTAACATTTGCAATTTTCCAGTTCTCTAGTGATTCTTGAAAGATCATTACTAATGTCTCCATTGTCTCTTTAGCCACCTCTTTCAGAACCCTGGGGTGTAATGTATCTGGTGCAGGTAACTTACCTTTAGAGCTTTCAGTTTCCCAAGCACCTTCTTTTTAGTAATAGCAACTACACACACTTCTGCCCCCAATACTCTTGAATTTTTGGCATGCTGCGTAGCTATTCAGTTTGTCTGCTATTTCTTTGTCCATTACTACATCTCCAGCATCATTTCTAATGGCTTGATATTAACTCTCATCTTCCTTTTACTCTTTATATATCTAAAAACTCATTTGGTATACTCTCTTATATTATTGGCTAGTTTACCATATTCCATATTTTCTCTCCTTATGCCTTTTTTAGTTTCCTTCTGTTGGATTTTAAAAACTTTCTAATCCTCTAGTTCCCCACTAATTTTGCTGTAAGACCTCCCTTTTGCTTCTATGCTGTTACCTCATTCTCCCTTTGGAATGCTTCTTCATCTTTGGGATGTATCTGAACCTTCTGAATTTCCCCCAGAAACTCTAGCCATTGCTGTTCTGCCATCATTCCTGCTAGTGTCCTCTTCCAATAACTTTGGCCAGCTCCTTTCTCATACCTCTGTAATTCTCTTTACTCCACTATAATACTGACATGTCCAACTTTAGCTTCTCCTTCTCATATTGCAGGGAGAATTCTATTATGATCACTTTCTCCTAAGGGTACCCTTATCTTAAGCTCACTAATCAAATCTCGTTCATTGCACAACACCCAATCCAGAACTGCCTTTTCCCTAATGGCTCAACCACAAGCTGCTCTAAAAAGCCATCTCACACACAAATTCCATCTCTTGGGATTGAGCACCAACCTGATTTTCCCAATCCCCCTATATATCAAAACACCCCCTCCCCCATGACTATCACAACATTGCCCTTTTGCCATGCATTTTCTATCTCCCTTTGTAATTTGTAGCCTACATCCTGGCTACCGTTTGGGTGACTGTATATAAACCCACTCCGGGTCTTCTTACTCTTGCAGTTTCTTGACTCAACCAATAAGGATTCTACATCTTCTGTTCCTATGTTTCCTCCTCCTAAAGATTTGATTTAATTTTTTTTACCCAAAGAGCCACACCACCCCCTGCCTACTTGCCTGTCCTTTAAATATGATGGGTATGATTGGATGTTAAGCTCCTAACTATGATCTTCTTGCAGTCATGACTCTGATGCCCACACCACCATACCTGCAAATCTCTAACTTATTCCGCAGTCAAATGCAACACCTTCAGTCCTGCATTCACCACTTTTGAATTTGTCTGCATCTAACTTGAAGTTAAATTCCTAGTCCTTTTTTCTGTCAAGTCTTTACAACATAGAATATTACTGAAGAATACTGGCCCTTCAGCCCACAATGTTGTAATCAACCTTTTAACCTATTCTATGATCAATCTAACCCTTCCCTCCCACATAGCCCTCAAAGTTCAAAGTAAATGTAACACCATATAAAACCTTAAGATTCATTTTCTTGCAGGCATTCTGCTTTTCTATCATCCTTGTACCTATCTACATTTCTTAAATGCCCCTAAAGTATCTGTCTCTACCACCACAGCTGGCAGTGCATTCCATGCTCTCACCACCATGTAAAAACCCCTACCTCTGACACCTCCTTATACTTGTGTTGGACATTTCCACCCTGGGAAAAACTCTCCAGTTCTCCATGCAATTTATGCCTTTTATTATTTTGTAGACCTATCAAGTCATCTCTCATCCTCCTTTACTTCAAAGAGAAAAGCATCAGCTCACTCAGCCTCTCCTCATGAGACGTGCTCTCTAAACCAGGCAGCATCCTGGTAAATCTCCCCTGTACTCTCTCCAAAGCTTCCACATCCTTCCTGTAATGAGATGACCAGAACTGAACACAATATCCCAAGTGTGGTCTGACCAGGGTTTTATAGAGCTGCAACATTACTCATGGCTCTTCAATTCAGTCCTTTGACTAACGAAGGTAAACACACTACACTCCTTCTTACCAACCCTATCAACTTGTGAACTCCTAAGATCAGTCAGTTCCTCCATACTGCTAAGAATGCTGCCATTAACCCTGTATTTTGCCTTCAAATTTCACCTTCTAAAGTGAATCACTTACACTTTTCTGGGTTGAACTCCATGTGCCATTTCTCAGCCCAGCTCTGCATCATGTTGTAATCTATGACATTTAACATGATCCATAATTCCACCAATTCTTCATCTCCAAACTTTCTAACCCACCATTCCTTATCCAAGCCATTTATAAAATCACAAAGAACAGGGGCCCCAGAACAGGCAGAATACACTCCACCAACACCCACTATCTGTCTTCTATGGACACAGCTCCTGACTACCTTGGGGAATCTTGTCAAAACACCACACATACATTTGGTGACTGGAGACCTCCACAACCTCTCCTGCACTCTCTTTCCCTTTTGCTTTATCCTTACTTTTCCAAGCTGTTGTACCTGCAATACCCCACCCTCCTACTATTTGGTTTAAAGCCCAAACCCTATTCAAAGCTCTAGTTCTGTGATTTGCCAGGACCCAGCATGGCTGAAAAGGAGCTCACCCTATTGGAACTGCTCCTTCTTGCCAATCTTTGGGCCATGCTCTCTGAACCTTTGCCATCTGCATGTGGCTTGGGTAACAATCCAAAGATCCGGAGCAAACACGAGGAAATCCACAGATGCTGGAAATTCAAACAGCATCCAGTCTCTGGATCTTTGAACAACACACACAAAATGCTGGTGGAAAGCAGCAGGCCAGGAAGGGTCCTGACGAAGGGTCTCGGCCCGAAACATCGACAGTGCTTCTCCCTACAGATGCTGCCTGGCCTGCTGTGCTCCACCAGCATTTTGTGTGTGTTGTTCAAAGATCCAGAGACCTGACTTCCTCCAGCATTTGAGTGTTGATCTAAAGATTATTACATTTTAATTTAGTACCTAGCTGATTAGGTTTCCTCCTCAGCAGAACATAGAACGAAGAAATCTACAGCACATTACAGGCCCTGCGGCCCACAATGTTGTACAGACCGTGTAAACTACTCTAGAAACCGCCTAGAATTTCCTTACCGCATGGCCCTCTGTTCCTCTAAGCTCCATGTACCTTTCAAAGAGCCTATTGTGTCCTATTTTCCTGTTCTTCCTACATTGTCTGTGCTGGATCTTTCCTCTCCCACTCCAAATCCCTCTGCAAGTCAGGTGACTGGAGAGATCCCGAACCTGAGCACCAGGGAGTCAAAGTGGCCTTCAGGAATCTCAATCCTTGAAACAGAGATTTGTGTCTACACCCTGACTATACTATCCCCAACCACCACTATATTTCTCTTCTCTCCCCCCTCTTAAATGGCTCCCTGAACCCCCAGAGTTTGGCTGCTCATCATTCCTACAGCCCCTCTCTTCTCCTCATAGGCAGCAACAATCTGAGAGTTTGGTGAAGCTCAAGGGCTGAGTCTCCTCCAGCACTGCTTCTGGAATCCTCCTACCCGCCTCACTCAGTCACACCCTCATGAGCCAGGCCACAGACCGATTCCGAAGTTAATCTAATGGGTGTGTCTGCCTCCTGAAACAGTGTCCACATAACTCTCCTGATGCATTAGGTGCCATGTCATCAACTTTGGGCAAGGTGTAGCACTCGCTTTGTCCCCGATCAGGGTCACGTGCTGATGGTGCATATCACAGGTCCTGGTTATGTGACCACTGACGCTGGGCAGACAATCTCTGAGAAGTATTGATAATGGCTGGGGTATGTCTTGTAAAGATACTGCCCAGAAGAAGGCAATGGCAAACCACTTCTGTAGAAAACTTTGGCAAGAACAACCATTGTCATGGATAAACCATATCACCCACATGACACGACATGGCACATCACAAACAATTACAAAAAATAACGCCTTACCTGATCTTACCTGCCTCGCTGCCAAAGCCTCAGACTCACTCCATCGGTGCCCTCTGCCTCTTCTGTTTACCTCTTCCCTCTGTTACCACCCGACCCTCCTCCATTTCTCTCTCCACATCTTCCCTCCCACACTCCTTATCCCTCCATCACTCCCTCTCCCTCCCCACCCAAAAGGAACGAAAATCCCGAAGGCAGTGACTTTAACAAAAAGTGAAATGTTTATTAAAAAAAAACAAATTACCAAAACAGTAAGGGTAGACGGGAGGGAAGGTGGGAGTGGGAAAGTGAGGGGAGAGGGAAGGGAAAGTGAGGGGAGGGGGAGGTGTGAGGAGAGGGGAGGGAAGGTGGGAGTGGGAAAGTGAGGGGAGAGGGAAGGGAAGGTGAGGGGATACTGGAGAGAAGGTGGGGAGGAGTAAATGACCTCAAATGAAAAGTAACAAACAATAATAACTTACTGATGATCGGGTGAGTACAGAGTCTGATCCCCTCCCAAACCCATCGTCCTCTGTCCCTCACAATCCCGAATGCCCCAGTCACTAGTGTTCTGTAAAGGTCTTTATGAGCGGGGCTCCCAGGGGGTGTGGGGGTTGCAAGGGGTGGAGAGAGACATCTCATCAGGGGATCCACACAGCAGGACGCCTTTGTCCACCCCTTGGTACAGTGCTCTTCCCTCTCCCCCTCCCCCTCCCCCTGCACCCTCCACACCCCACCCCCTTCCTCCCCCTCTCCCCCCGGGGCAGCAGCCGGGGGATGCGGCTGGGCCGGGGGGTGGGAGGGGTCTGCATTAGACCGGCCCGGCGGGCCAAGGCAAGGAGAAGGGGAAGGAGGCGAGCGGAAAGCAATGGAGGAGTTGGAAACTGGGCGACCCCACTGATGCCCTCCTTCTGTCCCCGGCTCCGGCAGGGGAGGGGCAGCCGGCTGCCCCCTGGCACCCTCCCAGCCTTGGGAAAGAGGCTGAAGAGGCTGCTCTCACGCACCAGGCCGCAGCGCTGGGCGGCGCGGAACACGGGGGCTGGCAGTCTCAGCAGCAGGCGTAACCAGAGCCGAAGACCATGCCGAGGCACAGGCGGTCGAGGTGGCGGAGGGAGGAGGGCGAGTGCGAGGAGGAGGGGCAGCAGAAGGAGTGAGGGTGAGGAGGAAGAAGCGGCCCAGGTTAAGGTACAGGCTGAGAGCAACAGGCCTACAGGGAGGAGGAGGCGAGAGTTCAGCCGGAGGGAGCCAGGGACGAGCTGGAGGGAGAGGAGGAGGAGAGGGACAAGGAGGAGGAGAAGGGAGAGGGTGAGGGAGGAGGATGACATGGCCCAAGCCAGGGAAGAGGATGTGAGCAAGCCCAGGGGGAGGAGGCAATATTTCTGGGGTAGAGGACCTGGGAAAAACTGTAGGGCAAGGAGAAGGAGGCAGAAGAGAGCAAGGGTGAAGGAATAAGAGGAAGAGGCCCAGACCAAGGAACAGGCCGAGAGCAGCGTGAGGGTTAAGCCTCGGAAGAGGAGGCCATATTTCTGGGGAAAGAGGCCCGGGACAAGCTGGAGGGTGAGGAGGAGGAGGGCAAGCAGGATGAAGAGGAGTGGTGTGAGGGCAAAGGAGGAGGAGGCCCAGACTAGGCCGCAGGAAGTGAACAACAGCAGGAAAGCGGGAAGCCGTAGGCCGAGGCCCAGCAGGCCCAGGCTTCCCAGGACCCCAAGCAAAAGGCCAGGCCCCAGCCAGGAACCCAGGCTGAGTAGCAGGCGCAAGGAGCCCACAATGGCCAAGAGAGAGCCCAAGGCGGGTCGGTCCAGGGCTGGAGAGAGAAGCAGCAGCAGGGCAGCGAGGGAGGGCAGCAAGAGGAGGAGGGGTGGCCCAGCCCAGAGAAGGGCCAGCGGAGGACCGAGGAGGAGGAGGGAGAGACGTTGGAGGGGCCGGGGGGGTGGGGAGGGGAGCAGCGAGGGGTCCTCAAGATCTGGGAGGACAAGGCCTTCCTCATATGGGTCAGAGGGAGGGGATGAGGAGGGAGGGTTTGCGGAGGGAGGGGAAGTGGAGGGGGATGGGGAGGATTGGAGCTCAAAGTAGGGCAGGGTGTCTGGAGAACCATCCCTCCTCCCTTGGGCATTCTCTTCCAACCTTCCCGAGGGTGCCACCCCCAAATAGACCCTCTCCCTTCCCTCTTCCTCCTCTTCTGACCTTCCTGGGACACCCTCCTTCTCCCAAACAGCATCCCTTCCCTCTCGACCCTCATCCACCTCCCCTGGGACACCCTCCTTCTCCCAGACATCTACTCCTCCCTCCAGTCCTTCAACCAATCCACCTGGGACCCCCTCCTTGGTCTCCCCACCCCTTGGCCCCTGACTGGAGTTCACTAGGACCCTCTCCACTCCCTCAGGTGCGACCCCCTGGCAGATGGAAAGGAGGTGTTGGTGCGGTCCCTCTTGGTCGCTCAGCTGGGTTGGAATCAAGTCCTGATGCCTCGGCCCTGTTGCATGATCTGAGTGAAGCTGGAGAGAGCTCCCCACTCCTGCTCTCCCCTCCTGCCCCACCACCTCATCCGGCTGTAGCAGAGAAGAGCTTTCCAGGGCGTCTGGCCGTTGGGAAGTGTTCGACTCCTGTGGTGGGAATAGAGGAGAGGGAGGTGAAAAGAGAGGTAGGAAAGGGATGAGGGAGGAGGGGGGAGATTAGAGGGGATGGGGATAAGCTGACTGTGTGTTCACTCCAGGTACAAGTTTACCCAAATACTCCCACCCTGTCCCTCACCTCTTCGCCACCCTTAAACTTAACAGCCACAAATCCTCTCCACCCATTGCTTCACTGTTAATCGACAATCCCCTTCACTCCCTTCTGTCCGACCAACAATCCCCTCCCCTCTGAATCTCTCCATTCCCTATTGTCCGACCAACAATCCCCTCCCCTCTGAATCTCTCCCTTCCCTATTATCTGACAAACAATCCCCTCCCCTCTGAATCTCTCCCTTCCCTATTGTCCGACCAACAATCCCCTCCCCTCTGAATCTCTCCCTTCCCTATTATCTGACAAACAATCCCCTCCCCTCTGAATCTCTCCCTTCCCTATTGTCCGACCAACAATCCCCTCCCCTCTGAATCTCTCCCTTCCCTATTGTCTGACTTACCATCCCGTCCCCTCCGAGCCTCTCCCCTCCCTCCTGTACAACCGCTAATATCTTCCCCTCTCTCCTTCCTAGGAAGGGCGGTGGAGACAGTAAATGGAATGGGGGGGAGGGTGAATGGGGGGGGAGAGAGAATGGGGAGGGGGAGAAAGAATGGAGGGGGGAGAGTGAATGGGAAGGGGGGAGAGTGAATGGGGAGAGGGGAGAGTGAATGGGGAGAGGGGAGAGTGAATGGGGAGGGGGAGAGTGAATGGGGAGGGGGAGAGTGAATGGGGAGGGGGAGAGTGAATGGGGAGGGGGAGAGTGAATGGGGAGGGGGAGAGTGAATGGGGAGGGGGAGAGTGAATGGGAAGGGGGAGAGTGAATGGGGAGAGGGAGAGTGAATGGGAAGGGGGAGAGTGAATGGGAAGGGGGGAGAGTGAATGGGGAGGGTGAGAGTGAATGGGGAGGGTGAGAGTGAATGGGGAGGGTGAGAGTGAATGGGGAGGGGGAGAGTGAATGGGGAGGGGGAGAGTGAATGGGGAGGGGGAGAGTGAATGGGAAGGGGGGAGAGTGAATGGGGAGGGGGGAGACAAGTGAATGGGAGGGGTTGGAGATGAAATGAGGAGTGAGGCTCACTTACTGTCCGGCACTGGGTGACAACGCTGTCATTGTGCGCTGTGTTCTCGTCTACTCGTGGTCCCCTATCCGAGCTCTGGTCCCAGCCTTCTGGCAGATTGCTGACGCTGCTGTCAACATCAGGGCTGACCCCCATGCTGGTCATCGTGTCCGACTGTCCCGTGCTGGGGTCTGGCTCCTGAGAGGAGCAGAGGAGTAAGCAACATGCTGGGGAGGACACACACACACACATCCCCTGCCTCCCACCCTTCTTACTTCCTCGCCTCTCATCATCCCTCTCTCCTCTCCTTCTGCCTCACATATCCCCTTCCTTCATCTTCAAAACCACTGCCCCCATCCCCATCTTCCTCCTTCCCACCGTGTAGCCCCTCCCTCTCCACCTGCAACACCCTCGCTCTCCCCTTTCTTTCCTTCCATCCTTCCCCAGCAGATGCTCCATGCTCACTGAAGGCCAGTTCCCAGCCCCACCTCGTCCTCCTCATCTTCCTCCTCCTCCTCTTCCTCTTCAGGCGTGTCGAGCACTTCCTGGAACAGGAGCTTCTTCAGCCGCCGGTGCTCGGGAGTCTCCATCTCCCTCACTGCAGCCTTGGTTCTCTGTAGCAGCTCCTCAATCACAAAGAGGGGGCGCTCCCTCTCTATGAAGGTGTGCTGCGGAAGAGACAGTGAGACGTGAGAGACTCACACATAACCCCCCCCCCCCCCCACCCTGACACCTTCGCCACCCATCGGTGGGAAGAGGTTCGAGGTGAGAGCGAGAAGAGGACAGAGCAGAAATGGAAGAGAGGGGGACAGGGGAGAAGGAACGGAAGGGGAGGGGAACGGTGGAGGGAGAAGGTAAAGGGGGCAGGTGGAGGAGATGGAGAAGCAGAGGGGGTGGCGTAGGAAGGGAAGGTGGAGGGGAAGGAGGTGGAGGAGGAGGGGATGGTGGAGGAGGAGGGAATGGTGGAGGAGGAGGGAATGGTGGAGGAGGAGGGAATGGTGGAGGGGAAGGAGGTGGAGAAGGGAATGGTGGAGGAGGAAGGGATGGTGAAGGAGGAGGGGATGGTTGAGGAGGAGGGGATGGTGGAGGAGGAGGTGAAGGAGATGGAGAAGCAGAGGGGGTGGCGTAGGAAGGGAAGGTGGAGGGGAAGGATATGGAGGAGGAGGGATGGTGGAGGAGGAGGGAATGGTGGAGGAGGAGGGGATGGTGGAGGAGGAGGGGATGGTGGAGGAGGAGGGGATGGTGGAGGGGAAGGAGGTGGAGAAGGGAATGGTGGAGGAGGAAGGGATGAAGGAGGAGGGGATGGTGAAGGAGGAGGGGATGGTGGAGGAGGAGGGGATGGTGGAGGAGGAGGTGAAGGAGATGGAGAAGCAGAGGGGGTGGCGTAGGAAGGGAAGGTGGAGGGGAAGGATATGGAGGAGGAGGGATGGTGGAGGAGGAGGGAATGGTGGAGGAGGAGGGGATGGTGGAGGAGGAGGGGATGGTGGAGGAGGAGGGGATGGTGGAGGGGAAGGAGGTGGAGAAGGGAATGGTGGAGGAGGAAGGGATGAAGGAGGAGGGGATGGTGAAGGAGGAGGGGATGGTGGAGGAGGAGGGGATGGTGGAGGAGGAGGTGAAGGAGATGGAGAAGCAAGAGGGGATGGTGGAGGAGGAGGTGAAGGAAATTGAGAAGCAAGAGGGGATGGTGAAGGAGAAGGGGATGGTGGAGGAGGAAGGGATGGTGAAGGAGGAGGGGATGGTGGAGGGGAAGGAGGTGGAGAAGGGGATGGTGGAGGAGGAGGGGATGGTGGAGGAGGAGGTGAAGGAGATGGAGAAGCAGAGGGGGTGGCGTAGGAAGGGAAGGTGGAGGGGAAGGATATGGAGGAGGAGGGATGGTTGAGGAGGAGGGAATGGTGGAGGAGGAGGGGATGGTGGAGGGGAAGGAGGTGGAGAAGGGGATAGTGGAGGAGGAGGGAATGGTGGAGGAGGAAGGGATGAAGGAGGAGGGGATGGTGAAGGAGGAGGGGATGGTGGAGGAGGAGGTGAAGGAGATGGAGAAGCAAGAGGGGATGGTGGAGGAGGAGGTGAAGGAAATTGAGAAGCAAGAGGGGATGGTGAAGGAGAAGGGGATGGTGGAGGAGGAAGGGATGGTGAAGGAGGAGGGGATGGTGGAGGGGAAGGAGGTGGAGAAGGGGATGGTGGAGGAGGAGGGAATGGTGGAGGAGGAGGTGAAGGAGATGGAGAAGCAAGAGGGGATGGTGGAGGAGAAGGGGATGGTGAAGGAGGAGGGGATGGTGAAGGAGGAGGGGATGGTGGAGGAGGAGGGGATGGTGGAGGAGGAGGGGATGGTGGAGGAGGAGGTGAAGGAGATGGAGAAGCAGAGGGGGTGGCGTAGGAAGTGGAGGTGGAGGAGGAGGGGATGGTGGAGAAGGAGGGAATGGTGGAGAGGAAGGTGGAGGGGAAGGAGGTGGAGAAGGGGATGGTGGAGGAGGAAGGGATGGTGGAGGGGAAAGAGGAAGGGAAGGTGGAGGGGAAGGGGATGGAGAAGCAAGAGGGGATGGTGGAGGAGGAGGTGAAGGAGATGGAGAAGCAGAGGGGGTGGCGTAGGAAGGGAAGGTGGAGGGGAAGGAGGAGGGGATGGTGGAGGAGGAGGGAATGGTGGAGAGGAAGGAGGTGGAGGAGGGGATGGTGGAGGAGGAGGTGAAGGAGATGGAGAAGCAAGAGGGGATGGTGGAGGAGAAGGGGATGGTGAAGGAGGAGAAGGGGATGGTGAAGGAGGAGGGGATGGTGGAGGAGGAGGGAATGGTGGAGGAGGAGGTGAAGGAGATGGAGAAGCAAGAGGGGTTGGTGGAGGAGGAGGGGATGGTGGAGGAGGTGAAGGAGATGGAGAAGCAAGAGGGAATGGTGGAGGAGGAGGTGAAGGAGATGGAGAAGCAAGAGGGGATGGTGGAGGAGGAGGGGATGGTGGAGGAGGAGGTGAAGGAGATGGAGAAGCAGAGGGGTTGGCGTAGGAAGGGAAGGTGGAGGTGGAGGAGGAGGGGATGGTGGAGGAGGGAATGGTGGAGGGGAAGGAGGTGGAGAAGGGGATGGTGGAGGAGGAAGGGATGGTGGAGGGGAAAGAGGAAGGGAAGGTGGAGGGGAAGGGGATGGAGAAGCAAGAGGGGATGGTGGAGGAGGAGGTGAAGGAGATGGAGAAGCAGAGGGGGTGGCGTAGGAAGGGGAGGTGGAGGAGGAGGGAATGGTGGAGAGGAAGGAGGTGGAGAAGGGGATGGTGGAGGGGAAAGAGGAAGGGAAGGTGGAGGGGAAGGGGATGGAGAAGCAAGAGGGGATGGTGGAGGAGATGGAAGAAAAGGTAAAGGGCAAGGTAGTGGAGGAGGTGGTGAAGTGCTGGAGATGGTGGAGGAGGAGCAGACAGTAAAACTGAGAATGGTGGAGGTGGAGGAGGAGATGGTGAAGAATGTTGAGAATGACGCTAAGGGAATTGAAGATGAGGTGGAGGGAGTGAGGATGAGGTAGAGGGGTTTAGATGGAAACCAGCAGTGAGCAGTGGGGAAATGAGGAGAGAGGAGCAGGAGCTGGAGGGGCTCTGAGAAGTCGAAGCTCCCTACCTTGAGCAGCTGTTCTGAGCTGGGGCGATCCTGAGGGACCTTCTGCAGGCAGGAATCCACGAAGCTCTGGAACGGAGCTGACCTGGAACCGGAGCGGAGTGAGAACCAGTCAACGGAAAACCAGGTGTGGATCAGGGTGGGCGGCATTCGAGGAGGAGTGACTGAGGGGGAGTGGGGAGAGCGACAGGGTGGGGGAGGGGAAAGTAGGAGAGGGTGGGAGGAAGGGAAAGAGGGAATGATGGGGAAAGGGACAGAGGGAGGGAGAGCACAAGGGAGTGTGGCAGTGGGTGTGGGAAGCTTTGAGGGAGGGTGTCCCTGATACTGGGATTGCAGGTCAGGAGCCCTGACTGTCAGTAATGTGTTATGTGGGGGGGTGGGGTCGGTTGCAGAGGAAATGACTGGGGATGCTGAGAGTAGGGGAGTGAGAAAGGAAGGGAGTAGCAGTTAGGGATGGGGAATGGGGAGGGAGGATGAGGGTACAGGGGTCTCTCCTCATCAATGCTCAGACTACAGGCCAAGAGCCTGTCTCTGGACAACATTGTACCAGGGAGGAGGATGCAGGTCAGGTGGAGAGGGTGGGTGGGTGTAGAAGGCAGAGTGTGTGAGAGAGGGGAGAGCAAGGGGAAGGGACAAATAGGGTGGCACCTGGCGTCTCTCCTCACCAGTGGTCAGACTGCAGACGAGGAGCCTGGCTCTGGGCGATGTGGTACAGGGCGCTCATTGCATTCATGTTAAACAGTGGGGGCTTCTTCTCCGCTGGAAAAGAACAGCAGAAAGTTAGTGTGGGATGGGATGGGACGGGGAGGGTAGGGTGAGGAGAGGGAACAATGAATGGAAATTTGCAAATTACGGAGAGCATGCTAACTGATTGCATCACTGTCTGGTATGGCATGGTGGGGTGTTACAGCACAGGATCAAAGCTGGAGAGAGATGCAAACTCAGCCAGCTCCTTCATGGCATGACCCTCCCCAGTGTGCAGGTCATGTTCAAGGAGCTATTCCTCCACTGCCACCCACCCAGGACATGCCTTGTTCTCATTGCTACCATGAGGAAGGAGTCATAGAAACCTGAAGGCACTCGGCTACTTCCCCTCTGATTTCTGAATGGACGCTAAACCCACGAACACCACCTCACTACTTTTTTTCCTTTTCTGCACTACTCATCACTTAACTTTTTGACAATACACGTACTCCATTTCCGTTATTACATATTGTATGTATGCCACATTACAACACATTTTGTGACATATGCCAGTGATATTAAACCTGACTCTGGAAATAGGGAAGAGGAGAGAGAGAGGGGGAGAAGGGAGGAGGAAAGGTGGAACAAAGAGGGTTTGGGGGGCGGGAGAAAGAAGCATCAACAATGCCCGCAATCCCCTACTATCCAGCCCGTCCTCATCTAGGGGTCAGTCCCCTACCTAACTGCAGACAAACTCTGCAGTGGAGCAGTGATTCCCAAGTAGACAATATTGCCACCCTGGGGTGGTGGGAGGTGCTAAGTGGGCAGTGGTGGCAGGGGGCAATTGCTTGGTAGCAAGTGATTATAGGGTAATTTAAGAAAGGAATGCCTTTGTAAAGTTTTGATTCTCAGTGCCTCATAACTGATTACAATGATCACGTAGCCTTCTGTTCTCTCAGTTTGCTCAGCATGCCTTATAGTTGTTGAAAAGCAATGTGACAGTTATGTATTTGGCATATTGTGAGAAATCTGGACTGAGACATTGTATTATTTCCAGACTCACTACTGCCACTTGCCATGACAGTACAGTAGTAACAAATAAGATACCTGAACTCTAATCATAAAGTGCAGTTCCTGTGAAGTAGGATAGAGCCACCAATGGGCTGGTTCAGAACCTGCTTTTCTCTGGCCCACGGCCCCACCTTCAGGCAGAGGCGTTTGTTAGCCTGAGCTATGATGACATCTTTACCTCCCCCTTTATTGATCACAGTGTTTGAGGTTGGACTTAAACAACAGGGTCATTAATCCATAATGAAAATTGTAGAATCGGACCAAACAAAAAAGAAATGTAGACAGTACAGAGGGAGTGTCTGAAATGTGGATTTACATCAGCACCAGGCAAGCGACAGCAGCCAATGTGTCTGTTGTGTGTAAAAGTTCCTTCAAACGAGGCAATGAAACCGTCCAGGCTCCTTGGACATTTGAAAAGAATACATTCCAATAAAGCAAATAGGATCTTGGCTTGTGACCTGCCACTTCGTGAAAACATACAGAGACTCAAAACGTGTTTGCCAGCACTTCACAACAAAACAGCAATGGTTTGTGTGTTTCACACAAAATTTCATTGCTCAATGCTAAATCTGGAAAGCTCAATGAAACCCAGAATCAGAATCACTATCACCGGCATATGTCATGAAATTTGTTAACTTACCACAGGACCACAATGCAATACAGGATAATATAGTGAAAGAACAGTAAGTGAATCAATTATAGTAAGTATATCTATATTAAATAGTTCAATTACAATAGTCCAAAAACAGAAAATTTTAAAAAGTGAGGCAGCATTTATGAGTTCAATGTGCATTTAGAAATCAGATGGCAGGGGCTAAGTGTCCTCAAACGCTGAGTGTATGCCTTCAGGTTTCTGTACCTCACAATGAACACCAAAATGCCCCTCCTGATCACCACCCACAGGAAACTCCCCCACCTCTGTCTCAACGTCCCTCCCAATCACCACCCACAGGAAACTCCCCCACCTCTGTCTCAACGTCCCTCCCAATCATCACCCACAGGAAACTCCTCCACCTCTGTCTCAACGTCCCTCCCAATCACCACCCACAGGAAACTCCTCCACCTCTGTAGCAACATCCCTCCCAATCACCACCAACAGGAAACTCCTCCACCTCTGTCTCAACGTCCCTCCCAATCACCACCCAAAGGAAACTCCCCCACCTCTGTCTCAACGTCCCTCCCAATCACCACCCACAGGAAACTCCTCCACCTCTGTCTCAACGTCCCTCCCAATCACCACCCACAGGAAACTCCCACACCTCTGTCTCAACGTCCCTCCCAATCATCACCCACAGGAAACTCCTCCACCTCTGTCTCAACGTCCCTCCCAATCACCACCCACAGGAAACTCCTCCACCTCTGTCTCAACGTCCCTCCCAATCACTACCCACAGGAAACTCCCACACCTCTGTCTCAACGTCCCTCCCAATCATCACCCACAGGAAACTCCTCCACCTCTGTAGCAACATCCCTCCCAATCACCACCCACAGGAAACTCCTCCACCTCTGTAGCAACATCCCTCCCAATCACCACCCACAGGAAACTCCTCCACCTCTGTCTCAACGTCCCTCCCAATCACCACCCACAGGAAACTCCCCCACCTCTCTCTCAATGTCCCTCCCAATCACCACCCACAGGAAACTCCCCCACCTCTGTCTCAACGTCCCTCCCAATCACCACCCACAGTAAACTCCTCCACCTCTGTCTCAACGTCCCTCCCAATCACTACCCAGATGACACTCCTCCACCTCTGTCTCAACGTCCCTCCTAATCACCACCCAGATGACACTCCCCCACCCCTGTTTAAGGCCTGGGGGAGGTGTTATCAGACAAACGTCACTTACCCAATTCAATGCAGGTAATGCCCAGAGACCACACGTCCACTTTCCCATCATACTGGCCTTCGTCCATGGCCAAGATCACCTCCGGGGCCATCCTACCGAAGAGACAGGGTCAAGGGTTTGTGGGGTGGGATCAGGAATCAGAGAGCACAGACCTAGCTCAAGTAGAATGTCAGTATTGTGGGCTGAGTAGAAGCTCACTGAAGGACATGATACAGATCAGTGTGGAAATAAAAGGCCAATGGAGTTTAATGCAGTCAAGGACGATGTGTAGCACTTTGAGAGGTCAAATGTAAAGAGACAGGATATGGTTATGGCAGGATCCTTAACCGTTCTGGTCACCCCATTACAGGAAGAGTGTGCGGGCTGTGCAGAGGATGCAGGAGAGATTTGAGCAGATGGCACGAACTGTAAGGAGAGGATTTCTCTGAAGCGGTAGAGGCTGAGGGGAGGCCTGACAGATCTTATAGAGGTTTCTCAGATTATTAGATTCACAGAATTTGTAATGGAATTGGTTTATTAAGCCACACATACTGAGATGCAGTGAAAAGCTTGTCTACGTACTGTTCATACAGATCATTACGCAGTGCATTGAGGCAGAGCGAAGGAAAATAATAAGAGAAACCAGAATGAAGTGCTACTATACAAAGAACATTCAGGCAGGCCAGAAGATGGAGTGGACAGCTGGCATCTGTAACTCCAGGGTGAAAATGTCTAATACTGAAGTGCATGCATTTAAGGTGAGGGGGTTAATTCCAACGAAATGAGGTGTTCGGGGGGAAGATAGCAAGTTTTTTTTGCACAGTGTTGAGTACCTGGAATGTGCTGCCAGGGGTGGTGATGGAGGCTGTTAGACACGTGGAAATGGACACTGTAGGCAGAAGCGATAATATTCCTTACCAGTATGGTGTTCCTACAAAGGAGTTGGCAGGTGCAATGATGGACGCCGATCCAAAATCGGCAAGCTTCACCTGTCCTGGTTCAGTCAGAAGAACGTTCCCTGCCTTTACATCTCTAGAGCAAGAGGGAGAGCATCAGTCACACAGCACGAAAACAAATCATTCTGGGCTGGCTCAGACTCCCAGCTGCCCGTGTTTGGCCCATAGCCCTCTAAACCTTTCCTTTCCACGTACCTGTCCGAGGGTCTTTTAAATGTTGTTAATGTACCTGCCTCAATCACTTCTTCTGGCAGCTCATTCCCTCAGGGCGAAAAAGCTGCCCTTGCATTGCTGTTAAATCACTCCCCTCTCACCTTAACCCTGTGCTTCCCGGTCATTGATTGCCCAACCCCAGGGAAAAAGACTGCACATTCACCTTATCTGCGCCCCTTGTGGATTTAAACACCTTTGTAAGGTTACCCCTCAGTCTCCTGTACACCAGGGAATAAAATGGCTCAGAAAATCATGATAACCATCTTCACTGTCAATTCCAGTGTCATGTACAAACTTACTAACCACATCTTGTACATTCTTATCCAAACTGTTGATACAGATGACAACAGCAATGGGCCCAGCACTGACTCCTGGGAATCACCACTAGTCACAGACTTCCAGTCTGAGAAACAACCTCCCACCCTCACCCTCTGCTTCCCACCGTCGAGCCAGTTGTTTGTCCAATTACTGTAGAAGGTTGTCATAGATCACAATGGGACACTGATAGGATGCAGAGCTGGGCAGATTGAGTTAGGGATCGAAAAGTGTGAAGTGATTCACTTTGCAAGGTCGAACAAAGGCAGAATACAGGATTAATGTCAGGATTCTTAATAATGTGGAGGGACAGGGTTCACATCCATCAATTCTTCAAACTAAGCAGAAACTGTTGCCAGGATTGTTAGGATTGTATGGTGTATTAACCAATAGTCAGGGGATTGAGTTCAAAAGCCATGAGATAACGTTACAGCTGGATAAAACCGGTCAACGCACACTTGGAGTACTGTGTTCAGTCCGGTCATCTCGTTAGAGGAAGGATGTGGAAGCTTTAGGGAGGGTGCAAAGGAGATTGATTTGTTATTCATAGTTTTAGAGATACAACACTGTAACAGCCCCTTCCAGCCCAAAGAACCCAATTCCATCCATGTAAACGTTTACCAGAATGCTGTCTGCATTACAGAGCAATTATTAGGAAAGAATGAGTGACCTTGGGCTTTTCTCTTCAGAGTGAAGAAAGATGAGAAGCAACTCGATGCAGATGTATATAGAAATAGAGGTATAGTCCTTGTGCAAGATTCCCAAAAGGTTAACTTGTAGATTGAGTCTGTGGTGAGGAAGGCAAATGCAATGTTGGCATTTATTACAAAAGCACTAGAATACAAAAACAAGGATGTAATACCAAGGCTTTCTAAGACCTTGTAAGTCAGATCACACTTGGTAAGGTGCAGAAGGGATAGAGAGAGAGAGGTGGAGGAGGAAATGGAACAACAGAGGGGAAGGGTGGGAGGACAGAGGGAGGAGAAGAAAAGTATAGGACAGATTGAGGAGAAATTTCTTTAGCCAGAGGGTGAATCTGTAGAATGCTTTGATGCAGACGGCCAAATCATTGGCTATATTTAAAAGGTTAACAGGTTCGTGATTAATTATTATGAGGAGAAGGCAGGAGAATGGGGTTGAGGGGGAAAATAAAACAGTCATGATGGAATGGTGGAACAGACTCAATGGGCCAAATGGCCTAATTCTACTCCGTAGTCTTATGGTCTACTAAGATGATAAGAGGCTTAAATTGAGTGGACAGCCAAACTTTTGCCCAGAGTGGAAATGGCTCATTTGAGGGACATAATTTTAAGGAGGGAGGGAGATATGGGGGAGATGCCAGAGGCAGGTCCTTTTACAAAGAGTGACCAGTGATGGAATGTGTTGCAAGGGGTGGTGGGAGAGGCACAGATACATTCGGGATATACAAGAGACTCCTAGATAGGTACGTGGATAGAAAGATGGAGGGATGCAGGAGGGAAGGGTTAGATTGATGGTGTAGGTTAAAAGGTCAGCACAATATCGTGGGTTGAAGGGTTTAGATGCTCTCCCTATTCCAGAATAGGGAACCTTATCAAAGGCTTTAATGAAGTCCATATGTACAGTACAACATATATCACCCTGCCCTCATTGAACTTGTAGGTTACCTGTGGATAAGGTTCTGGGAGTGCAGATAGGCCAGTCCGTACAGAGCGCCCTGGATAATGGCAGCGATTTCCATCTCTTGCAGCGGCTTCCGGTGCACTGGGAAGCATGAGGCAAGGGTCAGGCCAGGATTGTTGGACCAACCACCGGTGGTGAGGAGTCAGCACAGAGGACCAAGGTAGGATACCACACACATATCTCCCCACCTCGCATGCACCCTTTCCCCTCTCACTCTGATAATCTCGCTCCCTATCCCGCAATCTGAACACAGTGCAATCTCCACCCACCTCACACATTTCTACTCCCTGCCATCTACTGCAAGCTCCCCCCAACCTCCCACGTTCCCTCTTGCCATCTCTGGCACCCGAACTCCCTTTTGCCACTTCCCCCACACTCTCTCTCCATCTCCCACCTCCTCCCCTCCCTCCAAGTCATTGGGTATATTTAAAGTGGAAGTTGACAGGTTCTTGATTAATCAGGGTGACAAATATTACAGAGCAAAGGCAGGAGAATGGGGAGATAATCAGCCGCGACGGAGCAGACCGATGGGCCAAAAGGCACGATGATCTTAGCTGGTTTTTGTTGCACCTCTGCACACATGGACTGCCAATAAACTTTGTACAAGCCCCTGGGTGGGGTCAAAGTGAGGTGGGACCACACACTTACCCTCCAGCAGGTCCGACACTGATCCCAGACAGTACTCCATCACCAGCTGTAGGGAGAGGAGCAGGAGGAGGGGGGTAGTTAAGGCAGGAGGAGGTGCAGAGGTGGAGGGGAGGGCGGTGGTGGAGCGGACGTGTTGGGTGAGGGGAGGTAGGGACACGCTGGGCATTCGTGACGATGGGCTCAGGATGGAGTTTATAGGAGAGGGGTGGGAAAATGGAGGAGGGGAAGGGAGGAGGGGACACAGGGCAGGGGGAGGTGGTGAGGAGGGGAATGGAGAGATGAGACAGGGAGGGAGAATGGGAGGCAAAGGAAGGGATATTGACTGAGTTCAGGATGAGGGGTGGGTATGAGGTAGGGGCTGTATCACCCACCCAGGCAGTGTGCTCCCGGAGGTAGCAGCCCCGGAAGGCGATGGTGTTGGGGTGCTGGAGCAGTCGCAGGAACTTCACCTCCTTCACGATGTCCTGCCACCTCTACAGGGGAGAAAGAATGCAGGATGAGGGCAGGCACTCCCACCACATGAACTGAACCCAGTGACAGTCCTGTGACCCAAATACCAACACGATGTGGCCAAACCAGACCTAACCAGCATCCCCTCCTTCCCCGTTCCCCTACCTCCAACCCTCTACCTTCCTATCCCCCCCTCCTTCCCTGTATTCCCTCACCTTGCCCAATCCCTCCTTCTCCCCCCACACCAGCACCCTGATCCATACCTCATTGGACTGCTTCCCACCGTATGACATCTTCTTGATGGCAACAACTTCCCCATTCCTCACGTCCCGCGCCTGTGGAATGGGATAGAGGTGGTCAGTGCAATGGGAGGGGCACTGGATACACCCGGGAAGGGGGAACGGAATTGTTGGCGCACTGGGAGCCCTTAACATGATGGTTGTACCAGGCGAAAATGTAGTCTGTACTTGGGGCGGGGGCAAGAGTCTGTATCAGGGGTTGGGTGAACTGTGAAGGGGTCTGTAACCCCAGGGGTGGGGGGGGGTATATGACCCGGAGCAGTGAAGGGATGATTGCAGGGTCTGTGACCAGGGTGGGGGTCTATGACTGGAGAGGGATCTGTAACCCCAGGGGTGGGGGGGGTGGTATATGACCCGGAGCAGTGAAGGGATGATTGCAGGGTCTGTGACCAGGGTGGGGGTCTATGACTGGGGAGGGATCTGTAACCCCAGGGGTGGGGGGGGGGTATATGACCGGGAGCAGTGAAGGGATGATTGCAGGGTCTGTGACCAGGGAGGGGGTCTATGACTGGGGAGGGATCAGTGAATCACCACTCACGAAGTAGACAGCTCCAAAGCTGCCATGTCCAATCTCACGTAAGTCAGCAAAGAATTCCTCAGGGTCACCGCGGTCAAAGAGACGTCCCGACGTCTCTGTCCTCCTCCCGCCAGGCAACATGGCTTCGTCCAGGGGTCAGGGGTCGTCTGCGCTCCACCCCTGCCCCCCTCACCCGGCGAAGGAGCAGGGGATGCGACAGCTGTGGGGTGGGGGGAGGTAAGAGAAAGGAAAGCATCAGTGTGTGGTGTGTCAGCAAGGGGATGAGGAGAGTAATGAGGAGGGAAGTGGAGAAATGGGATGAGGGGGTTCAAATGGGGGGGGGGGCACAGAACAACAATGACTTATTACCAAGCACTTTTCATTGATGATGTAGTTCACAACAGGATAAAGTGCAAACATCAGGGTAAAGACAAAAACGTGTAAGAAGCAAAGTTAAACCAATAGGTTTTGAATTGCCGTTTACACATGACAATTAAGTCTGCAACCCTTATAGTTTTAGGAAAGGAAGTCCACAATTTTGGAGCGTATTTCAGAAAAAAATTGACTTGCCAATTATCTTTTAAGAAAACAAGAGAAAATCTGCAGACGCTGGAAATCCAAGCAACACACACACAAAGCTGGAGGAGCTCAGCAGGCCGGACAGCGCCTGTGGAGACAGGTCCTGCTGGAGGGTCTCGGCCCAAAACATCAACTGTACTTTTTTTCCAGAGAAGCTGCCTGGCCTGCTGAGTTCCTTCAGCTTTTTGCGTGTGTATCTTTTATGAGAGATTGTTTAAATTTAAGAGATCGATGGAAGAAAACCTGAGAGTTCAGGCAGGATTACAAAAGTGATGTTCTCCAGTCCCAGACCATTCAAAGCTTTAAAAACAGGTAAGAGAAATTTAAAATCAATTTCTAAAGGATACAGGAAGCCAGTGCAGAGTAGCTAGGAGAGAGTGACATGCTCCCTCATCCTGGTTTTAATTAAAAGTCCAGCATTGGTGTCCTGAATTAAATATGTTTTATCAGTAGAATGCCAGTGAAAAGTGCATTGTAGTCATCTGATCCTTTCAATATAAAGGCATGAATTAGTTTTTCAGATCATTACGTGACAGCAATGCACGTACTGTAGCTTTCCAACATTTCTTATGTATTGAAATACTGCTCTGGTCACTTCCTTTATGAGGGTTTTTAAATTCAAATCTGAGCCGAGAAAACAACCCAGGATAGTTACCTCAGAGCTAACTTCCCAAGTTTATCAACAAGTTTATCTTATTTGACTTTGGGGCCAGCCAGAAGTATTTCAGTTTCATCCTCATTTAGTTTTGGTAAATGATTTGTTTATTGCAGCGGTAACAGAAGTAAGAAAAGATATAGTGTGTTGTCATTATCAGTCTCGACCGAGATATACAACTGTGTGTCATCTGCAGAACTATAAAACTGAAGTTTTGCACTCTAAGGGGAGCATGCAAAAGGAGAAGAGGCGATTTAGGAGAATGCTTTGGTCAATTGTGTCGAAGGAGATCTAGGAGAATTAAAGCTAAGGTCGGTGACAATGTTGGTAAGGACAGGCTCCACGCTGCTGTTTGCTCTAAAACCTGACTGAAACTTTCCCAGAATATTGTTGAAAATGTCTTTCTCCAGAACCCTGCCCAGGAAGGGAAGATTTGATCAAAGGCCAGCAGTTAGCTAGGTGGGGAGGCTCACTCCCTTTCTAACCGACTGCCACCCCGGCCCCGCTTCCTCCCCTCACATTACCGGTCGAACCCTCCTCTTCGCCCTCAACTCAACCTCCCTCCGTCCCCTCGACCTCACCCTCCACCGCCGCCAGTCCCTCCAAGCCGCTTCACTTCCGGTCTATTTACCCCACTTCCTGCGTTCCGTCCATTTGCCTTTCCGGCAGACGCACTTCCCGTGTCCGTCCGACCTTCCTGCACCCAACGTCCCTTCTCCGAATTCTCTCTCCGCCTCTCCTCGTTCCTCCAACTCTGTATCCCTCCTTCCCTTTATCTTCTATTTTTTCTTCTCCTATCCCGCTATCTAACCTATCCTTCTCCCTTTATCCTTTCAACTACTCTTGCTTCCCTTTTCCCTCCGTCCCGACGCCCATTCTCCTCTCTCTTACTGTCTGCTCTGTCCACCACTCCATCTCTCTGTCCATCTCTTCTGCACCTCCTTCCTCTGACATCCCACCCCTCAATTGCTCTCTCCCTGCCTCCTTTCTCCCACTATCATTCGAACCGTCCGTCATCCTCCTCCTCTACCTTCTCCACTCTCCAGTCTAGAAGTGGGTGATGCTCTCGCTCCCTCTGTCTCTCTCCCTCAGCATCTTTGTTTCTCCATTTACCCACTCTCTCTTAATTTCTTTCCTCTCCAACCTCTCCCTATCTCTCCCCCTCTCCTCCCAGTCCATCCCCTTTCTCTCTCCCTCCTTTCCCTCTTGCTGTCTCCCCTTCTACACGTAAAAAAATCTTATCAAGATACTTTAAAAATAAAGAAGTAAAAAGTTTATAGATATCAAAAAAGAATACTATAAAGAACAGTAAACTATAAAAAAAGACTAAATTAAGTCCTTCCAGGTGAGGCGGCTCTTCATTTGTGAGTCTGTTGGGGTCATCTACTGTATCCAGTGCTCTCGTTGTGGCCTCCTGTATATCAGTGAGATCAGATGTAGATTTGGGGACAGCTTTGCTGAGTACCTACGCTTCGTCCACCAGAGGAAGCGGGATCTCCCAGTGGCCACACATTTTAATTCCACTTCCCATTCCCATTCCAACATGTCAGTTCACGGCCTCCTTTACTGCTGTGATGAGGCAACACTCAGGTTGGAGGAGCAACACCTTATATTTCCTGGGTAGCTTCCAACCTGATGGCATGAACATCGATTTCTTGAACTTCTGGTACCAGTACTGGTCCCCCCCCCTCCACCATTCCCATTCCCCTTTCTCTCTTTATCTGCCCATTCCCTCCCTCTGGTGCTCCTCCCCATTCCTTTTCCTCCATGGCCTTCTGTCCTCTCCTATCAGATCCCCCCTGTCCAGTCCTTTATTTCTTTTGCCAATCGACTTACCAGCTCTTTACTTCATCCCTCCCCCTCCCAGTTTCACCTTTCACCTACCACCCTGTACTTCTTCCTTCCCTCCTCCCCCACCTTCTTACTCCAACCTCATCGTTTTTCTCCAGTTCTGATGAAGGGTCTTGGCCTGAAACATCAACTGTTTACTTTTTATCATAGCTGCTGCCTGGCATTTTGTGTGTGTTGCTTAGATCAAATCACTATTTGGTTGTGACCACCCTTTGCCTTAAACAAGGCATCATTTCCCTTAAGTACACTGTCATGCAGTTTTATAAGAAAATTGGCTGGTAGGTTGTTGAAAGCATCTTGGAGAACTTGCTACAGTTCTTCTGCAGACATTGGCTGTCTTGCCAGGGGATCCCAGACAGACATGGTGATGTTGGGATCAGGGCTGTGTAGAGGCCATACCATTTTGAAACCATACAAAAAACCCAGGGTGACTCCGCTATCTTTAAGAGCTCTATCTTAAAGCCTTCTGGGGCAGAGCATTCCACAGATCCACAACTCTCTCTGTGTGTTTGTATATATACAAACAGATACATACATACACGTACATACTGTCATTTATAGTTTTTGTTATATATTGCAATGTACTGCTGCTGCAAAACAACAAATTTCACAATATATTCCAGTGATATAAAACCTCATTTCTATTCTGAATGTGCACAGACTGTTTCCCCGGGGTTGGGCAATCAAGAACCAGAGGACAGGTGTTTAAGGTGAGAGGGGAGAGGTTGAGTAGGTACCTGAGGGGGGAAATTTTTTATTTTTTATTTCTTTAGAGATGCAGCATGGATTAGGCCATTCTGGCCGAATGAGCCACACTCTCCAGCCACCCGATTTAACCCCAGCCTAATTACAGGACAATTTGCAGTAACCTATTAAACATCTCACTTTGAACTGTGGGAGAAAACCCACGTGGTCATGGGGAGGACAAACAAACTCCTTAGAGACAGAACCGGAATTGAACCCCAAACTCCAACGCACCAAGCTGTACTAACTGCTGTGCTACCCTGGCATCCCAGAGGGTAGGTCCGTGAGGTGTCAGAGGAAGTGGTTGAGGAAAGTACATTTATAATGTTCAAGAGACACTGGGACAGGTCCATGGATAAGAATATTGGGCAAACCTAGACGGATGGGACTGTCTCAGAGGGGAATCTGGGTCGGAATGGACTGGTTGGCCCAAAGGTTTCCATGCTGCCTGATGCTGTGACTCGAGGGCTTTGAGAAGAGAGAGGGGGCCAGATCGAATCATATCACATCCTGAAGGGCATGAAGGTGGAGCAGATGTGTCCACTTGTGGGGCATTCTGGATCAGGGCCGTACAATCACAAAGAAGGCACGCCAGTGGCTAGCTGCCACATTAGGAGCTTGAGGAGATTTGAATGTCACCAAAGTCTACCTGATTCTGATTGTCTTTGTAAAGCTCCACTGTATCTGTTTTCTCCTGTAAATGGGCACAAGAAAACGAATCTCAGGGTTGTCTCTGATAATAAGCTGAATGTAATATCTGAGTCTCTGGCGAGAGGAATTGACTATGGTCTTCAGGATGGGAACACACACTAGTCCCTTTCCTGGGTGTCGATCCTGGGCTCAATCACACCGACGTTATGCCAGTGGCCTTCACGGGTACAACCCTCCCTACTAGTGAGGATACCTCACCAATATCTCTACTTTCTCAGGAGGCTGAGGCATGTTCCTCACCACAGAAAGCACCCTGTCCAGATACTTCACATCTCAGAACAGACAAAACTCAGCACATGGAATTAAGCGACCGCTCCACGGACTCTGTCTGCACTTCTCTTTGTCTCGGTAAAGCAGCCGGTATGATCAAAGAACCCAGCCACCCCAGATACTCTCTCTTCTTCCCACTCCTATCAGGCAGAAGTACGTAGCACTGGGCTCGAGGAATCAGGTAGACTATTAAAGGGTCCCCTGGAACACAAAGATGGACTCCTGAACTCACAATCTGCCTCGAGTTAAGGTTTTCTGTCTTTAAAACTGAAGATATTTATACTGGTAAATGAAGCAATGTCCCTTTGGACCAAGGTGCACAACACAGTACCTACAGTAAAACTCACACACAACACATTGTAATATTACCACAAACAAATTCACAAATAATAAGGTGCAATTATGATGAGACCTGGGTGGCAGCAGGGAGTGCAGTAGTCTTACGGCTGGGGAGAAGAAGCCGTTTCCCACCCTAACATTCCTTGAACACACACAAAGTCCTGGAGGAACTCAACAGGTCCAGCAGCATGAAGAAATAGTCCATGTTTCAAGTTGAGACCCTTCGTCAGGACTGAGAAGGAAGAGGGAAGACACCAGAATGAAAAGGCAGGGAAGAGGGGAAGGAGGCTAACTGAAGCTGGTGGGTGAAGCCAGGAGGGTGGGAAAGGTCAAGGGCTGGAGGAAAGAATCTGATAGCAGAAGAAAGTGGACCATAGAAGAGAGGGAAGGAGGAGGGGTGCCGGGGGAGGTAATAGGGAGGTGAGAAGGGGTAACAGGTCTGAGTGGGGGATAGAAGGGGAGGAAGGTGGAAAGAGGAATTTTTTTCCTGGAAGGTGTATTCAATACTCGTACCATCAGTTTGAAGTACCCAGACTTCATAAGGCATTGCTCCTTGACCCTGAGGGTGGCCTCTACTTGGCATCTCCTGCCTGACAGTAGTGGGTCAAAGCCATTGTTAAGGCCTTGCACCTTATTGTCCACCTGCACTGCACTCTCTCTGTAACTGTGACACTTTATTCTGCATCATTATTGTTCTGCCTCAGTGCACTGAGTGACGATCTGATCTGGTGAACAGTGTGCAAGACTTTTTTTGCCATATCTCCGTACGTGTAATAATAATAAACCAATCTGCCAAATTGCCTCAAGAAGACAGCATCCATCACTAAGGACCCCGTCACCCAGGACATGCCTTCTTCCCAATGCTACCATCAGGGAAGAGGAACAGGAGCCTCAAGGATTCAGGAACAGTTACTCTCCCTGCACCATCTGATTTCTTCATGGTCAGGAACCCATGAACACTACTGGAATTTGTGGTAATTTGTGGCAGTACTGCTGTTGCATACAATCTACTTCACGACACTTGTCAGAGGAAACAAACCAGATTCCAATTTAAACATTGGTGGTGCATGCTGCTCTCAAGTCTAATGTTATTTCAGACAAAAAAAGCCCAATTGACCATTCAGCCTCCCCAGTTAACAAAAGATGATTTTTTATTTCAATCGATTCTCCCTGTAATCTGCCCCGTAACTCTCCCCTTACCAACAAACCTATCAATCTCAGCCTTAAATGCACCCATGAATTTGGCTCCCAGAGCCACTAACGGCAACAAATTCGCCACCCTTCAGCTGAAGAAATTCCTCCCCATCTCCATTCTAAATGGAGGTCCACTGTTCCTGAGACTGTATCATTGATGGAATGGACTGTATCCCATTGTTGTAAGTATCTTCTCTACATCCACTCTGCCCTCGGCTTTTCACGTCTGGGAGGCTTCAATGAGATCTCAACCACACATGTGATATCTGATCCAAGGTGGGTGTTGGGGGGAGCTTCACTCTGTGTTTGACCCTGGGAGTGTGTGATGGGACGGTGTGGAGGGAGTTTCACTCTGTGTCTGACCCCAGGAGTGTGTGATGGGATGGTGTGGAGGGAGTTTCACACTGTGTCTGACCCCGGGAGTGTGTGATGGGACAGTGTGGAGGGAGTTTCACTCTGTGTCTGACCCCAGGAGTGTGTGATGGGACGGTGTGGATCAAGCCTCACTCTGTCTCTCTCCCCCTTACTCCCCTTGTCCTAAACCTCTCCCTGCTTTCCTTCATCTCTCTCCTCCCTCTCTCCCTGTCCATCCTCCCTCTCTCCCCACTCTCTCCTTCCGTCTCCCTACCCCCGGGGGAAGGGGGCGGGGACACCCCGGGTTCAGGGGTCACGCCGCTGCCGCCATGTCGCTGAGCGGCTGCTGTTTGTAAATAGAGGCGTGCGAGAGGACGCAAGCACCCGAGGCCGGGGTCTGGGGCCCAGCCAGGCCCGTGGCTCCCAAGGGGGGGCAGGAGCACCAGCAGTAGGAGGAACAACAGCAACCCGGGGCGAAGAACGGCAGGGGAGGCCGGCGCACGCTTGAGGCCCAGGCCACAGGGCCCGAGCCGAGCCTCAGCGCCGAAACCTCTACTGCCGCTGCCGTCCCGGTTCCGGGAGCGCGGAGGACCGGCACCAGGAAAGGCGACCAAGCTAGGAGGTTCCACGGCTGAGGACCGAGGGCCCTGAGAGGATCTACGGAATTTGGGAGGACCGAGGTTCGGAAGCTGGGAGGACTGAGGGTCCTGGAGGACCGGGGACCGGCGGGAGGACTAAGAGCGGGGAAAACCGAGGGGTGGCGGGAGGACTGGCATGGACGCCGCTTGGAGCAGCTTCATCTTCCCGGTGAGACCCAGGGGGGCGGGGGGCGGGGCTACGGGAGGGGGAGGGGCGTGGCCGGAGGGGCGGGGCTCCGTGGGTGGGGGTCGGTTGGGGGAATGGGCGGGGCTACATGAATGGGGTCACGGGGAAGGGACATTACGGTGATAAGGGGTGGGGCTACAGGGAAGGGATGGGGGTGTGAGGGTAGAGCTGAGGCTTTGTGGGATGCCTGCCAGGGTGCCAGTTAGCCTGCAGAAGTGGTTTGGGGGAAGCTATCTCATGCAGGTGAGGGGTGAGCATAGCTTCCATAGGGCCTGTGCTTAGCCCACCAACCCATGGGGATTTAAGGAAGGGGGTGTGACCTGAGTTTTTGGGCACTGCACTTGAAGGGGTGGGAACTGAGCCAAGAGTGATGCTTGACCTCTGTTAGAGGCAGAGCCATTGGTGAGTGGTGGGGCTCAGAGGACAGTGTAATATTGGGTACTGGGATTTTAGGAACTGTATCAGTGCTTGTGGGGCACTGGGATTAGCCTGTCAGCAGGGCTGTCTATCATAGGAGAAGGGATGAAGGGATGAAAGGTCCAGAGGTGAATGTTTGAGCATTTAGGGTCAAGGGGGCAGCAGGTGAAAGGTTGACAGGAGGGTTGAAGTTGGGGGTCAGACATCAGAGGTGAAGGGTTAAGCAGTGAGGACAAAGGTAGAGATGTGGAGAGCAGAGAGGATAGTGTCAAGAGCGAGGGTGCAGGGGACAAGGGATAAGGTGCATAGGGTTGAAGGGTTGAGAGGTTAGGGGTGATGTGTCGAGATGAGAAGCTGAGAGGTATGGGTTTCGGGTCAAGAGGCTGGTGTTGAGTTTTGGCTTCTGTTCACAATGGCGGGGTTGAGGATTGGAGGTGTTGGGGGATGATAAAATGTAAAACTGCCACTCACTCCTCCCTATTGCCTCTTGTATCCCTCACCCCACCCTTCTCCCCAAATCTCTCCCACCCCTTCTCCCGCACATCCCACTTTCTAAACACAATAGCCGACTTCATCTGAAACTCCCACAACTCTTCAGCCTGACTTTCTTCCCATCCTGGGCTCCCCCCCTGAGAAAGGGGCGGCCCCCCCTCCAGCACCCCCTCCTCCTCCACCCACTACACCGGCTCCGGGACCGGATGATGAGAGGGATAAGGAGAGAAGGGGTGGGACACCAGAGGCGGCCCCTGCACCCCGCACCCGCCCACGGGGTCCCTTCATCTGCCCCCTCTGTGGGAAGCACTTCAAGAACAGCTATAACCTGAGGCGTCACCAGGGGACCCACCGAGCGGGGGCCAGGAGGGCCCCTACCTCCTCGCCCTCCTCCCCCAGCCCCCCTCCCCGGCCGCCCAGGAAGGAGCACAGCTGTGAGCTCTGTGCCAAGGCGTTTCGCGATGTGTACCACCTGAACCGTCATCGGCTCTCGCACTCTGATGAGAAACCCTTCGAGTGCCCCGTCTGCCAGCAGAGGTTCAAACGCAAGGATCGCATGAGCTACCATGTCCGCTCGCACGAGGGCGGCGTTCACCGACCCTACGGCTGCAGCCACTGCGGCAAGGGCTTCTCCAGGTGAGGGGGACAGAGGGAAGGGAATGCAGGGGAGCGGGGAGGGGAAGATGGGGCAGAGAGGGGAGTGGAGGGGGAGAGAAGAGGGGAAGGGGAGGAAGTGCATAAGGGAGGGGAGGGGTGAGGGGGAGTGTGATGGAGAAGAGGAGGGGGAGGTGGATGGAGAGGAGGAGGAGGGAAAGGATGGGAGGTGATGTTAAGGGAGAAAGGTGTGGGAGAGGTACTCTGCCACTGTGACGATTCTGGAGAATCTGAGGTATGGGGAGGGGGAGCGGAGAAGGGGGAGAGGGCGAGGGTGAGGAAAAGGAAAGGCAGAAATAGATAACAGGATGTGGGGATGGGGCCATGTGGGAGTACTTTGAACATTTACCTCTACTTCTTCCCTCCCCCCCCCCACCATCGGCTCTGTTCTAGACCTGACCACCTCAATAGTCACATCCGGCAGGTCCACTCGACAGAGAGACCCTTCAAGTGTCAGGTAGGGTGAAAGCGGTAATGTTGGTGGGGGGGGGGGGGTCCAGATGGAGGAATGGTGGGAGGGGGACATAGAGGAAGGGAAGCTGTGCATAGCTTGAATATGCCATAATCTGACACTCCCCCTCCCCCACCTCTCTGTCCCTCCCTCCCTCTTTCCTCCTCCCCCTCCCCTCCCCCTCTCTCTCACTCACCTCCACCTCCCCCCCCCACTCCCCATGCATCCCCTGTCTCTATCTCACCTCCCCTACCTCTCCTTCCCGCCACCCCTGGACAGACATGTACAGCTGCGTTTGCCACAAAGGACCGTCTCCGTGCCCACATGATCCGACATGAAGAGAAGGTCCCATGTCACGTTTGTGGGAAACTACTGAGTGCGGCCTACATCACCGACCACATGAAGGTTCACAACGACAGCCCCAATCACACATGTGACATCTGTAACAAAGGTGGGTGTGGAGGGAGCTTCACGCTGAGTCTGACCCCGGGAGTGTGTGATGGGACGGTGCGGAGGGAGCTTCACTCTGAGTCTGACCCCGGGAGTGTGTGATGGGACGGTGTGGAGGGAGCTTCACTCTGTGTCTGACCCCGGGAGTGTGTGATGGGACAGTACAGAGAAAGCTTCACTCTGTGTCTGATCCAGGAGTGTGTCATTGAACGGTGGGGAGGGAGCTTCACTCTGTGTCTGACCCCGGGAGTGAGTGATGGGACGGTGTGGAGGGAGATTCACTCTGTGTCTGACCCCGGGAGTGTGTGATGGGACGGTGGGGAGGGAGCTTCACTCTGTGTCTGACCCCGGGAGTGTGTGATGGGACGGTGTGGAGGGAGCTTCACTCTGTGTCTGACCCCTGGAGTGAGTGATGGGACGGTGTGGAGGTTCACTCTGTGTCTGACCCCGGGAGTGTGTGATGGGACGGTGTGGAGGGAGCTTCACTCTGTGTCTGACCCTGGGAGTGTGTGATGGGACAGTGTGGAGGGAGCTTCACTCTGTGTCTGACCCCGGGAGTGTGTGATGGGACGGTGTGGAGGGAGCTTCACTCTGTGTCTGACCCCGGGAGTGTGTGATGGGACGGTGGGGAGGGAGCTTCACTCTGTGTCTGACCCCGGGAGTGTGTGAGGGGACAGTGTGGAGGGAGCTTCACTCTGTGTCTGACCCCGGGAGTGTGTGATGGGACGGTGGGGAGGGAGATTCACTCTGAGTCTGACCCCGGGAGTGTGTGATGGGACGGTGTGGAGGGAGCTTCACTCTGAGTCTGACCCCGGGAGTGTGTGATGGGACGGTGGGGAGGGAGCTTCACTCTGAGTCTGACCCCGGGAGTGATGGAACGGTGGGGAGGGAGATTCACTCTGCGTCTGACCCCGGGAGTGATGGGAAGGTGGGGAGGGAGATTCACTCTGTGTCTGACCCTGGGAGTGATGGGACAGTGGGGAGGGAGATTTTCCTCTGTGCCTGACCCCAGGAGTGATGGGGCGGTGGGGAGGGAGCTTCACTCTGTTTCTGACCCCGGGAGTGATGGGGCGTTGGGGAGGGAGCTTCACTCTGAGTCTGAGCTGCCTGCTTTCTTTCGCTGACACAGGATTCACCACGGCTGCCTATCTCAGGGTTCATGCCCGCAAGCATCATGGCATTACGATGATCCAGCCGTACCGACTGGTTTGCGAGCAGTGCGGTGTGTTCTGCCACACCCAGGTCCAACTGAACGGCCACAAGGGCACGCACGTCCGCGCGGTGGAACCGATAGTGGACGATCGCTCCTGCAGTACTGACACACAGGGACCGTTTCTGCACTGACCAGGCACGGAAACTGTCCAACAGCTCCTTGGGGGGGTGGGGGCCGAAAGGGTAAGGGGTGTTCAGGGAGAGGGGGGATTGAGGGGTGAGGGAGAAGGGCAAGAGAAGGGGAGGAGGAATAGTGGTTAAGGGTTGAGTGGGGAGAGAGGGGAAGGAGGAGAGAGACATGGGAAAGAGGGAGGGAGAGATGTGGGTGAGTGGTAGAGGAAGTGAGAGGTGGATGAGGGAGAGTATGATAGATGGGAACAGAGACAAGAGGGTAAATGTGGACAGAAATAAAGAAAGATGGGGTAAGAAGTGAGGTGAAAAGAGGGAAGGGCAAGAGTGGTGTTAAGAGTAGGTAGGCAAAAAGGTGGGAGGCAGAGTATGGGGGGGGGGGAGGAAAGGGTAGGAAGTGGAGAGTGATATAAATAGGAGGGAATCAGCCAGGTTTCACTATCCAGTGACCCTTAGGTTTGAAGGAGAGGTTCTTAATCAGGCGACTCTGCACTCTGCCCTGAATCCCTCTACCCCTCCTCCCCCCCCCCCCCCCCCCCCCCCCCCCCCGTGTCTCTACAGGTGAGGCTGTGTCCTGTCTCTCAGTTCCTGCTCTCCATCCTCTGGGACGGAGTTTCTCACTACTGGATCCAGAGACGCTGATCAGGCCAAAACCTGAACTCATCGCTGCCCGACCCTCTGCCCCAGGCAGTACACAGAGAGGGTGGGGGAGAGAGTGAGAGAGCGAGGGGTAGGGGGAGGGAGAGAGAGAGAGAGATGGCGGAGGTTTGAGAGAAGAGGTGGAGAGAGTCTGGGAGAAGAGTGAGAGATGGAGGGATTGGGAGACAGAAATTGGGAATGAGTGGAGGGGTTGGGAGAGAGAGAGAGAGAGAGACAGGAAAGTGGGAGAGGTGTGAATGGTGGAGGAGATTGTAGAAGAGGGGAGAGAACATGGGGTGCTGATGGGAGAGCATGAGAGGGAGAGAGGGAAAGCGGGGATAGAGACTAAGAGTTGGTGAGAGTGCAGAGGGGGAGGTGAGAAGCAGAGTGAGGGGGTAGGTGGTGGTTAAGGGGTGGAGGGAGATGGAGGATGGAATTGTGCAGAGAAGCAGTGGGGTGCTGCGTCTGGAGGCGGAGGCTCTCCATTGTTCAGGGAGGTAGAGAAGCATCTGAGGCATTGATGGTTAATGGGGTGGAGAGAGTTGTGAAAGGGGGGTGTATGAAGGAAAAAGGTGGAATGTGATGGTATGAGTGGAGAGGGGGAGTGAGCGTGGGTGGGGGAGTGTGTAAATGTGGGGGTGAGATAGAGATGGGTAAGGGGAGAGTGAGTGAGGAGGAGAATAGGAGAAAGTAGTGGAGTGAGTGGGGTGATCACTCCGTGACGGTTCATCTCTGGGGAAGGAGGGGCTGGGTGGCTCCCTTGTCCTGGGGTTGGTGGGTCAGACCCCTGTCTCTAACAGGGACGGGGGAAAAGATGGGGTAGTGGAGGGAAGTGGTTCTGAGGGAGATTCCTGCTGCGATCGTGCTTTTATTCTGGGGCAGGGGAGGGTGGGTTTGCACTATGCACTGGGGGGAGACAGTGGGGTGCAGGAGGGCTTGCACTGTGTGCTGGAGAGGGCAGAGGGGCTCGGGAGGGAGTCGTGTTTCTGCATCATCCCAGTATGGTTCGCCTGGATGTTGCTTCAAAGCTGGGGTATTTTTAAATAAATTCTCTGCTGTTCAATTTTGGTCTGAGAGATACTTGCTTTGTGAGTGTGAGTGAGAGAGGGAGAGATACCATTAGATATAGGAGCAGAATTAGGCCATTTGGCCAATCAAGTCTGCTCTGCTATTTCATCATAATTGATCCAATTTTCCCCTCGGCCCCAATCTCCTGCCTTCTCCCTGTATCCCTTTATGCCCTGACCAATCAAGAATCTATCAACCTCTGCCTTAAATATACATAAAGACTCGGCCTCCACAGCTGCCTGTGGCAAAGAATTCCACAGATTTACCACTCTCTGGCTAAATAAATTCTTTCTCATTTCTGTTCTGAAAGGACACCCCTCTATTCTGAGACTGTGTCCTCTGGTCATAGACTCTCCCACTGTCAGAAACGTCCACTCTATCAAGGCCTTTCCCCATTAGATAGGTTCCAATGGGTAACCACTCATTCTTCTAGTGAATACAGGCCCAGAGCCATCAAGCACACTTCATATGACAAGCCATTCAATCCTGCAGTCATTTTCATGAACCTCCTTTAAACTCTCCCCAGTTTCAGCAAATCCTTTCTGAGATGAGGGGCCCAGACCTGCTCACAATACTCCAAGTGAGGCCTCACCGTGCTTTATAAAGTCTCAACATTACATCTTTGCTTTTATATTCTCGTTTTCTTGAAATGAATGCTAACATCACATTTGCCTTCCTCACCACAGACTCAACTTGCAAATTAACCTTTAGGGAATCCTGCCCAAGGACTCCCAGTTCCCTTTGCATCTCAGTTTTTTGTATTTTCTCTCCATTTAGAAAATAGTCAACTCGATAATTTTTTTCTACTAAAGTGCATGACCATACACTTCCCAACTCTGTATTCCATCTGCCGTTTCTTTACCCATTCTCCTAATCTAAATCCTTATGTAGCCTCTCTACTTCCTCAAAAAATACCTGCCCCTTCACCTATCTTCATATGGTCTGCAAGCTTTGCAACAAAGCCATCAATTCTATAATGCAAATCATTGATATATAACATTCATATAAAAAGAATCAGTCCCAACACAGACCCCTGTGGAACACGACTAGTTGTTAACAGCCAATCAGAAAAGGCTCCCTTCATCCCACTCTTTGCCTCCTGCCAATCAGCTACTGCTTTATCCATGCTAGGATCTTTCCTGTAATACAACGGGCTCATAGCTTGTTAAGCAGCCTCATGTGTGGCACCTGGTCAAAGGCCTTCTGAAAATCCAAATACACAACATCAACTGGTCCTCCTTGGTCTATGCTGCTTGTTAATTCTTCAAAGAATTCCAACAGATTTATCAGGCAAGATTTCCCCTTGAGGAAATCATGCTGACTACAATCTATTTTATCATGTGCCCCGAAACCTCATCCTTAATACTCAACTCCAACATCTTCCCAAACACTGATGTCAGACCAACTGTCATATAGTTTATTTTCTTCTGCTTCTCTCCCTTCTTGAAGAGTGGATTGACATTTGCAATTTTCCGGTCTTCTAGAACCATTCTGGATAATAGTGATTCTTGAAAGATCATGTCTCTATGATCTCTTCAGCCACCTCTTCCAGAACTCTGGGGTGAACATCACCTGGTCCAGGTGACTTATTTACCTTCAGACCCTTTGGTTTCCCAAGAACCTTCTCTCTAGTGCTGCTAACTTCACACACTCCATGCTCCCTGACACCTGGATCTTCCACCATATTGCTCATGTCTTCCACAGTGAAGAATGATGCAAAATACTTATTCAATTTGTCTGCTGTTTCATTGTCCCCTATTACTATATCTCCAGCGTCATTTTCCACTCTCGACTCTCTTTTACGATTATGTATTTGAAGAAACTTTTGGTATCTTCTTTAAAATTATTGGCTAGCTTACTTTTGTATTCCAACTTTACCTTAAAGACTTTTTTAGTTGCCTTCTGTTGGTTTTTTAAAGCTCCTCAATCTTCTAACTTCCCACAAATATTTGCTCTATGGTTTTTATGTTAACTTTGACTTCCCTTGTAAGCCACGGTTGTGTCATCCTGCTTTTAGAATATTTCGTCCTCTTTGGGATGCATTTATCCTGTGCCTTCTGAATTGCTTCCAGAAATTCCAGCTATTGCTGCTGTGCTGTCATCCCTGCCAGTGTTCTTTTCCAATCAATTCTGGCCAACTCCTCTCTCATTCCTCTGTAATTCCCTTTACTCCACTGTAATACTGATACTCCTGACTTCAACTTCTCCTTCTCAAATTTCAGGGTGAATCTGATCATTTGCCCCTCAGGGTTCTTTCGCCTTCAGCTCTCTAATCAATTCTGGTTCATTGCACAACACCCAAAGCAGAATGGCTGATCCCCTAGTGGACTCAACAACAAGTGGCTCTAAATAGCCATATTGTAGGCATTCTAGAAATTCCCCCTCTTGGAATCCAGCACTAACTGGATTTTACCTGCATATTGAAGACCCCCACAACTATTGTAACATTGCTCTTTTGTCATGCGTTTTCCATCTCCCGTTGTAATTTGTAGGCCACATTCTTACTACTGTTTGGGCGTCTGTATACCACTCCCATCAGGGTCGTTTTACCCTTGCAGTTCCTTAGCCTATCCACAATGATTCAACACCTTCTGACCCTATGTCACCTCTTTCTAATGACTTGAATTCATTGTTTACCCCCAACAGATCAATGTGCCCCCCTCTGCCTTGTCTGTCAATGTATGTCCTTGGAGATTAAGCTCCCAGCTATAATCTTTCAGCTATGATTTTGTGATGCCTACAACATCATGCAACTGTGCTACAAGTTCATCCACCTTATTCTGTATATTGCGTACATTCAAATATAAATACCTTCAGTCCTGTATTCACCCATTTCAATTTTGTCACGCCTTTTGATTCCTGACTTTGATGTCTTACCAACATCTGTCTCCACAAGTTTCTGGCACTGGTTCTCTTCCCCCTGCAACTCTAGTTTAAACCCCACCGTGCAGCATTAACAGATCTTCCTGCTATGGTATTTATCCCTCCAGCTGCTTCTGTACAGGTCCCTCATGATCCTAAAATCTTGTGCCGTAGCTCATAAACCAACTCCTTAGCCAGTTCTGGCCTCACTAGCACATGTCACGGGCAGCAATCCTGAGATCACAATCCTGGAGGCCCTGTCATTTAACTTAGCACCTAACTCCTTTTGCAGAATCTTGTCACTCGTCCTATATGGACCACGACTTCTGACTGTTCACCCTCCCACTTAAGAATGCTAAAGACTTGGTCCAAGATATCTTGGACCCTGGCACCCGGGAGGAAATATACTATCCAGGAATCAAGTTCTCGTCCACAGAACTTCCTGTCCATTTCTCTAACTAATGAATCCCCTATCACTATAACGTGCCTCTTCTTCCCCCATCCACTTCCCTTCTGAGTCACGGAGGTGGACTCTGTGCCAGAGAACCGACCACTGTGACTTTCCTCTGTTAGGTCATCCCCTTGACTGTATCCAAAGTGATTACCTGTTGTTCAGGGAGAGGGCCACTAGGCACTGGCTTCTTAACCCCTTTCCTCTTCCTGTCACCCAGTTCACAGTGTTCTGCACCTTGGGTGTAACTACCTCTCTGTCCTCTCTATCAACCCCTCAAGTCTCCCGAATGATCCAGAGTTCACCCAGTTCCAGCTCCAACTCAACCCAGTTTGTTAGAAGCTGCTGCTGGATGCACTTCTCGCAGTTGTAGTGGTCTGGGACCCTGGAGGCCTCCCTGCCTTCCCACATCCCACAAGAAGAACATTCAACTGTCCTAGCTACCATATAACAATTACAGGTCATCTCGGCCCTTCCAGTCCATGCCAAAAACTTACTCTCACCTAGTCTGACTGACCCGCACTCATCCCATAATCCTCCATTCCTTTCCTGTCCATATACCTTTCCAATTTTACTTTAAATGACAATACCGAACCTGCTTCTACCACTTCTACTGGAAGCTCGTTCCACACAGCTACCACTCTGGGTAAAGAAGTTCCCCCTCGTGTTACCCTTAAACTTTTGCCCCCTAACTGTCAACTCATGTCCTCTTGTTTGAATCTCCCCTACTCTCAATGGAAAAAGCGTCAACTCTATCTATCCACCTCATAATTTTAAATACCTCTATCAAGTCCCCCCTCAACCTTCTACACTCCAAAGAATAAAGACCTAACTTGTTCAACCTTTCTCTGTAACTCAGGTGCTGAAACCCAGGTAACATTCTAGTAAATCTTCTCTGTATTCTCTATTTTGTTGACATTTTTCCTATAATTTGGTGACCAAAACTGTACACAATACACCAATGCCTTGTACAATTTTAACATTACATCCCAACTCCTATACTCAATGCTCTGATTTATAAAGACCAGCACACCAAAAACTTTCTTCACCACCCTATCCACAGGAGATTCTACATTCAAGGAACTATGCACCATTATTCCTAGATCACTCTGTTCTACTGCATTCTTCAATGTCCTACCATTTACCATGTATGCCCTATTGCTATATTTCTACACTATTCTTGGTTGATGCAACTGTATCAAAACCCAATTTCCCTCGGGATCAATAAAGTATGCCTGTCTGTCTGTCTATTTTGATTATTCCTACCAAAATGTAGCACCTCACACTTATCAGCATTAAACTCCATCTGCCATCTTTTAGCCCACTCTTCTAACTGGCCTAAATCTCTGCAAGCTTTGAAAACCTACTTCATTATCCACAATGCCACCTATCTTAGTATCATCTGTACACTTACTAATCCAATTTACCACCCCATCATCCAGATCATTAATGTAAATGACAAACAGCATTGGACCCAGTACAGATCCCTGAGGCACACCACTAGTCACCGGCCTCCAACCTGACAGTTATCTGCCACTACTCTCTGGCATCTTGCATCCGGCCATTGTTGAATCTAATCCAGCTGAGCAGAGATATAGAGGAAGGGGGGAAAAGTTGAGCTTTTCTTTCCATTGCTTTCTCTGACTGAAGCCCCGAAGATCACCACCCTGACTTTGTCCATTCAGATGCCGGCCTCTGCCTTCCTTTAATTTGCTCTTAATAATTAACCCTAACTGTCGAATGGTCGCTGATCGAAGCTCTTTTACGCTGCCACGACCCGCTCATGCTTTTATCTTCGGGCAGTGGAACTAAATGAAGTGCCCTCCCCTCCAAACTTCCAATGTCTGCTGGTCGAAACTGAGTGTGAGTGTTTGTGAGAGAGAAAAATTGTGTGTGAGAGAGATCTGTTCTGTGTGTAAGAGGGAGAGGGAGTGAGAGTGTTTGCGTGTGTGTGTGAGAGAGAGATCTGCACTGTGTTAGCTTGTGAGAGACCTGTACTGTGTGTGTGTGTGTGTGTATGAGAGAAAGATAGGCAGCGCTGTTTCTGTGTATGTGAGACCTGCACTGTCTGTGTGTGTGTGTGAGAGAGAGAGATACATGCACTGTGTGTGTGTATGAGAGAGACCTGCACTGTGTGTGTGTGTGTGTGTGTGTGTGTGTGTGTGTGTGTGTGTGTGTGAGAGAGAGATACCTCCACTGTGTGTGTGTGTGAGAGAGAGAGAGAGAGAGATACCTGCACTGTGCGTGTGTCAGAGAGGGATACCTGCACTGTGTGTGTGTGTGTGTGTGTGAGAGAGAGAGATACCTGCACTCTGTGTGTGTGTGTGTGTGTATGAGAGACCTGCACTGTGTGTGAGAGAGAGAAACAAGCGCTCTGTGTGTGTGTGTGTATGAATGAGATACCTGCACTGTCTGTGTGTGTGTGTGAGAGAGAGAGAGATACCTGCACTGTGTATGTGTGTATGAGAGACCTGCACTGTGTGTGAGAGAGAGAGAGAGAGAGAGAAACCAGCGCTCTGTGTGTGTGTGTATGAGAATGAGATACCTGCACTGTCTGTGTGTGTCTGTGAGAGATACCTGCACTGTGTGTGTGTATGAGAGACCTGCTTTGTGTCTGTGTGTGAGAGAGAGAGAGATACCTGCACTGTGTGTGTGTGTGTGTGTGTGTGTATGAGAGAGAGAGACCTGCACTGTGTGTGTGTGTGTATGAGAGACCTTCACTGTGTGTGTGTGTGTGAGAGAGAGAAACCAACGCTGTGTTTCTGTGTATGTGAGACCTGCACTGTGTGTGTGTGAGAGAGAGAGAGATACCTGCACTGTGTGTGTGTATGTGAGACCTGCACTGTGTGTGTGTGCATCAGTGAGAGAGAGAGAGACCTGAACTCTGTGTGTGTGTGTGTGTGTGTATGTATGAGAGAGAGAGAGAGATACCTGCACTGTGTGTGTGTGTGTGTATGTGAGACCTTCACTGTGTGTGTGTGCGTGAGTGTGTGTGTATGTGATACCTGCACTGTGTGTGTGCGCGTGTGTGTGTATGTAAGACCTACACTGTGCGTGAGTGTGTGTGTATGTGAGACCTGCACTATGTGTATATGTGTGAGAGAGAGAGAGAGATACCTGCACTGTGTATGTGTGTATGAGACACCTGCACTGTGTGTATGTGAGACCTGCACTGTGTGTGTGTGCGTGAGTGAGAGAGAGACCTGCACTGTGTGTGAGAGAGAGAGAGAGAGAGACCTGCACTGTGTGTGTGTGTGTGTATGAGAGACCTGCACTGTGTGTGTGTGAGAGAGAGAAACCAACGCTGTGTTTCTGTGTATGTGAGACCTGCACTGTGTGTGTGAGAGAGAGAGAGAGATACCTGCACTGTGTATGTGTGTATGAGATACCTACACTGTGAGTGTGTGTATGTGTGTGTGAGAGAAGATACCTGCACTGTGTGTGTGTGAGAGAGAGAGAGAGATACCTGCACTGTGTGTGTGTGTGTGTGTGTGTATGACAGACCTGCACTGTGTGTGTGTGCGCGAGAGAGAGAGATACCTGCACTGTGTGTTGAGATAGAGAGAGAGATACCTGCACTGTGTGTGTGTGAGAGAGTGATACCTGCACTGTGTGTGTGAGAGAGAGTGATACCTGCACTGTGTGTGTGAGAGAGAGAGAGAGTGATACCTGCACTGTGTGTGTGTGAGAGAGTGATACCTGCACTGTGTGTGTGTGAGAGAGTGATACCTGCACTGTGTGTGTGAGAGAGAGAGATACCTGCACTGTGTGTGTGAGAGAGAGTGATACCTGCACTGTGTGTGTGTGAGAGAGTGATACCTGCACTGTGTGTGTGTGTGCGAGAGAGAGTGATACCTGCACTGTGTGTGTGTGAGAGAGAGAGAGAGAGATACCTGCACTGTGTGTGTGAGAGAGAGAGAGAGAGATACCTGCACTGTGTGTGAGAGAGAGAGAAACCAGCGCTGTGTTTCTGTGTATGTGAGACCTGCACTGTGTGTGTGAGAGATACCTACACTGTGTATGTGTGTATGAGATACCTACACTGTGAGTGTGTATGTGTATGTGAGAGAAGATACCTGCACTGTGTATGCGTGTATGAGAGACCTGCACTGTGTGTGAGAGAGAGAGAGAAACCAGCGCTCTGTGTCTGTGTATGAGAATGAGATACCTGCACTGTCTGTGTGTGTGTGTGATAGAGAGAGATACCTGCACAGTGTGACTGTGTGTGTGTGTGTGTGTGTGTGTATGAGAGAGAGAGACCTGCACTGTGTGTGTGTGTGAGAGAGAGAGAGAGATACCTGCACTGTGTGTGTGTGTGTGTGTGTGTGTGTGTGAGAGAGAGAGAGAGAGAGATACCTGCACTGTGTGTGTGTGAGAGAGAGAGATACCTGCACTGTGTGTGTGTGAGAGAGACAGAGAGAGATACATGCACTGTGTGTGTGTGTGTGTGCGAGAGAGAGAGATACCTGCACTGTGTGTTGAGATAGAGAGAGAGAGATACCTGCACTGTGTGTGTGAGAGAGAGAGAGATACCTGCACTGTGTGTGTGTGTGTGTGTGTGAGATACCTGCACTGTGTGTCTGTGCGTGAGAGTGTGTGTATGTGAGACCTGCACTGTGTGTGTGTGTGTGAGAGAGAGATACCTGCACTGTGTGTGTGAGAGAGAGAGAGATACCTGCACTGTGTGTGTGTGTGTGAGATACCTGCACTGTGTGTCTGTGCGTGAAAGTGTGTGTATGTGAGACCTGCACTGTGTGTGTGTGTGTGTGTGAGAGAGAGAGAGACCTGCACTGTGTGTGTGTAAGAGGGAGAGAGATACCTGCACTGTGTGTGAGAGGAGAGAGACCTGCACTGTGTGAGTGTGTGTGTATGTGAGACCTGCACTGTGTGTGTGTGCGTGAGTGAGAGAGAGACAGAGAGATACCTGCACTGTGTG